>NW_024351729.1:22559718-22567762 GCF_902729225.1 Pteropus medius
TTTTTTTTTTCCAGCAGGTTAAGGGTAGCCTGATAAGGGACTTGGCTAGCTCAGAAATGTGGACCGCTCTGTGGCACCGCTTCTCCATGGCTCTGAGGCTCCCTGAGGAAGTACCTACCCAGGAAGAGGAGCTGCTGCTGTCCAGTCCACAAAGCCCAGAGCCAGACTGGACACTCATCTCACCTCAAGGTATCTTTCCATTAGCATGCCCTCTTGTGTGGGGCCAGCATTTTACCCTTCTTTAAGAGAAGCTGCTTGAACTGGGTTAGCCCATGGAGATTGCTGCTTGGGGAGAGGATGGCAGATTGTACGCTGGAACTGATCAGGGATGGGAACGAAACTGAGTAGGTGGTAACCCTCAGAGCCAAGGGGAAGCAGGAGCATCCGGGCCTCTTGCCTCCTCCACTGGGTCTTTATTCTCGATGTTTTCAGGCATGGCAGCCCTGCTGAGCCTGGCCATGGCCACCTTCACCCAAGAACCCCAGTTATGCCTGAGCCACCTGTCTCAGCGTGGAAGTATCCTCATGTCCACCCTGAAGCATCTGCTTTCTCCCAGCTTCCTGCATCAGCTGGGCCAGGCGTGAGTTTGAGCTAGAGGAGGGAGACTGGAAGGTCCAGAGAGTCTGTGATGGGGGCAGGGAGAAAAAGGCAGGAGAGAAATAGCTGACGGCTTGAGCTAGGAGGCAAGAAATGCTGAGATTGGGGAAGGAGAGATGGACTAGGGAATTTGAGAAGGGTGAGGGAGAATGATAAAAGGTGGGAAAATTAGACTGAGTAAATCCTTCCTCTTTCCACACCTCCCTCAGGCCTCACGGGTCTGAGTTTCTCCCCGTCGTGGTGCTCTCTGTCTGCCAGATCCTCTGCTTCCCCTTTGCCCTGGATGTGGATGCTGAACTCCTTGTGGGTGTCTTGGCTGACCTCACGGACTCAGAAGTTGCAGCCCACCTGCTACAGGTACTTGGAAGCTACCCAGGCATGAA
This sequence comes from Pteropus medius, assembly GCF_902729225.1. Taxonomy (NCBI): domain Eukaryota; kingdom Metazoa; phylum Chordata; class Mammalia; order Chiroptera; family Pteropodidae; genus Pteropus; species Pteropus medius. The sequence continues at coordinate 22,560,699 of NW_024351729.1, forward strand.
GGTGGGAGAGGAAGATGGCCCACCCACTTGTGCACTCTAATTCACTTTCCAGCAGCTCCAGGGCTCCACTTGGCCCCTGTAAGAGTGGAGCATCGGGCTTGATTTCAGAGTTGGAGTGGAGAAAGCATTCAGGCCTGTGCAGAGGTGTGTGGTTAGAGCTGAGGATGGTGCTTTCATCAGCCCCTTATCTGGAGCTCAGTGGGAAGAACATCCCAGTCTAGGCACTGGAGACCCAGCTCCTCAGTCGGGAATTATTTCTCTGGCAATTCTTGGTATTAAGCAGTGGGTCTTTGACAAGAGCAATGACTGAACTCAGAAAAGAACTATTCTCTTGGGGTCCACATTGTGTCTCCTGTGGAGTGCTGTGGGTCAGCTCTCCCAGCTCCCTGTGGTGTTTCTTGTAGCTTGGTGCTTGGCTTTTTCCTCCAAATTTGGGCTCCTTCTAGCTATCGAGCTGCAGTGTATTCTCCCTCTTCTCGAACTACTTTCACTTGCTCCCTTCCCCCCACCCAGGTCTGCTGCCACCATCTTCCGTTGCCACAAGCTGAGCTGCCCATCAGTCTCCTCACACGCCTGGCCCTCACAAATCCCATCTCTCTCAACCAGTTTGTGAATACAGTGGCTGCCTCACCTAGAACCATCATCTCGTTCCTCTCCGTTGCCCTCCTGGGTGACCAGCCGCTGCTGACCTCTGACCTGCTCTCTCTTCTGGCCCACACAGCCCGGGTTCTGTCTCCTAGCCACTTGTCCTTTATCCAAGAACTTCTGGCTGGTTCTGATGAATCCTATCGGCCCCTGCGCAGCCTTCTGGGCCACCCAGAGAATTCTGTGCGAGCCCGTACTTATGGGCTCCTGGGACACTTGCTTCAACACAGCATGGCCCTGCGTGGGGCACTGCAGAGCCAGGCTGGACTGCTCAACCTCCTGCTGCTGGGGCTTGGAGACAAGGACCCTGCTGTGCGGCGCAGTGCCAGTTTTGCTGTGGGCAATGCAGCCTACCAAGCTGGTCCTCTGGGACCTGCCCTGGCAGCTGCAGTACCTGGTATGACCCAGCTGCTTGGAGATCCTCAGGCTGGAATCCGGTGTAATGCTGTGTCAGCTCTGGGCAACTTGGGGCCTGAGGGGTTGGGGGAAGAGCTGTTGCAGTGCCAAGTACCCCAGCGGCTCCTAGAGATGGCATGTGGAGACCCCCAGCCAAATGTGAAGGAGGCCGCCCTCATTGCCCTCCGGAGCCTCCGCCAGGAGCCCTGCATCCATCAGGTACACCCCAGGGGACTTAGGAACCATGATGATGGGTTGTATTTCACAACGGTTTTCTGAGATAGTCTGAGGAATTGGGACATCCAGAAACCCAAGTCATGTCCCTCTCTGAGAGCAGGTAACTCAGGGGCAGTGTATTGGAGATTTGTTTTTCATCTACCATCTCCCACCCTTGAAGGGAAGAGACCTGGAGGGCTCCATTGGGCTGGGACATGCCTGGAATCTCAAGGACCAGAGTTTCTCTCTTCCAGAGGCTGTGTGGGAGGGAGGTGAGGGAAGATTAGAGATGCTGACGTATAGGGTGGTTTCATTCTAGGGGCCATGAAGATGCTATCTTTTTTAGCACTTACCATGTGAAAAGCATCACGCTAAGTATTTTCCCTTTATTATCTGGTTTAAGCTATTATATTCCTTATTTTGCAGGCTATAAAACAGAGACACAAAGAATTTAATAGCTTGTCCAAATTACAAAGTTAGTATATAGGACTGGACTTTTGAACTCGAGAGTCTGACTCCAGAGTCCATACTCTTAACCATTGCTTTATTCTGGTTTTTCTCCTCAACTTTCAGTATGTAAAGAGCCCAATGAAATTACATTTCTACCTATAATCAGGTTAAATCTACAAGTTATAATAGCTCAGTGTGGTAGCATTGTGTGGTTCATGAAATTTTGACAGGATAGTAATATGTATTACAGGATAGTAATATGTAATCCATGTGGGGACATAATAAAAGGGATTCTTGGTGGTAATGAGGTTAAGCCTCACTGGTCAGATCCACTCGCTGGGAATCACATTTTTTGGCTTACTATCACTGCTGTATTCATTGCCTTTTCCTGGGGTCAAGTGCATACATCCCTTGGAGCCTTGGTTTCATGGTCTGTAGCCAGAGAGAATGGAAGTAGACCTCTGGTCCTGACAATTCCTGTCTCCAAGGTTTCTCTTGTCCCATACAATCTATTTTGGGTCTCCAAGAGCCCATTTTCTTTTTCTTCCTTTCTTGGAGTGGGAATTGCTAGGCCAAATGAGAGTCCTCTGCACATCGTGTTCTGTCATCTGCTCTCTATCCCACAGGTGCTGGTGTCCTTGGGTGCCAGTGAGAAATTAGCCTTGCTCTCTCTGGGGAATCAGTTACTGCCGCACAGCAGTCCCAGGCCTGCCTCTGCCAAACACTGCAGGAAACTCATTCATCTCCTGAGGCCAACCCACAGCACGTGATCCCAGATTTCTGGGGTCCAGCCTTCAACCTTCGTTGCCCTACTATTGCCAACTTTTTCTACAATACAAACCACCAACTGGTAACCAAGAGCAAAAGAGATTTAAAAAGAGAGATAAGCCGCCAACTCAACTGATTTGAGAACAAGAAACTAGAAGAGATTTCTGTATTAATTTTCTTCCTACCCCCAGATTCAAGATGATTTCAACTAGTAAACTTCATTGCTGTTGGTGCCAGAGAAGATTCCTTCCTTCTCTACATCCAGGGGTCTTTTCTCCAATACTATGCCTTTAATCCCAGGAACATGCCTCCCAAGCCTTAGGGAGACACCATCTACCTGAGAGAGCTCTTCCTTTCTATATTCCTCCCAGCAGGTTCTGGGTTTAGGTGCACTGGCCCCAGGACAGTGATGAAGACAGCCTGTCTCAGCTCTAGGCTATGGGGATAAATGCCATCAGTCCCTGTTGTGGAGGGTTCCCCAGCCTTTAGCCCACATTCTCATCCATGAGAGGGAGTGTGGAGTTGTGCTGTTGTTTTTTTAAAGATTTGTTTGTAAACTCTTGTAATAAAAGGTTTGCCTTACCTTACTCTGAGCTGCCAGGGCAAGGGGTTGGGTGGATCAGCTCCCTTGAGCTGCTGTGTCGTGCTGGAAGAACTGGTGTCTTGTTCACACGAGATCCTGGTGTGGGAGGTAATTTCTGTCTCTTCCTGCCTCTCAGTTTCCTCCACCCCAAATGAGCTACAGGTGGATACCTACTTTCAACCCTAAGCCAGTGTAGCTGAAATAGGAAAGGATAAGATTAAATAGAGAGGTAAATGGGATTGCTTTGAGATCTCAGTCTTAGTACTTAGTTTTAATATTTGGTGGGGTTTCGGTGCACAAGGAAGCCCGGATGCTTTACTAGGGTAGCTGTTTGTGGAGATTGTGCAGTTTACCATAAAGGGGTATTCGGCAGACCCATTAGGTAGAATCACAATCCAGCTGGAAAAGCTTAAACCTTGATTCATTGGCTAGCTTGCGACAAGCTTCTGAGGGCCCTCATTTCTCCATCCATAAAATAGGAGACTATTTTTTGTCCTTCTTTAAATTCCAGTTGTTGTAGACATGAAAGATGTTCCTTATTTTAACGAGGAATTTTATTTAGTCCTTGTCTTCATTGCCCACCGACTGTGTTTATATTTTAGCAAAAATAACGTTTTTTCTAGAGACCCCATAATTTCTTCCTATCTAAATTATTTCAATTCAATTTAACATTTATTGAGTCCTTTCTATATGCCAGAAACTCTTCTAGGCACTGGATATAAAGCAGTGCCCGCTGTCATCGTCTTTCCATTCTGGTGGGGAAAATTGCACTTATTAAAATGAGTGAACTATATATGATATGTAGGAAAGTGATAAAAACTCTGGAGAAAGGTGGGTGAGGAGTGCTGAGTTGGATGTTCAGGGTAGGCCTCACTGAGAAGGTGACATTTCAGCAAACACCTGAAGGGATGAGGGAGTGAGCAGCGCAGCTATCTGAGGGAAAAGCATGGGCGGAGAGAATGATCACCTCAAAGGCCCTGAGATGCCTGGCATGCTTTTGGAGCTATGAGGAGGCCAGTTTGGATGGGAGAAGTGAAGATGGGGGAGAACAATAGGCAATGAGGACAAGGAGGTCATGGGGACCAGATGTTGTAGGCCTTGTAGAACTTGTATTTTGAATAGAGTAGGGATCTATTGGAGAATTTTGAACAGAGGAAGGCTGTGATCTACCTTATGTTCTAAAGGATTACTCTTCATTCTGGTGTTGTGAATGGCCTGGCAGAGTTGGGGAGGATGCGAAGCAGGGTGAACAGTTAAGAGGCTATTGTAATGATCCAGGTATTACATAATCCAGAGATAAGAGGCTATTGAACAGTTGAGAGGCTATTGTAATAATCCAAGTATTACATAATCCAGAGATAATGGTGTTCTGGACTGGGGTGGTGCCAATGGAGTGGTGAAAAGTAGTTGTATTTTGAATATGTTTTGAACCTAGAGCAAAGAAGATTTCTGGACTGATTGGATGTGGGGGCGTTAACAAAGGAAAGCAAAGATGACTCCAAGGTTTTTGGTGTGAATAATTGGAAGGATAGAATTGCCATTAGCTGAAATGGGCAAGGCTATTAGTGGAGTGGTAGTGGGTAGGAAAACTTAAGTTCATTTTTGAACATGTCAGGTGTATTAGTTGGAAATTTCACACACAAAAGTAGAGACTCCAGTGAAAACCATCACTGCTTCAACAACTATACTATCAATCTCTTATTTTTCTATTCAGGTATTTTAAAACAAATCCTGGGCAACGTATGATGTTACCCGTAAGTACTTCGGTGTGTATCTCTAACAGATCAGAACTTTTTGTTTTTGTTTTTAACCAAACCACAGTACTTCACAAGACTTGCCTGGATTTAGGCAAATATAGTATTTTAAAATCCGGGTTTTTTTCTAAAAGAAATTAGAATTAACTTATGAAAGAATTATTTTTTCCCCAAAATATTTTATTAAATACTAGTTTGAAACACCATGCTTATCTGGTACATAAACAATTTGATGTAGAGAAATTAAAAATACATCCAAACACTCTAGGCTATTGAATAAACCAATAGTTAATCATTTTATGATGATGTGTAATAAGAAAACATGTTCCCATTCTTGGGAGCACACAAGCTAAAGGATTAGAAATTTGAAAACAATTTTACACTTAGCAGTCGTTGCACGAGGTGCTGAGAGGATTTGGAGTGAACGGTCTGAGTAGTGCCTGGAATTCAAAGAATGGAAGGTTTGAGAATTTGTGCCTGTGTATAATTGTATGTGTTTTACCTTTTTTTGGAAGGGAGAGGGAGCTTAAAGTTTTTAAACATGCACAAGTAGAAAGAATGGCATAGTAAACCTCCATACCCCTGATCCCACAGATTCAGCTGTTATCAACATTTTGCCACACTGGTTCTACCTATTCCTTTTTTAATTTTGTCATTGCTATAGTTTAAAAAGCAGTCTATTTTGAAATAACTTAAAATTTCAAGAAAAGTTCTAAGAATAAGACAAAGAGCTCCCATATACCCTTTTACCCAGATTCATTGTTGACATTTTGCCACAATTAGTTTTATCATATTTTTCTGAAACATTTGAGAGTAAGTTGTAAATATCAGGCCCTTTTACCTTTAAATACTTAAATGTAAATTTCTTAAGATCAAGGCTATTACTTATATAACCACTGATACGATTAACAAAATTAGGAAATTTAACATTGGCATAATACTATTAACTAATCTACAGCTCTTATTAAAATATTGCCAATTGTTCCAATAATGTTCTTTATACCAGTTTTTTTCCTGGTCCAGGATCCAATCTAAGATCATGATTTATATTTGGTTGTGATTCTCTTTAGCCTCTAATCTAGAACCATTCCTCATCCTTTGGTTGTCTTTTATGACAATGATTGACATTTTGAAGAGTACTGGCCAATTTGGGTATATCTAATGTTTCTTTGTGATTTGATTCAAGTTATACATTTTTGTCAGAAACATGACATAAGTAATGATGTATCCTCTTAGTACATCATATCTGGAAGTTGATGATGTTGCTTTGCCCTGTTATTGGTGAAATTACCTCTGATCACTTGGCTAAGGTGAGCTGGGCAAATTTCTGTGGCCGTACCTTTTTTTTTTTAAATAGATTTTCTATTTTAGAAAAGTTTTAGATTTATAGAAAATTGAGCATATAGTACACAGCTCACATACCCCACTCCTATACACAATTTTCCATATTAACATTTTATAGTATACATTTGTTAAAATTAATGAGCCAATATTTATATATTATTTACTAAAACCTATATTTTATTCAGATTTCCTTAGCTTTTACCTAACATCCCTTTTTTGTTCCAAGATCTCATTACACATTACGTTTAGTTGTCTTCTTGGGCTCCTCTGGCTGTAACACTTTCTCAGAAGTTTCTTGTTTTTGATGACCTTGACAGTTTTGAGAAGTACCGGTCAGCTATTTTGTAGGATGTCCCTCTATTGGAATTTGTCTGATGTTTCTCACGATTAGACTAGGGTTATAGGTTTTGGGGAGGAAGACTACAGAAGTAAAGTGATATTTTCATCACATACCAAGGGCACTTACTATCTACATGATCATACCTCTTGATGTTGACCTTGATTACCTAGCTGAAGTAGTGTTTGTCAGATTTTTCTATTGTTGCTCTTTTTGCCCTACCCCACTCCCCTTTCTGTACTCTGCTCTTTGAAAGCAAGTCCCTGCACAACCGGCACTTAAGGAGTAAAGAGTAATACTCCTCTTCCTTTAGGGCTGAGTACCTACCTAATTTATTTGGAATTCTGCACAGGAGATTTGCCTCTTTTTCGCATTTGTTAATGTAGTCAACCATTTATTTATACCAGGGACTCATGGATATTTGTTTTATACTTTCGATTATAAACTACTACTTTATTTAATTTTGTTGCTCACATTGTTCCAGCTTTGGTCATTTTGGTCATTGGGAGTTCTTTTAGTTAGCTCCTGTGACATACTCCCAACAATGTGGTTTTGTTTAGTTTTTTTTTTT
>NW_024351729.1:22567773-22712245 GCF_902729225.1 Pteropus medius
TTTTTTTTTTTTTTTTTTTTGAACACCTTTCTGGAACTACAAGATATTTCAGGCTCATCTTGTGAATTTCCTGCCTAGAAACTAGTCCTAGAAACTAGTCCTAGAAACCTAGTTCTCCAAGGATCCCTTCTCAGAACACTTACATTAGCCTAAAGTTGGGCAAAACCATGGAACATAAAGTCTATTTATGATAAAGTGTTGAATATCTCATGTAATTGATTGAATACTGTACCGAAAGTGAAAAACAGAATGGTTGTAGGATACTTACCATTAACATACACAGCTGAACACCCTGGGTCTGAAGAATGTTTGAAGCATTAAACTAAATTTTATCACAAGAGAGTAGTATTCTGCATATCACTAGTCTGGGAAAAGATTAAATTCAAAATTTGAAGTATAGTTTCTACTGAATGCATATCACTTTCACACCATTGTAAAGTCAAAAAAACACTAAGTCGAACCATGGTAAATTGGGGACTATCTGTATTAGAAACTAAGACCTGGGTGCTTTGCTTATTGCTACTGAGGTGTTTGCTGTAGTATTTTAAAGCAAACCCCTAGCATCACGTCATTTAATCATGAAAAACATATGTCTGTATCTGTAAAAAATAAGATACTTCCTTAACCAAAATGTCAAAATAGCCTGCGGTTGCCACAACAAATTTCCACAAACTTAGTGGCTTAAAACAACAAATTTATTCTCTCACAGTTCTGGAGGCCAGAAGTCTGAAACTGGTGTTCAAACGACCCAATTCCCTCAGAAGGCTCTAAAGGAGAATCCATTCCTTACCTCTTCCACCTTCTAGTGGTTCCAGGTGTTCCTTGGCTTGTAGCCTCATCAATTTCTACCTCCGTGGTCACATTGCCTCCTCTTTTCTGTGTTTTCTCTGTGTCTGTCACAACTCCCTCTGCCTCACTAGGGACATTTGCCATTGGATTTAGGGCCTACCCAGATAATCCAGAAAAATTCCTTAATCCTCTCGCAATCATTCTTGTAAAATCCTTAATCGCATCTTTTGCCATAGTATAAGGTAATATTTACAGGTTATGGGAATTAAACATGGATATACCTTAGGGGGTAGAGGGTGGGGACATCATTCATTGAACTACAACAACGAAATGATTTCTTAATATTGGCTATGTTCTTATGTCCCCAGTGCATATTCAGATTTCTCAATTGTCTCAAAAAATATCTTTACAGTCAAATTGTTTGAATCTGGATCCAAAGAAAGCCCATTCGTTGCATTTGATTATGTCTTGTCTCCTATAGAACATATCATTTTTTTATACTCTGAAATTGTCGAAGTAACAAGGTCATCTGTACATTGGCCCACATTCTGGATTTGTCTGCTTTTTTGTGGTTTTGTTTGTTTCCTTTATTTACTACAAACTAGAAGTTGGAGCCAAAATCTTGATTAGATTCAGATTCAACTTTTTTTTCTGACAAAAATACACTACTACCTTAAATATTACACTGTAGTTCAAGTTGCATCACATCAGAAGACATAATTTATAACTGTCCCACGTTTAATGATCTAAGGTTACTTAAAATGTACAGGTGCTGGCAGACAGCCTTCCAGTGTAAAATTCCCCCATTAATCCTCTCATGGGTTTAGCATCCATCAATGACTGTTGCCTAAATCAATTATTTATTAAGCATCCTTGCTCTGGTCCAGATTGTTTTCATTAGGGCAGTTTCATCTTTCATTGTCCCTTTTATTTTTATAGTAGACTAGAAAAGATCTTTTTACTCTCCAGTTCTGTTTAGATTTTCAAATCCATTAGGTCTAGGGACATTTGAAACTGAGGGGGTACGATCTGTCTTGCCTGCGGAAATAACGAATCAGTGTTCCCTAAAATTCACGCTTGAAGTCCATAAAGCAGGTGATTGCAGTTGTACTCTGCTGGGTGGGTGGGAGTTAGGGCAAGGGGTTGAAGGGAAGCATAGTAGCTTTGGCGATCTCTCCTTTCCTGGGGTCAAACACAAAAGCTTTCACTTGAAAGAACTATTAAGAAAATTCTTTAATAAAGCTCGATATCTTTGATTTTAGAAGAACGAATTAAGGCACGGCCAACGAAACAGTCCATAGGGGGTTGGTAGAATCAGGGTAGAGTCCTGGAGCACCAAAACGGAGCCCTTCTAGGCTTTAATCTCACACTACATCTCCCAGAATTCCGCTCTCCGGGTTCCACCCTCTCTGAAGCGACCGCGCGTGCGCAAGGCCGGTGACTGCCTATCCTCCCAGGCCCACAACCCTCCGAGACTCCGCGCGCCTGCACCCCCAGTGCCGCGATCGCTCCTTCCAGGCCCTCAGTCCGTCCACTGGGGGCGCGCGCAGTGCGTGGCAGGCAGTATCGGCGCTGGCGGCTGAGAGCGCGGGTCGCGTGGCGGTGCGTGGTTGCTAGGGGCGCCTGAGGCCGCCCACTCGCCCAGCAGGCCAAAGGGAGGAAGCAACGCGGAGCCGGCGCCTTGCCGGGGCGAAGCTGGGTCCACTAGGTGAGTGTGACCGCGGAGCTGGGGGAGAGACTCTCTACCAGCCCTGCTGTCTCGCCCCTCCGTCTGCTCCGCTCCATCCACGCGGGTCTCTAGCCCTCCATCCGCTTCCGCTCCAGCCCGGCTTCCTGGCCTCAACTTCTTGATTTTTTGGAAGGCCAGGGGCCTCGGCTTTTCACCCGGCCGGGACTTCGTGCCCCGCCCCCCCATCCCCGCGCCCCCCTTCCCGAACCCTTTTTTCCCTCCGCTACGCTCGTGAACTTAGTCGGCTCCGCCTCTGGGTACCCGAACCCTGCAGCATCCCCTCGCACTGGGCCTCAGTGCCTCTTTCCCGCCTCTCTGGGGTTTAAATTCTCCCTTGGGTGTGAGCCCAAGCTCCTCTCAGGCTTCATGGGTGACTTTAACATGGATACCTTTTTTTACTCACCTACCTTCAGTATCTATAGAAAAATACTAAACTGTAGAGATTCAAACAGTACCTGAGAACCTGTGGAATTTAACCATTCATCCGTCCATTCCTTCATTTACTCATTTTACTCATTAACAATTTTTCATGAACATCAACAAATATTTAATGAGCCAGGGCACTATGGAAGGCGCTGGGGGGATACAGTGGTGATCAAGATAGGGTCTTCACGGAGCTTGTAGTCTAGGGGAAATTTTAATCAAGTAAACAAGCATTTGTCATACTATGTGGTGTGTGCTCTGATAGAACATCAGAAAGTTATTTAACCCATAGTCACTTGAAAAACTATTATCTCTAGTCCTTGGTCTCCACAGTCCTATTTTGGATCTAGGAAATGTTTTAATCCTTCCTTATGGAGTCATCTCTGCTCTCTAAGATATTTTAAATGACATCTTCCTTAACTTTAGCACCTGTTGATTTAGCCAATCAACAAGCAGCTGGGGACCCTTTGGTACAGTGTTTCATCCCATCTTTCACTTCTTGCAATAACTTCTGAGACACTTTGCATAAGAACCACCCCTTTGGTACTCAGTTAGTTTCCAGCTGCTTATTCATTGGACTGAATGGAACCTTGAAAAATTATCAAATGTTTTCTGGGAACAAAGAGACGAGGACATTCCAGATACAAAGTAGCTTTAGAGAAGATGCCAACAAGGCCTGGAAAGAGAACTGGAAACAGTTTGACATATCTGAGCTGGATTTGATGGGAGCCATCCATTGACAAATAGGAAGAGAGAAATTAATAGAGATTAGATCACAAAGGGCATTGGATATTTTGCTAACGAGCTAGAGCTGTATCCTTTAGAGCTGTGGTTTCCAAGCTGGAATAATCAGTGCCCAAGACCTCCAAGGGATATATAGTACCTGCACACAAAGCTTTAGAAGAATGAATTTCTAGAACTTTAGGTTCCTAATGAACTCTTCTAAAACTGACCTTACCAAAAAGAGGGGCGGTAGTGAGAATGTCATATCCCTCAAGTTTCCCAAATTTTACTGTAGTGTTTGTCCCAAGTGCAAAAACCTCTGTTGCAAAATGGAGTATTTTGGAAATACTGATTTCAGGGAGGCCTCCTTTGGTAATTAAGTTACCTTGAAAACCCAGAAGCCTTCCTATTTTTCCTTGTCTAATAATTGTTTTTAGGGCACATTTGTTCCTTGTTGGGAACACAACAGTTAAATGTGTCTGGAATGTTCTTTGGGACCACAGGTTTTTTTTTCAAGCTATATTGGGTAAACTTGCATAAAATTTTTTAAAGAATTTTTTTTAGTTTAGGTATGTGCTATTCAATAAAATATTTAAAACTTATTTTAAAATGTTTATTCCAATTACAGCTAATCCATAACTTAGTTCTTTTTTTATAAAATGTTTAGTATTTTTTTGCCTCTTTTTTTTTTTTTTTTTTTTTGCCATTAATCGTGTTATATTTAGTTTTAATTAGGCACAAAGACTTTTCCAATCATGTCACCTAGAGATCACTTCACCCGCTGCTCTGTTTGGCTGCCAGTCTCTTGTCTCTGTCTTTAGCAATGGTGAGGTGGATACCTTTGCCGCAGGGAAGAGAAATCTCCTGATTGTTGCCTTTGCCAATAACAAAAATGTTGGAGAGCCGGGTGGCAAAGCTGTTGCCATTGGCGTCTTTCACATGAACCACATCACAAGAGCCAGGGTGTCTCTCTCTGTTGGTGATCATACCTATTCTTCCCAAGTTAGCACTTCCTGTCACCATACACAGGTTACCAGTGTCAAACTTGATGAAGTCAGTAATTTTGCCAGTCTCCAAATCAATCCGAATGATGTCGTTCACTTTGATGAGGGGATTGGGGTAACAGATGGTGTGAGCATTGTGAGTCACCAGATGAGAGATTCCTTTTGTGCCCACAAAGATTTTTCTCACTTTGCACAACTTGTGCTTGGCCTCCTCAGTTGTAATCTAGTGAACAGTGAAGTGACCTTTGGTGTCACAGAGAAGACAGTAATTCTCTCCGATCTTGTCAATGCTGATGACATCCTTAAAGCCAGCAGAGTAGGTCATGTCAGTCTGGACCTGGCCATCAATCTTGATAAACCTCTGCATGCAGATCTTCTTTACTTCATCTCCTGTCAGAGCATACTTCAGTTTGTTTCTTAGGAAAATGATGAGAGGGAGACTCTCTTTCAGCTTATGGGGACTGGTAGATGGACGAGGAGCAAACACACCTGTCAGTTTATCCAGCATCCAGTGTTTGGGAGCTGCTACCCACTTCAGCTCCCAAGCTTGGGACCACGAGCCATGGACAAGCCATGGCTGTGCTGGGCACGGAAAGAGCTTTTAACAAAAGAATAAACTTGTTTAAACTTGTGATAAAAAATTTTAGAATTCAACTTTAAGATTTACAAGGAATATATATTTTTAAAAACTCTTTTGGGGATACATGAGTAAAACCATTCGAAGAGTATGCCGCAGGAAAACCACAGAAAGATAATTAGGAAAATAGCGTCAGATTTGCGTTTGAGATTATTGTAGTGTCAGTGTGTGAGTTGAATAGGAAGGATTTTAGCTTAGAGGCAGGGAGCCAATAAGATAACTAGAAACTAGACTAGAGATGATGAGGGATTTGTGGTGGTTGCAGTGACAATGGAGAGGGTTTTCAGAGATGTTAAAGATGGTAGAGTGGACGGACATAACCTGGTGGCACAGTAGATGCAGGGAGAGTGGAACAAGGAACAGTCTGGAATGATTGTAGGTTTCAGACTTTAGCGATTGTTGATGCAGGAGGAACTATTGGTGAGTGTGATGCAGGAAGAACTACTAGCAGGAGGGGCAGCTTTGAGGAGAAAGATAAAGGAGTTAAACATTGGACATGCCGAGTTGAAGTCCCTGTAGCACATCCAGGTAGAAAGGCCCAGTAGGTCATTCTGTACGTTTGGAGCTCATGACAGAGGTCTGGGTGATGATATAAAGTTAAAAATGTAAGAGGTGATTGAAGTCATGGGGTGGAACAGGTTGCTGTGGGAGAGTTTGTGATAATAATTGCAGCTGCCATTTATCGAGTGCTTACTATGTGCCAGGCAAAGTGAGAAGACTGAGCTCAGAGGAACACTAACTGAAAGAGTTGGCAGAGGAAAGAAGATGGAAGAAGGCGGGGAATTTATAACCAAATACAAAAATGAGTGTGTAAATGAAAAGTCACTTGCCGAAAACTATATCTAGATGAAATATTAACTTCAGGATGTATCTGATACTCATGATCTGGAGTTGAGTTTAGCTTTCTCACTAGATTTCTTTATGACCTTAGAATTATCCGATCATAGGCTTCCTGGATTTTAGCATGGGATCAGATACTTTGATCCGTCAGTGAAATGTTAGAGAAAATTTTCCTCTAATGCCCTGAACTTCTCACCCTCTTCTGGAAGAACTAGGAAGCCAGAACTGGCATTTTGGAGCAAATTCTGAGAGTACTAATTTCTCTTAGGTCCCGAAATACAAAGACCTTGTCCTTAGGAGCCCTCATGGATGTCACGTACAGGCAGTGGTATTCTAGACCGGAAGTGCTCAGACTTTTCGGTCTCAGGACTCTTTTATGCACTTCTTGGAGCCTCCAATATATTTTTTAGTGTGAGGATATAGATATAGATAGATATAGATGGAAAAATAGATATAGATATTTACCAATTAGAAATTGAAATATTAATTCATTTAGGAATAATAATAAATCCAGTACAAGTTAACATAAGTAGCATTTTTTAAATGAAAGTGCTTTTGTTTCAGAAAGATTAGTGAGAAGTGTTGGCATTGTTTTTGCAAATCTCTTTAATGTCTGGCTTGATAGCTGGATTTTGATATCTCTTTCTGCGTTCAGTTGGTTGTGATGTGCTGTTTAGTTGAATTATGAAGAAAACTCATCCTCACACAGATATTTAGTTAGAAAAGGGAGGAGTATTTCTACACCCTTTTTAGGTAACTGTGGGTATTCTTTGGTACTACACAGAAGTTAACAAAGGGTGGTTTTGTGAAGGTTAGTTGCCATGTGGAATCTGAAATGATATCATTGAACTTTTCATACTTTGTTATATTACAGTCTGTTGGTCTGTTTCTCACTTTAACAGGATCTTTTGCCCATGCATGATTTCTGTAACATTGTGTAACAGTTATTTGGAAAATACTGGTTCACTGAGTTGTACAGATCTTCTGAATTTTGCCATCTTTTATTATACAGTATCAAAAAATCATATATTATCACCACACTGTCATTAGGAAAATGGTTAAGTATTGGGAAGCTGTCAAGCTCAAGGTGGCACATAAAGACTTGCCAAAATTCTAATTTTCTCTAGGAAGCTCAAATTTCATCATTGGCAGCAAACACCGTCAGTTGTTTTCTTTGAAGTGACAGGCTTTGTATTTTTTTTTTCCCCTAGAAAATGTCAGCCAAATACCAAAGTCTCACTAACCCATCTCACTTGTTTGCCATTCTTTCAAGTAAACATGGTTTTTCACAGAAAAACTTTGCAATTCAGATAATCATACAGTGCTTTACTTAGAGACATCCATCATCTGTATGCCACATAAGTGTTTTATATGTATTTCTCGTCTTATAACAGTGAATATTAAAAAGATACACTTGAGGATTGAGGCTTAATATAATTTTTACTGCGTCATCAAGGACATTCTTAAGTAAAGCTGGCATTTATTCTTTGACTGTGTGGCTAAGAAGTGCATGGTGGTAAAGGATCTGACTTGGTGCCATTTTCTGATACCTGCTCAGGCACCAGCATTTTAACCCATCATTGCTTTCGCACCATCATTGGAAAGGCACCACAGTAAAAAAAAAAGGCAAACCATATCTTAGTTTCGTTATGAAAATAGTTTCATGTAGTGGAACCCCTGCCAGGGTCTCGGGGTTCTCGCAGGTTCTGTGGTCTTTACTGTGAGGACCATTGCTCTAGAACTCACCTCAGGAGGAGGAAAGAAGGTCCTTTCTGAAGCCGATAAAGGTCAGAGCTTCAGGAGAGCTAGTCACCTAATTATGTTAAGCTTTCAATTGTTTTTCACGTCTCAGTAATTTGTAGATTTACCTCCTTCAGCTCTAGCTGGTATGACCTTTATTTTTCCCTCAGATTTGCCAGCTCCTTTTACAGGACTGAGCTGTGTTCTACAAGAGCTACCTATCTTAACTTGTGCTACTGACCTTTCCTTCTCATTAGGGCTGGAGTAGTGACCTTTCCAGTAGGACTTTAAGAAGTTCATTGTTCCTTCGTAGACTCTGAAGTATTTCTAAAGTCCTGAGTTCCCCCTGGTGACTGAGAGAAACACCGAGATGGAGGAAGAAAAAGAAACTGCAGATCCCAAGAGTCACACACATCCTGTAATAGAGGAGAGTAATATAATCAGTGGGTAATGAATAATTGCTTTCTCTAGACAAAAATACCTTGTCCAAGTTGGTCTGGGCCCGGCCTCTGAATGAAGACTTGATGGTTTGAGACAACAGCCATAGATTTTCAAGTCTAGGCTGCTCATTCACTCTTACTTAAAGAGGAAACGAGGCAAAAATACAAAGAGTGGAAGCAGAATGAGATAGGCAGTTTCTGAATGCTGTATAAAGTTGACAAGGCAGAATGTTGAGATTCCTGAGACTGGATGTTTTCGAAGGGGAGAGGCTGAAGCCCGGGTCATCTATCAGGAGTCTGCTGTGACCGTCCTGCACTTGATGAGGCGGGTAGAGGGAAGTAGGATTTGGGCTGAGCCAGCCATGCAAATTGAAAGAAAGGAACGTTTGAGGCCATTTTGTTTACCTCTAGAATGCTCTGCAGTTCTTTACCTTCCTTTCTTGTCCATTTAGTCAATATTTTTTAAATTTGTTTTTTATTTTTTAGTTTTCAACAGCTTTGTGGAGGTATAACTGACAGGGAACATATCCATCACTCCCAAGTTCATTGTTTTTTAAAGCTTAGTGCTCCCATGAAGTGGTTGGGGGAGAAGAGTTGGGCAGCTTTGCTGAGGAGGAAGCCAAACTAGGGCAGTGATCTCCCCGCTTCTGCCAGGTTAGTTCTGCATTTGTCTGTTACAGATACGCAGGGCTTTTCTCTGAAAACCATTGTAGAGCTTAGGAGGCATATCCAGGTGAAAGGAGAACTGTGGTAAAAGATAGCCTTTGCAGAGTGGCAAATTAGAGGAATAAATACACAGCAGATATTCATGGAGAGACTGGGGCTTAAGTTGGGCTTGGGAAAAAAAGGTAAGTAAAATATAGTGAAGTTTCAGAAGGAAGAGGCTTAGTGGAGTAGAGGCCTGCAGACAGGTTTGAAAGGTTTATTCCAGGAGTTTAGTGTTAAGACAGGCACAGGATGGAATTAAAAGGGGCAGACCCTGGAGACAGACTTCAGTCTGGATACTGTTACAATAGTCCAGATCGGGGGTAGTGGTGGAAATAAGAGGAAGCATGCTGTGAAGAAAGAATCTCATAGGTTTGACTGCTTTAGCTTTGGGGAATAAGGGAAAGAAAGAAGGCAGAACTGACATAAGTTTTCCTTTTAGGTGAGGTGACTGAGAGAAAGACGTTTCCACCAAAAGAAATCGAAAAGTCAGAAGTGCCCCTACTTTGACACGCTGAACTGAAGTGGTTGGGCATGCATGTGGAAAAGGAGGAGAAGACAGTCAGTGCTGAGGACATGAAGCTAGAAAGGGGTCAGATCTGAAAACTGACTGTTCTCCTGCAGATAATAGCTGAAATTGTGGGAGCAGATTGGTTTGATGTGGAGAAGATAAAAGAGATGCTGTGGAGAATTTTGGAGGGGGCCCTCAGGAGGAGGAGAAGATATATTATTGAATGAGTTGGATGTGGCTGTGGCAGAGGTTATGCACTGAGAAAGAAGTAGCGACAGGACATGGTCGTAGAAGAGGAGCACCTGTTTAATCTGAAGAGGACCATCTTGTGGCTTGGCTGGTCATACCTGTTGTAGACACATTTGTTTATTCAGCAGATATTTAAAGAACCCTGATTACATTTCCAGTTCTTATAGAGCTTTCATTCTAGAAGAGAAGATAGACAAATAGCAAAGGAATGTTTAAATAATTAAAGTTTTTGTTTTAAAGTATAACTAATAAGGTTTCTGACTAAGTGATTCATTTATATAATTCATAAATTAAAATAATAGGACAAGGTCTACGGCCATGCCACCCTGAACACTCCTGATCTCGTCTGATCTCGGAAGCTAAGCAGGGTCAGGCCTGGTTAGAACTTGGTTGGGAGACCACCTAGGAAGACCGGGTGCTCTAGGTGCAAAAAAAAAAAAAGATTAAAAAAATATGATAGGACAAGGTATACACAGATAAATCTCACACCCCATTGGTAACCTTTTATAAAAAATCAGTTTCTGTTTATCCTTCCAAGGTTTCTTTAGGCAGATATAAGGAAATACTAATATATGATAATTTTAGATTGTGGAAGAATGAAACAGTGACTAGAACAAGGTAATATGATAGGGAATGATTAGGGGTGGTACAGTATTAGGGTAGACAGGCTCTTTGAGGTGATGATATTAGCTGAATACTGAGTGAAGGATCTGAGCTGGCCATTTAGCCATCTCGGTGTTTTAGAGGGAACAGCAAAGACCCTGGGAACCCGGGGGAACAGGCCTGGTGAGGGGGAAGAGTAGCTCTGATAAGCTCTGAGGGAAAGTCAGGAGTCAGATCACATAGGCCTTGGAGCCATCAGATGGCCTTTAAGCTACTTTTTAAAAAGAGCACCATGGCCACTGTCCAGAGAATAGATTATAAGAAGGGTTAAGAGTAGAAGCAGGGAAACCAGCAGGTGAGAGATGATGGTAACTTGGAGTAAGGTAATAACGATGGATTCAAGGACATATGTTTGGAGCAGGAAGGACTTACTGATGGATTGAGTGAGTGAAAGTGAGGATCTGCTGAGGTCAGGGTGAAATCATTACTACAGGGTATGTTAGGAGTTTCTTTGTTGCATAAACACCTGTCCCAGGGACTTAGCTCCTTCTGCCTGGAGATAGATATAACATATTACACATATATACATATTTTATGAAGTCTTCTTTGTGCAATTGGAGTTTATTTCCTGTTCCTGCCTCTAAAAGATTAATTGACATCAAAAGTTTAATTGAGGAATGTGATTGATTATTTCTGTTAGTTCTCCTCCCACTACCTTTAGCATGACTTTTCATTAGAATTTGACATTTCTATCTAATTTCAAGGAAATTAAAAGATTGTTCCTTTCTTGAATAACAGTGGTCATAGAGAACTTTGAGCTTCCCACATTGTCCATTTGTTCCCTGACTCTGTCCCTGAAGTCCTGATCTCAGCCTCCAGGTTCCTGTTTTTCTCAGCTGAAGGCAAGACTAGGACTTTGTGTTTTTTGAGCAGTGAGGTTTTCACATAGAATCAAGTTTAAACAACATATTGGAGCCCTCCCCCAACATTGTGTGTTGATGGGCTTCAGAGAAAGTGCTATTAAACTTCACCTGCCAGGCTCTGGTATGCGGCCTTCTTTCTTAAACTCCCCCTTAACCCAAAGTTTGCAAATTCTCTGGCAGTTTAGAGTGGAGGGCGCTGGGTGGCTAGTTCATCTTAAGGAGGCCACCACCAGTGACGACATTGAAAAGACTTGGATTCTTCCTAAGGTTTGTGACCTCAGTTCGTGTACTTTAGAATCACAAGTAGATCCCCTAGTCAAGCCTGCTTCAGGCAGTGGAGCAAGGAGTGAGTTTTATTTTATTGGCTTGACTCAGTCACTGGTAAAATTCATTCCAGCCAATCTAATTTTCAAGAAAGTTGAAGTCAAAGATGTGCTGCCTGCCTTCTGGTCTGAGGAAAACCAGGCTTCCCTTAAAATAGTAATGAGTTTTTCATTTTGAAATGATTTTAGACTTGCAAAAAGGTTGTAAAAATAGTATGAAGAATTTTTATTTACTTTAACTCAGATTTATCAAATGCTAATATTTTACCACATTTGCTTTATTATTCATTCATATGTGAACTATGAACTGCTTTTTGAAATATTTGAGAGTAAGTTGCAGACATGATGCCCCTTTACATCTGAATATTTTCTAAAAATTTCCTAAAAGTTTTCCTAAATCAAGGCTGTTCTTTTACATTGACATAGTATAATCAAAATCAGAAAATTAACATTGATATAATACCACATCCTATAATGCTATTACCTGATCTTCTTTATTCAAATATTGTCAGTTGTCTGTTTGTCAGTATCAGGCTCACATGTTGTGTTCAGTTGTCTTGTCTTAGGTCTCCTTTAATCTGAACAGTTCCTCAGGCTCTCTTTGTCTTTGATGAGCTTGACACATTTGAAGAGTACAGACCAGTTATTCTGTAGAATGGCCTTCAATTTGGCCTTGTCTGATACTTTCTTATGTCTTCAAGATGATGCATTTTTGGCAGGAAAACACAGAAGTTACGATGTGTCCTTCAGTAGCGCATCATATCATGAGGCACATGATGTCATTTTATTCTATTTCTGATGATGGTAACCATGACGACTTGATTAGGGTGGTGTCTGTCAGTTTTCTCCATTGTAAAGTTTTGCTTTTTCCCTCTGTAATTAGTAAATATCTGGTGGAGAGATATTTAAAGACAATATAATTATCCTATTTCCCAACAATCTTTGACCCACCAATTTTAGGATCCACTGTAGTGGTTGCCAATGGTGATTTTCTATTTTTATTAGTTGGAATTCTATGGTAAGGAAGAGTTCCTTCTCCCCATTCATTGATTCTTTTTTTAATTTATATTACTGTGGATTCATGGATTCTTTAATCTGATAACTCATTTGCTTTGCTGCTCATATTGTCCCAGATGTGGTAAGATGGAGCCTCTTTAAGCTGACTTCTCTGTCCTTTTTTTCCCCTTCCACTATTAACCTTTTAATTGAGGTATAATTTATATACCATACAATTGACTGACCCAGTATAAAAGTAGAGTTCGATGGCTTTTAGTGAATTTGAACAGTTGTGCAACCGTCACCACAGTCTGGTTTTAGAACACTTATATTACCTCAGGAAGTTTCCTCATCCCTATTTATAGTCATTCCTTGTTCCTACCCTTAGCCTCAGGCAATCACTGATCTACTTTCTATCTCTCTAACTTTGTTTTTCCTAGAAATTTTGTAAAAATGGAATCATACAATGTACTCTTTTGGGTCTGGTTCTTTTTCCTTAGCATAATGTTTTTGAGTTAATCCAGGTTGTTGCATGTATCAGTAGTTCACTGTTTTTTATTGCTGAGTAGCATTCCATTATGTGTTTATATCATATTATGTTTATTCCTTTACCAGTTGATGAACATTTGAATTGTTTCTAGTTTTTGCTTATTATGATAAATGCTGCTATGAACATTTGTGTATAAGTCTTCGTGTGGACATATGCTTTTATTTATCTTGGGTAGATACCTAAGAGTGGAATTGCTGGGTCATTATATATTAAACTTTTTAAAAAAAACCTTTACCTCATACTTTTATTTTTATTATTTTTATTTTTCAATTACAATTAACATTTAATATTATTTTATATTAGTTTCAAGCCATATTAGCATAGCGGTTAGACATTTTTATAATTTACGGAATGATGCCTCTGATTAGTACCCCCACCTAGCACTATATATAGTTATTACAATATTACTGACTACATTCTCTATGCTTTACCTTATATCCCCTTGACTATTTCATTACAACCAACCTGTACTTTTTAATCGTTTCACCTTTTTCACCCAGTCCCCCAACCCCTTGCCCCTCTGCTAACCATCAGTTTGTTCTCTGTATCTTTGAGTCTGTTTCTCTTTTGTTTGTTTATTTTGTTTCTTGTTTTTAGATTCCACATATAAGTGAGATTATATGGTATTTGTCTTTCTCTGCCTGACTTATTTCACTTAACATGATACCCTCTAGGTCCATCCGTTTTGTTGCAAATGGTAAGATTTCATTTTTTTATGGCTGAGTAATATTCCATTGTGTGTGTGTGCGCCTCATCTTCTTTATCCAATTGTCTATTGATGGACACAGGTTGCTTTCATATCTTGGCTATTGTAAATAGTGCTGCAGTGAACATAGGGGTGCATATATCTTTTCAAGTTAGTGTTTTGGATTTCTTCAGACAAGTACCCAGAAGTAGAATTGCTGAGTCATAAGGTAGTTCTATTTTTAATTTTTGGAGGCACTTCCAAACTGTTTTTTGTAGTGGCTATACCAATTTGCAATCCTACCAGCCGTGCACAAGGGTTCCCTTTTCTCCACATCCTCGCCAATACTTGTTTGTTGACTTATTAACGATAGCTATTCTCACAAGTGTGAGGTGATATCTCATTGTGGTTTTAATTTGTACTTCTCTGGTGATTAGTGACATTGAGCATCTTTTTATGTCATTTCCTCTTTGGAAAAACGTCTGTTTTATATTAGACTTTTAAAGAAACTGCCAAACAATTTTTCAAAGTGGCTGGACCATTTTACCTTCCCATCAGCAATGTATGAAACTTCCAATTTTTCCATATTCTGGCCAACACTTAGTATCATCAATCTATTTGATTATAGTCATTCTGGTGGGTACATAATAGTACCTCATTGTAGTTTGAATTTTCATTTCCCTGATGACTAATGATATTGATCATCTTTTTATGTGTTTATTAGATTTTGTACATCTTCTTTAGTGAAGTATTTATTCAGATGTTTTGCTCATTTTTAAAATTGCCTGTTAGTATCTTTTAAAAAGTGGGTTGATTTTCATCTTCTTATTAAGCTGTAAGAGTCCTTTGTATATTTTGGATAAAAGTCCTTTATATTTGCAAATATTTTCTCCCAGTTTGTGGATTTCTTTTTTCCCCTCCTCAGTGGTGTTTTTCTAAGTTTTTAATTGTGATATAGCCCAGCTAACAGATAGACTGTTATTAGTTTTTCCTCTCATCAGTCATGCTTTTGGTATCATATCTCATACATCTTTGCCTAGCCCAAGAAATAAAAAGTTTCTTCTTTGTTTTCTGCCAGCAGTTTTATCGTTTTAGTTCTTACAGTTAGCTCTCTAATCCTTTCTGAGTTAATTTATGGTATAAGTTAAGGGTCTAAGTTCATTTTTTTGTACATAGAAATCCAGTTGTTCCAACATAATTTGTTACAGACTATCGTTTTCCTCATTAAATTGCCTAGGCAGCTTTGTTGAAAATTATAGGCATATCTCGTAGGTATTGTGGGTTCGATTCCAGACCACTACAATAAAATGAGTCGTAATCTTTTTGCTGGTGGAGGGTTTTTGCTTTCAATTTGTAAAAAATGCAACATCTGTGAAGCACAATAAAATGAGGTGTGCCTGTAATTGACCCTAAATGTAAGGGTTTATTTCTAGACTGTATTGGGTTCTGTTGATCTACATGTCTGTTCTATATCAGTACCATATTATCTTGGCTATTGTAGCCTTATTTTAAGTTTTGAAATCAGGTAGTATAAGTTCTCCAACTTTGTTAGTTTTTTTTTGAAAATCGTTTTGGTCATTCTGTTCTTTTCCATTCCATATAAATTTTAGGATTAGCTTGTCAATTTCTATAGAAAAGCCCACTGGGATTTTGATAGGAATTGCATTTACTTCATAGATTAATTTGGGAAGAATTCCCATCTTAACAATATTGCTTTTCCAATTCATGAACATGTTATATCATTTGTTTAGGTCTTTAGTTTCTCTCAGCAGAGTTTTGTAATATTTAGTGTACTTCTTAAATTTATTCGTGTTTTATTCTTTTTGTTGCTATTGTGAATAGAATTGTTTGTTTTATTTCATTTTACTTATTTGTTGTTAATATGTAGAAAGAAAATCTATTTTTGCTTATTGATCTTGTATCCTACAATCTTATTCAACTTGCTTATTCTAGTAGGTTTTGTGTAGATTTCTTAGGATTTTCTATGTACACAATCATGTCTCCTGCAAGTAAATGATAATTTTACTTCTTCTTTTGCAATCTACATGCCTTTAATTTCTTTTTCTTGCCTTATTGCACTGGTTAGAATTTCCAGTACAGTGCTGAATAGCAGTGAGGAGAGTGGGCATCCTTGCCTTGTTCCTAATTGTAGAGGGAAATCATCTAGTGTTTCACTATTAAGTATGATGTTAGCTGTTTCTGTGATCTTATGACATGTCCCTGTCAAATTTTGAGTATTTTCTTACTTTTAACAACTGTTCCGGGCTCTTGTGATGTTTTTCCTGCCTCAGCCGTTTTTCAGGAACTCTAGTTCCTTGGTTCTTTTTATTGACAAATGATATGTGGGAACCAGGATCTAGGCACTAGGTGAGTAACATTCACTTTTTATCTGTTCACCTAGTGTTTTCAGAAATCCCCAACATCTAGTTATAAAAATATAAGAAGACCCAGAAGCAAGGGTCTTCTAGTTTGTCCCAAAGCACTTTTTGGTTGCTTTTTAGTGCCAAGTCATACCTGCAGCTGAATGAAAAATCTAGTTACTGGTGATATATCTATCACAAAAGCCCCAAATGACAAGACAGTTATGTCTTTTTATGAAAGAGCATTACTTGTACTAGCTGAAATTCTGTGGTGGAATAATCATTGCCTGCTCCATGTGTTTTTCCCCCATCATTGCAGCTTGAGAAAAGGGCTGAAGAGGAGGTCAGATCATTTGGTGCCCATAATACTAAGTGTGAAAACTATCATCCCTCGAATGTTTAGTGTGGGCTACATACGGGTGCTTTATGTAAATTTTCTAATTTGATCTCACTTCTACCCAGTAGGGGTTATGATACTTCCTCTCTAATCTTTTCCCAAACATTCCAGCTGTGTTGTTTCAGCATCAAATGGATTCACTATTCATCAGAGCTCTGCTTAACTTGAGTTTCCAAGGGGTGGTAGCTGCTGATGCAGCATGGCTGGGAGTAGTGGTAGTGCCCCGGAGACTCTTGGAAAATTTCACAAGTAATATGTGGTTGGTTGGTTGGTTGTTTGTTTTGAAAGATCAAACAATACAGATGCCTATGAAGTAAACTGGAAAAGTGGCCCACTCCCCTCCACTGCCCAATCCTTTATCCCAGCCTTATCCTCAAGATAACCACCCTAATAGTTTGGTTTATATTCTTCCAGATCTTTGTTTTTCCATAAACATATAAAAAAATGTCCTGAGAGTTGTTTTCAGAGGAACTTTTCTTCCCAAGAACTCTTTTGTCAGCTGCTCTGCCCTCAACTAACCTTTCTTTTCAGCTGGGCATTTTTCTGTTTGGAGTTTGAGGAAACAAGCCAGAAACAGGCTTGTTTCTTCTGAACTTGAACTTTTATACTCCCTGTTTGCCCCTTAAGGCTTCCTGTTCCTGAGTAATAATGTGTGGTACCAAGAAAGGTGTAAAATTAGTAGTTCTTTAAAATTAGTTAGATTACTCAAAATATTTTCCAGATGAAGTCAGTTTCTTTGCTCCTAAAAATATTAAGTTCCTTTTAAGCTGTTGATTGGAGAGTCAACTGATGATGTATCCTTTGGACTTAGAGAGAGTAGGTATGACATGCCTTTGCTTATCTTTAAGTAGTAGCTATATGTGGCTAAAAAATGTATGTAAACTGAATGAAAATAATGGAACTTGTGAATGCTTTTAATTTACATAATCACCAATTACTATAGGTTTAGATTTACTTAGATTGGGTGTTTTTGAAACTAGCCTCCATTAGTGGCCTGTGTGAGGCCTTCTGCATGTATAAACACTTTTTCTCCTTGTTCTTTTTCTTTCATTGTCTCATCCTGAAACATTTCCTGGGAGATGGGCAACCTGTGTTTTGGATTCTAAAGGCATACACACAGACAAACCTAGCAAGTTTGTATCTTCACAGAGCATTTAGAAATTTTAAGGAAGCTGAGAGAAAGGTCTTGCAGACATTGTGTCAGGGGCCCCGAGTATACTACAGGGGACAGGCTTTATGACCTTGCAGAAAAACTGCCTTCTGAGTGTATGCTGTCTATAGAGTCTGGATGCCAGACATTATTTGTCCATCTGGACTGGACTTATGGCAGAAACCACTATTATTAGTGTGTTGGATTTTAAAACTATTTTCTCACTTTCTCTATTTCTTATATTTTGGACCTTCCAAAGCTTTTTAAAGTCTGTCACTCTGAATTCCTGTAAGGCGATAGGGCCGTTTCTTGGCATTTGAGCGGTATGCCGTTGAGGGCAGCATACAAGAAAAGTGACCTGTGTAGCAGTCAGGGGGCCCAGGACTCGGGCTGCCTGGATGTTCTAGCTAGGTCTCTGCTTTCCCGTCACTTGGAGTCTTGATTTCATCAGGAATCTCTGCAAGAAAAAAGAAGAAAGTTGCTTTTAGTAACCATCGTTTCCTTGTCTACCCCAGACCCTTATTTCTGAACTAAAAACAGTGATAACAGGTCGGAGCATTTGTATGTGATACTGTTATGAGTGATACTGTTTACTTCATGTTTTTGAAGCTACCCTCTACAGAATATCTGACATGATGAGTTTGTCCTTGCCTGGCAGTTCCTGACATAGTCATCTTAGCCAACCCTAGGTGTCTCTTAATTAGCCGTGGAGTTATTTCCCAGAAAAAGAGTTATAGAAATATCTTTTTACCCACTTGGCCCCTGTTTCTAGATACGCTTCTCTGGGAAGACATGTGGCCCTTTTCCAAGTTGCCATCCTACACATCATGGGGATTCTGAGAGGAAACAAGGAATAGGAAATGGCCACTTTACTTTGGCACTAGCCCCGCTGGGCTGTTTCACATTCTGCCTGGAAGCAGGCCACCCACAGCTTTGCCTCCCTCTTCCTCATTTGCATGGCAAGTCAAGTCAGCTAGATGCCAAGCTACTTGCGTTCAATGTTGTTGGCACCGAGGATTCATACGCTAGAATTCAGAGGCAGACATTGAGCAGGATGTGCAGAAGGAAGCGTGGTGTTTAGTGGGTACCTGTGGCTTCAAGGGAAAGTGTGATGGGCGGTGGTACTGATAAGAATGTAGTGGCATGCTCTTGGACATTTCACCCACAAAGGGGCTCGGTGTAAACAGCGGACGAGTGTTTCTAACCTGGCTTTTGTCTTATACCAGGAGCTTAGGGATAATTGAGGGGATAGTGCCCAAGTGTGTGTTTCATTCCTGTTTAAGAGGCAGTGTGGAGTTAGGCAAACCCAAATTTTAATCTAGGCACCATTCTTTATTGGTTGTTTAATTATAGAAGAGTTACTTAGCTTTTCTGAGTCTTGGGTTCATCTTCAATAAAATGAATATGAGGTTTTTGTGAGGATTGAAGAGATAATACAGGCAAAATACCTAGCATGGTACTTGGCATTCGTTAGGTGCCCAGACTAGCAGTAGTGTGTGTCTCTTTCATTTACTGTACTTTTTCAGTTTATTCATTCAACAGAATATTGAGTACTTACTGTGTGCCGAACCCTGTACTGGAGACATCGGCCGGAGGAAAATGCGTTCCTTGGTCCTAGTCAGATGAGTAGTCCATAATTAAAGCTCAGTGTAATAGAAACAATGATGGTGGCATGCGCAGAGATGAGGCATCCTGTTTGAACCAAGGAGTCCAGGAAGGCTACCTAAAGAAGGTGGTATTCGAGCTGGTATTAAGTCTGATGAAAGAGAAGGAAGGGGCTCCAGGGAGCAGCACTTATAAGACGTGAGGGTCTGAGATAGCAGGATGCAAATGGGAACCACAAGTGGGGTATTTTTCAGAGCGTGCCAGCCTGAAATTTCATTTCCTTAGCCCTTTTCTCTCGTCACTTCGGTGTGTCCGTTGTGTTGTATCAGTGGGGCAAGATGTGGATTCCGGAAAGAGGACTAAATGAGCTGGGACTGGGAATCTGTTGAGTGTACACAGCACAAACTCTCATGTGGGGTCTTAGAAAGTCACTGGCAGGATTCGACTCTTCCTTTTGTGTGTGCTTCTCTATCATTATTGCACAGAATGTAATTGTCCCCTGTACAGTATTTCCAGAGTTTGGACTGGGTGGAGATTTTTTGGTTTTTGTTTTTTTGGGTTTTTTTTGTCACCTTAATTTGAGGTTACTGGCATCAAAATCTAGTTGTAGCACTTAACGCTGTTTTAGCCCAGTGTCATTTTGAGTATCAGCAATGATGAGTCTGGGTTTTGTACTCTACTTGAGAAAGAATCCACATAGGTCAGCCTTTGCAGGAAGAGGGCGATGTCATGTGGCTTCTACAGGCTTTTTGTTGGTAGACAACACCAACAATTCCTGTAGCTGTAAACAGGAATTGTGGATCTTCCTAGGCCATTATTCTCTTACCAAAATACAAGGTCCTCTCCCCATTGAAGTTTGTATTTTAAATGTAACTTAAACAAAAGTATTATCTGCTACTTCCTTCCCTCTACCTATTCTGAAAATACTTGATGAAGAGGCCAGAATTTCATTCAGAATTATCCAAAATGAATGACTTCTTATAGGAGGGTCTTGTTTTTTCCCCCCCAGATGCTGTCATGAAAGCAGTCGCATTGTTCCCTGCAATCGTGAAAACGGGAGAATATTTTGTGCATTTGATTTAGAAAGTAAGTGGCCATGCTGAACTGACTGTTTAGGACCCGAAACTACAGGCTAGTTCAGAGATTTTACGTTAGAGGAAACATTGACTGAGGAAACGCATGAGATAGGTTTTCCATCCCTGGGATCGACCCAGACTGAAGCCTAGAATTAAGAGCAAAGAGAGCTTCTGTCCTTTTCTTCTTGCCTCTATATCCTACTCCTTGACCTCTCCAGACCCACTGTGGCTGCGAGAAACTCATTTTAAAATAATGTCACTAAAAATAATGTTGGTATCTACTTCCATTTTGTTTCTCCTATTTCTCACAACACATGGGAGGGAATTTAAGTCTATACAGTTGGCAAGATTCCTGAAGAGATGCACTTACTGCCCCAGCTCCAGAATGAACTTGAGGTCAGCAGGGGAATTCTCTGCTCGTATCTGAACTCGTTACACGTAAGACCATACCGTAGGTAACGGGGGGTTGGTCAGGGAGCAGTAGATGAAAACATGTTTCTCAAATGGTCTTTGACCTTTCAGAATTGGTTAGGGAGCTGGATGTAATTGGCTGGTTTCTCTGCCACCCCCATACTTTCCTTTTTCCTAGCTACACCAGTGTTAGGTGAGGGCAGGAAGCCACTCATGTAAAGTCATGGATGGTGAGATTTTTTTTTTTTGAAGAGGCAGTAGCTCTCTGAGTGAGGGAGTGGCAGCAGGCGAGCACATGCACAGTGGTGGAGCCATAAAGTCCCAGTCCTCTGCGCAGCCAGCTTCGATAGCATAAGAGCAGCAGGAAACCCACTGAAAACACTCCAGGAATCTAGTGTTTTTCTCCCAGGGCCCCAAATGATGACCAAGACTGGCCACCCAAGAAATACTAAAGTGGAACTGTATCTCTCACCTGAGGACGACTGTAGCATTGTATTTGTCCCCCCGGGGCTGTAACATTCCCAATTGTTTTTCTCCCCTTCAGGCCAACAGACTTGAAGGATGCAGCTGCTGCTACTGGAGGTGTGTGGCATCTTACCTAAGCCGGGCCATGAGGCCATGTGGCCATGATGTGGGCCCCTCATGGCCTCAGCAGGAACAGAGCACTACAGTATTGGCCTCCGCCAGGCAAACGGCTTTAAGCAGAGTGGTCCCTCGGGCACAGTGCCTGCCCCGCCACCTGAGAAACCTTCTGAGGGCAAAGTCTGGGCTCAGGCTCATCAGCAGGTGAAGCCAATCTGGAAGCTGGAGAGGAAACACGTGGGGACACTTTCAGCAGGTTTGGGCCCAGGCCTCTTGGGTGTCTCACCCCAGCCAGCCTATTTCTTTTGCCCTAGCACTTTATGTAGCTCTGGGACCACAGCCGTCATTGCAGGCCACAGCAACTCCTGTTACGTGCGTTCTCTCCCGGACTTGTTCAGCAGTACCCTGCTGTACCGGCGCTCCAACTACAGGCACAAAACATACCAGCAGCTGGAGTCTTTCTGCTTGCGTTCAGGCCTGTCCGAGAAAAGACCGTTTTCTCTCCCTCAAAAGAGCCTCCCTGTCAGACTCACTGCCAATAAAACCATTTCTTCCACGGTCTTCCCCATGGCCCAGCCCATGGCATCCTCATCCACAGATCCACACCTCTCACTGGGAGCAGCCGGGGAAAACTCCTCAGGGAGGAGCCTGGCCTCTGCCATCTCAGGGAAGATCCCTTCTCCACTCCCTTCCTCGTCCTCCTCCTACAAGCCCATGCTGAATAACAACTCCTTCATGCGGCCAAATAGCACTAAAGTGCCTTTATCACAAGCCACAGAGGGCCTGAAGCCAGTATCTTCACCCAAGTTTCAGCTTGTCTCCTGGCATCATTCAGGGGGCACTGGAGACTGTGCACTGCAGCCTGTTGAACACAAGGTACCCAAGAGCAATGGCACTGAACTATATGACACCCTTGCCCATAGCACCCTGTCTACTCCTCGCTCCTCAGACACCTCTACTACCAGCGTTGCCTCTCCTCAGTACAACCAGAGTAACTTAGCCATGAGGGCAAAGCCACATCTTTGTGGCCTGGATGGTGACTCTGTTTCCCAGGCTCTGACCAGGGAGGTTCGGTTCACTGAGGCCGTGAGGAAGTTGACTGCAAGAGACTTTGAGAAGCCGAGGCAAGGCTGCCAGTTTGATCAATCATGTCTCGTGAACCCCAGCTTGCAGTGGGATCTCCTCAACAGGAACAGACGGTGGAAACCTCCTGTGGTAGGCCAGCAGTTCCCTCAGGAGGATGCTGGAGCAGACAGTAGGGTCCTCCCTGGAGCCTCAGACACCTCGGAGTTAGATGGTACAGTCTTCTGTACCAAACGCATCAGCATTCACCTCCTTGCCTCACACGCCAATGGGCTCAGCTGCAGCCCTGCCTCTGAATCTGCAGTCGACTCCCCTCCACTTGGAGAAGACAAAACTCCAGTTCTGCCTTCTCCCTCTCAGCCCTTTGGCTTAGCTGATATGGCCACTCGCTTCTCTTCCATCCATCTAGGCCAGCTTGGGAAGGAGGGACCTAAAGAAGCCAGGGAACTGGACTCATCTGCTAGGGATAGTGGGTAAGTCGGAGAAAGCTTTTAGTTCATTTAGAGCCGCAGCATGTGTTCATCATAATTTGGTGACACTGATCCTGTGTCTCTGAAGGTTGGTTTTCTATTTTAGCTGCCCTAGAATTTTGGTTTTCACATTAGGACAAAGGTCAGCAAACTACAGCTTGTAGTTCAAATCCCACTCACTGCCTACTTTTGAAAAGTTTTATTGAAACAGCCTCGCCCATTTGTTTACTACTGTCTATGGCTGCTTTCTTGTGACAGTGGTAGAGTTGAGTAGTTGTGACATACTGAGTGGTCCACAAAACTGAAAACATTTATTATATAGTCCTTTAGGGCAGTGTTCCCCAACCTTTTTGGCCCCACGGACCAGTGCTCCTATGAGAATCTAATGCCTGATCTGGAGCTGAGGCGATGATGCTAACACTGGGGAGCGGCTGCAGATACAGACGAAGCTTTGCTCACTAGCTCTCTGCTCACCTCCTGCTGTGTGGCCTCATTCCTAACAGGCCATGGGCTGGTACCTGACAGGCCATGGACTGGCCCGGGGGTTGGGGACCTCTGCTTTAGAGGAACAGTTTGCTGACCTCTGCTTTAGGTTATAACCAGGGAGAAATAAGAATTTTAAAAACCAACTGTTGTGGTCTGTGACTTTTCTGCTTAATTCCAAACCAAATCAGGTTCTCAGACACTCCTAGTATGACAGCTGTTTCAGAGTTAGGACATACATATACTTGGCTTCTTCTCTTGGCTCCTTGTTACTTCTCTGGAACGTTGGTTCTCCAAGGCCTTGTTCAGAGAGAGGTCTAGGGACCTTTGAAGTCAATTACCAGATGTTCATTGATGGTGTTTTGAATGCAGAATTTTGTATTTATGTGCTCTGAGGGACTGCAAAGAAGATGGAAGACAGTGCCTCTCTACAGAACAGGGGATGTGGGGTTGAGGAACTATAGCTAGACCTAAGCTCTGTGGGCGAAAGAAATGAGTTGTGAGGCCCAGGCAAGAGACAGCAGATTGGTGGCTGGGGAAGAGACAATCATTGGGAGATGATGAAGGAATGAGAATCTTAGCTGTGACCTCTGTTATTGAATTGGCTGGGCTGGGGGCATGATTCTTTCTTACAGTTCAGCTACTGACCTCCAGCTAGACCAGGTTGAGGCTGAAGATTTAGAAGAAGAGCTCGTAGATGGTTTGGAAGACTGCTGCAGCCATGATGAGAACGAAGAGGAGGAGAGTGAGTAGGGGACCCTCTTACCACCAACTGGGAATTGGTTACCACCCGCAGGGGGAGGGGGGCTAATAATTGTGTACCAGGTCTGTGACCCACTTTATGATCTACATTATTCATTCACCTCAGGGGTCCGAGGGTGGTGGCTAGTGGTTTTGGGGGGCCTTTGTTCTCTAGTCCTCCTTTCCTACCAGTCTTGCTTTCTCCCTGCTGCTCAGGCAAGGCAGTGCAAGGCAGCAGGGTGGTGCTTGTGGCTTCGTGAGAAGGCTGAGCCAAGATGTCCAATGAAGAGCTGCCTAAGCTTAGTGAGTTTGTGTAGCAGCCTCTCTCATTCAGAACTTCTCTGCTTCCCCCGCAGGAGGCTCAGAGTGCTCCTCATTCAGTGCTGTCTCCCCCAGCGAGTCGATAGCAGTGATCTCTCGGTGAGTGTTGGCTGTGTAGATCATTGGTAGATACTCATTTTCTCTCTCTTTAGGATTATAAAGAGATTAATTACCTAAGTAATGACCCTGTTAACCCTAATTAATTTTTGTCAAATTTTTGTATTTGAGGCTTTAATTTTCAAACAAAAAACAATGGAAAGGACCAAAAACATATTTCATCGGTTGGGTTTAAAAACAGTACCATGTTTCTTGGACAGCAATTTGGTCTTTAGGCTCCAAGAAACTGTTCAAGTCAAAAGCAGATAATTTCAAGAAATGAAATTAATGAAGAAACGTAAAGTTTGAGGTAAATTATTAATTAGGCCACCCACATGTGGTTATTTGCCACCTTGCATCACAAATGTGTCCTACTGTCAGAAACAGTTCTGAAATAGATATACCACTAATTGGAGCTTTTTAAAATGCTCTTTTGCT
This sequence comes from Pteropus medius, assembly GCF_902729225.1. NCBI lineage: Eukaryota > Metazoa > Chordata > Mammalia > Chiroptera > Pteropodidae > Pteropus > Pteropus medius. Next base: position 22,592,857 of record NW_024351729.1, read on the forward strand.
CCCTTGTGAGGTTAGTTTTATATTTGGAAATAAGACTGTGGCATTAACCTTAATAAGAAATCAAATTAGAAACTGTAGCTTTAATGTACATTATGTTTTTGACTGCCCTTGGTGGAGTCTGAGTGATATCGGCCTCTGGGAACCAAAAAGTCAGTCTCTTAATGTAGCCCCTTCTTTTGTGAAACAAGTAGTCGTGGGGTGCTGCATAACTGAGATGGGGAGTTGAGGAGAGGAAAGAATGCAGGACTAAGGAAATTACTGTGAACGAGGACATGTTACTGTGCTAAAGATTTTTAGAACTTGCTAAAGGATTCTGTATACCACCTTTCTGGGTAGAAAGTTAACATTCTTCAGCATAATCTTCCATGTTCCCCGGACCACTCCCAACCTTGCCTCAATAAGGAGGCTCTGTCATCATTATATTGTTTTATTAACTATTAAAAAGAACCCCCAAAGTACTAAACATTAAATAAAGTTTGTTCTCTTTGAAAATAACTTCTATCGAAAATGTAAAAGAAACAAAATATAAATCTAGAAAATTGGTGAGTTTTTTCTTTTATTAATAGAAAAATTTCTAATTTGAATTAAAATCCAGCTAGGTGTGTAGGCTTGCCGGAGTCAGGTTGCTTTCCTTTGTGTCATCTGTGCCTTAGATGAAGCTAAGAGGAAAGAGGACTATCCATGCCTGGTTCATGTGGACAAAGCAAACTGTATCTCTGTGAATATGATGGTGGCAACGGCTGTAACAATTTTAGAACCCCAAACCAGAAAGGCAGAGAAAGCTGTTGGGCAAGTGGAGAGACAGAATTGGGACTTTCTATGAAGGTGGATAGAAATCCGGTCATAGATACCCTGAGTCTGGTGCATAAATTTTGTTACTTTAAGCCTAACTCATCCTCCTTTCAGAAAAGCAAAGCTATTTTTGGTTGTATGTATTGGATGTTGACTAAGCACCTCCACTCTCCATAAGGGAAAGATAGTAAACATGTAATTGACTTGGAGTCCCACCTCTTCCATACTTAAGGGTGATCTGGGTTTATTTTCAGGCCTACTTGAAGACAGCTGCATAGTCCTTTATTTAATCTCTCTGATTTTTGAGATAAAATTCACACAAGGTGTTTGTTAATAATTCGTTCATTAATTAATTTAACTCCTACAAAATTCACAGGCCTTCTCATCTATATGAGGCTTAAAACATAGGGTTTCAAGCATATAGAGGTTGAGGAATTCCAAACCACTTTGCATTTTAAGAATGACTAAAACAGAAATTCTTTTGGATTGCTAAATCTTATTTTTCCCAATTATGAAAGATTTATATATTTATTACAGAAAATTTGGCAATTACAGAAAGATCATTGAAAACGCTGCCTCTCTTTCTCTACTCAGCAATAGTTTATTGCATTTCCAGTTCCATGTTGTTTTTCTAAGAATCATGTAATTTTAAAGATGGAGGTCAACAAATCCAGCCTCTTTTTTCAGATGTCAAAATTGAGAACCAGGGAAGTTAAGTAGCTATTCCAAGGTCATAGTTTCCAGCATTGCTAGATCAGAAGCCAAGCCCCCTGTGGATAAGTCCAGGACTCTTGAGAGGCAGCTAACGAAGATTTTCTGTTTTTTTAAAAAATTATTAAACTTTCGATTTCGAGACAATTATAGAGCCAAATGCAATTGTAAGAAATAATACAGAGAGATCCCCCAAACTCTTTACTCGGTTTCCCCTATGGTAACATCTAGCAAAACTACGGTAATTATAGTATAATCAAGGCATTACCATGAGTCCGGATACAGGCTGCACTGCAAGAGTCCCTGCTGATGACCCAGTAGCCACACCTACTTCCCTCCTACGCCCAGCGCCGCCTTAACCCCTGGCAACCACTGATTTGTTCTATAATTTTGGCATTTCAGAATGTTATTACAAATGGAATAATAGCAGTGTATAACCTTTTGGGATTGGCTTTTTTTACTCAGCAGATTCTCTGCAGATTCATCCAGATTGTTGCACGTATCGATAGTTCATTCCTTTTTACTGCTCAGTAGTATTCCATGGTATGGATGTACCACCATTTGTTTAACCATTCACTTGTTGAAGGATATTTCAGTTGTTGCCACTTTTTGGCTATTACGAATAAATCATCATGTACATATTTTTGTGTGAATATAAGTCTCTGTCTCTGAGATAAATGTCCAGGAGTGCAATCGCTGAATTTTATGGTAATTGCATGTTTGATTTTTTTAAGAAACTGCCAATACTTTTTTCCATAATGGCTGTTACCATTTAACATTCCTATCTTTGTGGGGGGGTTTTGTTTGTTTTTTAATTTTATTTGTAAGTTACAACTGACATGCAATGTATTAGTTTCAGGTGTCTTTTTTTAAAAAAAATTAACTCATTCTCCTTGATTTTCACCAGTCTTAAATTCTGATACTCAGTAAATTAAAAGCCTTTGAAGTAAAAGTTTTTGGAAATAAGGAATAGAGCCGAATTAATTGGAATTATTTAATTGGGAATTAATATTTAACTTGACCCAATAAAATTCATTAAAAACCTCTAAGGTTTAAAACACTAATGTGTTTTACATAGAGTACCTAATTCTGTTATGCTGCAAAATAATGGGTAGAATGGCTTTTTATAAGCTAAAAATCTTAAATATTAATATTTATAGATCATATCAGCTCAGAACAGAGAGTAATACCATTCTCTTCATTTTCAGTGCTATTTAAAGAAATGGTCTGGGTCTGTCAGCTCCTACGCAATGGATAGTTGAGATAGTCTCTGTTTTGAGACCCCTGAGATAGCCTTGGCCGAGCCATTGTTGGAGCAACACTAGGAACCCCATGGCCCACTGCCCCAGATTCTCAGACCGGCATTACTACACTGTTACATAAAAATCAGGTCACAAATCATCTTCCAAATGGAGAAGAGCGTTAATCAACTGTGTATTCTCAGATACACCTAAATATAAAATGAGTTAGAAGTATCGCTGTTTGTTTTCTTTGTTGCCTTTTCCGTTTTTCTTTTTAAAAATCTCTATACCTCTTCTGAGGTCTTTTCTGCTTTTCCTCCTTTTCCTGCTTTTCTCTCACTTTATTTCTCTTTGTCTTAGTGTAGCATATTCTTCTACTGGTATCCACCCAAACTCATTACCTGTTCTCAGAACCACTCTTTACGTGGACTTCCCCAGGCCATGGCTTCTCACAGGAAATTTTGGAACTGTATCACAGAATGAAATATTGAAAAGCCTTGTCTTTAGGTGACATTTAATGGTGTGGTTGTATATAGGTTAGCCCTAGCACGTTATTGAGTAACATTTGCAAAATAATTATTGAGCACTTGTCTTTGTAGAAATATAATTTAAAAGACAGCACCCTAAAAGAAAGTGTATGTAATAGCAAAGACACTTAAGGACTGTGGCTTTCCCTTTCTGTACTATATGTCTGTTTTTCTTCTTAGAGGCTGCATGGAGATTCTGACCAAACCTCTTGCCAGTGAGAAAGTTGTCCGACCAGCTCTCATCTATAGTCTCTTTCCCAACGTGCCCCCTACCATCTATTTTGGCACCCGGGATGAGAGAGGTAAACCTTAGTGTCTGAGCCCAGAAGAGCCCCCGGGAGAAGGATGCTAGCAAAGCTGGGAGGAGGTGGGAGAAGGGTAGGAGGGGCTTTTCTAGAATGGCTGTTATGCTGCTCGGTTCCCCACCTGGTTCACTGGTCCAATATGAGGACCCTTTTCTTGTCCTTGAGCTGACCCTTTTCAGCCCCATAATATCATGCTTCTTTCTTGCCCTCTAATCTTCCCCCCGCCACCACCACCCTTTCAACCTTCTCTCCTTTCTGTGCTCTTCATCCCCATGCAGCCCTTTTTCTTCCCTCAAGTGCGCTCCTTTGAAACTCTGATCTGGAATAATATTTAGTGACTTGCGTACCCAGGGAAGGCTGAGCAGTAGTGCCTCCTTTTTCCTCTTCTCACCATGACGCTCCTGCTCTTCTCGACCACCCCCATCCCCTCTTCCTTAGTGGAGAAACTTCCCTGGGAACAGAGGAAGCTGCTCCGGTGGAAGATGAGTGCAGTGACCCCCAACATTGTCAAGCAGACTATTGGAAGGTCTCACTTCAAAATCAGCAAGAGTGAGTCACTTGCTTTACTGCGAGCCTGTCCTTGGCCCCAATAGATGGGCTTTGGGCAGGAGGAGAGCCTAGAGACCTCCTGCTGTGTGGGGACCCTGTCCTGAAGTTTCCAACCTGTTAGGAGGACATAGCTCTGAACTCCAACCTGTTAGGAGGACATAGCTCTGGCCTGGAGCCTATTCCTCAAAATTGGAAGACAGAGGGCCATTGTTCTGCCCCTGACCCCAGAATCTCACATAGGACAGCTCCATGGTAACTCTTAGAAAGCAGGGTCTGGGAGCTACGCCCAGGCCCAGTGGTATTTGTGGGACCTCTGGGCCTCTCTGTCCCGGGAACTGAGCTGGTAGCAAGACTGACTTCCTGATGTGCCTTCTGTAGAAAATGATGACTGGCTGGGCTGCTGGGGTCACCACATGAAGTCTCCTAGTTTCCGATCCATTCGGGAGCATCAGAAGGTAGGGGCCCTTTCTGGGGCACTTTTCCCCAGGATTTTGGACTAGGCGGGAGGAGGCTGGTGTTGAGGGAAGAGGTGGATGACCAAGGAGAAGTAGGAAGGTTTATAGAGAAGTGAAGAAAGTACAGGAAGAAGGTGCAGTGTGAGACCCTAGCAGATCACACACATCTAGCAGTTTAGCTGTCATAGCCCCTCAAGGACACTTTTTTCTCTAATGTCTTGAGATGCAGTGTCTTTTCAGTTTGTTACGTTTCCCCTATAACCACTGCACATTATCTCCCTTCTTCCAAGCCAAATATTTATAAAGAGGGCTCTGGTCTCATGTCGGAATGAATGAATCCCTTTCGCACAGACTTACTGAAGGCCAGGTGCTTTCCTGTGTTTGTCCCACAGGCTGCTGTGGAAAAAGACTTAACAGCTTTTTCTTTGCACTTAAGGTGGATGTCTTGTCTGTCCGAATTACTATTATGTCATGAACTATCAACTAGAAGGCACTGAATTTTGTTGTGATTTAATTATCTTTTGGTGAGTGCTCAGCAGCTGAATGTTTTAAGGATCATTAGTGATAAGAAGGTGGACCAGGAGCTCAGAAAGTTGTTAAGGAAGTTGGAATGGGATAGCGTGTCCTGCTGTCTTCCTCGTGATCTTACCTGGGCCCTCTCCTTGCTCTTACCCTTTGTCCCTCCGGTAGCTAAACCACTTCCCAGGTTCATTCCAGATTGGGCGAAAGGACCGACTGTGGCGGAACCTGTCCCGCATGCAGAGCCGCTTTGGCAAGAAGGAGTTCAGTTTCTTCCCCCAGTCCTTTATCCTGCCCCAGGATGCCAAGCTCCTGCGCAAAGCCTGGGAGAGCAGCAGCCGCCAAAAGTGGATTGTTAAACCAGTGAGTGGGTCACAGTGGGTAGTAGACCATGGTCTGAGAGTGGGGCCAGGAGCAAATCTCATCTCCTTTTCACTTCTAGCCAGCATCAGCTCGAGGCATTGGCATCCAGGTCATTCACAAGTGGAGTCAGCTCCCCAAGCGAAGGCCCCTTCTGGTACAGAGGTGAGTCTGCCTCCAGCTTAGATCCCGTTCTTCATTTTCTCATTTCTTCCCCATGAAAGTTCCCTTTTTTACCATGTTCTTCTGCCCTTTGTCCTCCCAGCCAAAGACTTTCTTCAGCCAACTGTTTTAACCTTTTTCCTGTTTAGAAAAAAAAGTGCAGCTCACTGCCAGCATTAACATCACACATAGAAATGCTACGTTTTCTAGGATTTTGACAATTTCAGCGATCAAGAATTACTAAATTTCGTAAATGGAAATACCACTACTAAAAACAGAATGCTATAAATAGAACGATATCATTTGTCTCAAAAGACTTTCGATATACTAGAGAAATGCGAAAATAATAATGAAAGGGAGATGTTTCGTGGCAGACTTTGGGAGTGAGGTTAGGACTGTAATCTGTGAGTTATCTCGGGGCAAATGCTGCAGCTGCAAGTGCCACCGGCAAGTATACTCGAGGCAAATGGGAAATGTGTTAAATCTTTATCTAGGGGACTGTTAGCTGGCTTTTGCCATGGCTCATTTACTCCCTGAGCCCGCTCTCGTCCGCCATGTCTCTGAAGCTGGCCTTTCCCTGTGTAGGTATCTACACAAACCCTACCTCATCAGTGGCAGCAAGTTTGATCTGCGAATCTATGTTTACGTCACCTCCTATGAGCCTCTACGGATTTACCTCTTTTCAGATGGACTTGTCCGCTTCGCCAGTTGCAAGTATGTGGTAGTGGTGAGGTGTCACCCCGATCGCTTCGGAGATTTGCTTTTCTGAGAGGAAGGGAAACTGGAGGACGCCCAATAAAAATAACAAATGTTTTGGTAGTTTTTGTTAGCAAAGGAGAAGGTGGGGTATTCGGGAAAACCTAGTCTTCCTTTCCCCCTTTGTGGCTCCTTTACTTTTACACATGACACTTCTGACGCTCCTGGTCACCAAATATGTGGGTTTTTCCCCCCACACCGAGCAATTCTCTGCAGTACCAGCTTGGTGTCCTATAGTGTAACTCAATTTTGGCAACATCTACCGGGAGATAGTGTCAGATCCAACAGGTTAGGGGCTCAGTCTCACGAGGCTCCCCAACCTCCCACATCAGATGCCAGTCACAAGTCCAGATTGCCACATGTGCTTCTCACCTACCAGCTATAAATCAGAGGTTCCCATGACTTCCTTCTTGGGTTTGATTAATTTGGTGGAGAGCTCACAAAACTTAGGAAAACAGTTTACTTATGTTTACTAGTTTAGTATAAAAAAAGGGTGTGATAAAGGATACAGACAAACATCCAGATGGAAGAGATGTGTAGGGCAAGGTATGTGGGAAGGGGTGTGGCGCTTCCATTCCTCCTCTGGGTGTGCCACTCTCCCAGCTCACCCTCCACGTGTTCACCTGTCCAGAAGCTCTCACAGCCCATGCTGTTGGGATTCTTACAGAGGCTTCAGCACATAGGCATGATCAATCATTAACTCCATTTTCAGCCCATCTTCCTTCTCAAGAGAATGGAGGGCTGGGTTGAAAATTCCAAGCTTCTAGTCGTGAGTTGGTATTTCTGGTCACCAGTTCTCATCCAGGCGCCCACCCAAAATCACTTCATTAGAAAAAAGATACTCTTTAGCATCCAGGAAATCACAAGGATTTTAGGAGCCCTGTGTCCGGAACTGGGGCCAAAGACCAAACTTTAGAACGAAAGATGCTCAATGCTTTTATCACTTAGGGACTTATGAGGGTTTTAGGAGCTCTGTGCCAGGAACTGGGGGCAGAGACTGATATATATATATATCTTATTATAAATCACAGTATCACATGAGGAATGGGAAATAAGGAGGTTCTCTATTCCACTGAATCTGGGGAAGGTCTTCCTGCAGGACTGAGGTAGGATAAAGGAGATGAGTTTAGCTGTGGTGTTGTAGAAACCTTACCAACAGACATACTTCTGAGGCTCTCGTGCATCTGAAAACATCTGTTCACTTGCCCTTTACCTCCTCCAGATTTGGGAAAGTGTTTGGACCATTGTCTGTCTGCTGCCTCACCGTCTCACCTCTGCCTTTCTCCTCACTTTCAGGTATTCCCCTTCCATGAAGAGCCTTAGCAACAAGTTCATGCACCTGACCAACTACAGTGTCAATAAAAAGAATGCTGAGTACCAAGCCAATGCAGATGAAACGGCCTGCCAGGGCCACAAATGGTACCTAGGCATTGTCCCTGCCAAGCGGAGGCCTAGAGAAGCACAGGGTTCTTGGGTTTGGGGAGGTTCAGGAAGATGGTGAGTGGAGGGTTAATATGCGATCCAAAGATTATATAAACACTTGGCAATTCATAATTGGTCTGTTTGCATTCAAGCTCATATTTCTCAATCCAGAAGATCAAAAGAAGAGATATGAAGATATGGGCTTTTAATTCCCTTTTCTTTCTCTTTTCTTTATCACTCAATTCATAGACTATAACTCCAAATACTCCCACCCCCTCTCCCACCTTGCAGGGCACTGAAGGCTTTGTGGAACTACCTGAGCCAGAAGGGAGTCAACAGCGATGCCATCTGGGAGAAGATAAAGGATGTTGTTGTCAAAACCATCATTTCGTGAGTCACTCTGCCACCTTGGTGTGGGGCCTGCCACTGAACCCCCTCTTTTCTCATGGTCTTCCTCTCTGCTGTGTATCAGACTTTGACAGTGCTGTGCTTCAGTTCCTGGGGACAGGGGATAGGAAGGAGTGGATAGAGTTAAATTCTGCTCTGCTACTGCAATTCATCCCCAGAAGCTGGCCCCTAGTCAGAGGCCTCTCCTGAGGGCTGCTTTTTCTGGGCTGCTTCTGGTCTCCCATCTCTGGGCCAGTCCACTGGCAGGGCAGCTCTGGGTAAAGCCCTCTGGGAAGAGCTGGGCTGAATACTTCTTCCTCCTTATAACCAGGTCAGAACCCTACGTGACCAGCCTGCTAAAGATGTACGTGCGGCGACCTTACAGCTGCCATGAGCTCTTTGGTTTCGACATCATGCTGGATGAGAACCTCAAGCCCTGGGTCCTGGAAGTCAACATTTCCCCGAGGTAGGTGGTGTTCTCCGGGCGCTCACAGTAGAACCCTGTCTGTGTCCTTATGATCCTATTTCTGCTTTAGTCTTGCTTACTTTGGGCAGACCTTTCCTTCACTAGAACTTGAGTTTTCCCTGTATCATCTGTATGTTTGCTCATTTACTCATTCTTTGCCATTATCTCAAGGTTCTTTGTTAAAAGCTGTTCTTTTGAACTTGATCCCACCACCTGCTTTCTCCTAGCAAACGAAGTTCATAGGCAGAACCACTCTTGATTAAGGTTATTCACTATCTGTGGGGCAAGAAGACACCCATGATGGTGCTCATGAATTTGACAGAGTCCTTTCATCCTAGGGAAACCAGGGAGTACATGGGGCTAGCACTGACTTAGACATGTGACCAGAAACAGTTTTGGAGTGTGCTTTTACCACTCGTTGTATCCTTTCCCTGAAGCCTCCACTCCAACTCTCCGCTGGACATCAGTATCAAAGGCCAGATGATCCGTGACCTTCTGAACCTGGCGGGCTTTGTTCTGCCCAACACAGAGGATATCATTTCCAGCTCCAGCAGCTCCAGCAGCTCCATGACCAGGTCAGCCTCCTTGCTTATCTGTGGCTCAGCTGGCGGCATGAACAGCCCCATTGTGGCTCTGGAAAGGAATGGTGTCTGGGCGCTCCTTCTTGCTTGCTGTCCCTTGCTGCTCAGTCTGCTTCTGCAGTCTACCCACACATCTCTGTCACGTCAGCGTCAGCACCCCTAAAAGCACGTTCAGCTATACTGTTCCCTTGCTCAGGAACCTGCATAGGGCATGGGGAATCAGCTTGAAACTCCTCGCACAGACATTTAAGGCCCCAGCCTCCTCTTCCCAGGCACCCTTCCCTTTGCTCTACTCTGTAGGCTTCTGTACTCTGACAGACCAATCACTCATAGAACTCAGGGTTCGAAGGATCCTTAAAGATCAGTTAATCCAGTCTCTGAAACGTTCGTTGCTTCTCACTTTTCCCCATAGCGTCCCCTCATTTGCTTGTGAGGTTTCTTCCTCCTGAAATTCCCCTCAACCAGACCTCCCTATTGCGACCTTACCCATGTAGCAAAGCCTAGCTCAAGGCACCATCTTGGGAAGCTACCTCAGTGTGGGCTCTCTCCTTCATATCCCCAAACCACTCGGAACCACTCTTGAGGGAAGGGAACAAATATTTAGTCAGTACCTGCTATACGTAAGGAAAAACCTGTAACTTATCTTCAGAGCCCCGTGAGGCTGATATTGGTATCTTCAGTTTACAGATGAGGAAGCTGAAAAACACTGGGATTAAGTAGCCCATCCAAGGTCAGCTAAAAAGTGGTAGAGCTGGAATTCAATTCCTGATTTGCTGGTAACAAAACTTGCTTTCCCTGTCACACCTTGTAGACTCATGTTTGGCTCTGTGCTGTTATTTGTCTTTTGACACCTGCCATCCTCTTGGAGGCTGTCCTTGCATCTCTCAGTAGTAATTGTAGTAATGTGGATGATGAAACTGGGGTGCAGAGAGGTCAAGTAATTTGCCCAGGATCACACAGCCGATAGTGTTGATGCAGTTAAACTAAACTGAGGTATACAGCAATTATTCCAGAGTTTCTCTGTCTTTTTTTTTTTTTACTGTTGAAGTACAACCTAGAGAGGGTACTTGGTAGTCTTTTAGTTCTTCCATAGTACTTGACTCTTAGGCTACTTGAATGAAGTGCATTGCAGTCTGATCTACTCAAGAAACAAACGTCTGCCCATATTTCTTTGTCATTTCTTGAGAAGGGAGTCTTCCTGGGCTGGACCCTCTCTGCACATGTCCTCAGGTTGTAAAGCTGCTGACCTTCCCCTTTCTCCCTTTCCACCCCCTAACTTAGCCTGCCCAGCTCCCCCAGGGACAAATTTCGAATGGCACCAGAGCACTTCACTGCACAGAAGATGAAGAAAGCCTATTACTTGGCCCAGAAAACTCCTGATCAGGTAGGAGATTACCTTCCTCCCCAGGGCCAGCAGAAGGCTTCCCTGCTCAAACTTTTGGAGCATGAAGGCAACCAGTTTTTCTTCTGTCTAGGGCAGGGTTTCCTAACTCAGGTCTGTGATCCCCTTGGTACGCAGAGATATGTTGACATGCACATCATTCCAGGAGAGAGTTGATGGCCTTTATCACATGTTCAAGAACTACCGCTCTTAGCAAAATGCTGCACTAGCCTACCCCTGTTCTCCAAGCTGTAAAGCCTTTGAGTTTCTTTCCCTGAGGAGCAGTGAGCCCCTGAAAGGCTTGTCTTTCTCAGAGCAGGTGAGGGAGCCGGATGGAAGAGTGGCAGACGTGAGGCTGTTGCCAAATCGGAGTTGCTGTATTCTGATCTCAACTCTGTCCAACAAACGATTTAACCCCTATGCCCTGGTGGCCCCCCTCACCCCAAATGGAAGTATCTTCATCCCCCAGCTAAGTTCAGTAGACTTGGGAACAAATGAGGTCCAGAGCTGGCCTACCAGGCTTACTTGGTGGTCCCCTGAGAGTCAGTCGTAGGGCGCTAGGACCCCAGAGTTGTGCTCCTTGTCCCCCAGCTACTTGATTCTCTGCCTCTGGCTTATACTTTCTGTCACATCCTCTTCCTCCCTGTCCCTTGGGCCACAGGAGTTCTATGCATCTGTGCTGGATGTCCTGACGCCAGATGACGTTCGAGTTCTGGTCGAGATGGAGGACGAGTTTTCTCGCCGGGGTCAATTCGAACGAATTTTTCCTTCTCGAATTGCTTCTCGCTATCTCCGTTTTTTTGATCAACCACGATATTTCAACATTCTTACCACCCAGTGGGAACAGAAGTACCATGGCAACAAGCTCAAAGGTGATGTGTTCTCGCTGCCCGAAGGAGACCATGTTTCATAAGAGATTAAATCCCAGTAGACCAAGAAATGGGCCTCCCTGGCAAGAAGAATTGGCCAATTGATTCCACCCTCTTAAATCTCATCCCTGCTAATCTTGTCCTAGGAGTAGATCTGCTTCGGAGTTGGTGCTACAAAGGGTTCCACACAGGAGCCATCTCTGATTCTGCTCCAGTGGTGAGTGATGCCATTGCGGGAGGGGGCAGCCTGTCTCAGGCCCCTCCCTCCTCTGCCTGAAGAGTACAGCATGGGTCGAGTGTAGGTCCAGACCCTCTCACTTCTCCCTTAGGCCCTGCCCCTGTGTCTCATGACCTACCCTTCCTTTTCAAGGAAATAATTCCTCCTAGAATTCCCTGAGTGCTCTTCTTTCAAGGATCAAAAAATGTTTTGTAGCCTCCACTTTTTGTCTGAATTGGGGGAGAATCGATTCCTTTCCCTGTATGGGCCATGACTGAAGGGTACGGAAGTGGGGGAGCCCCACAACCACTCGGGGGCAGAGTTGGGAGAGAGTGCTAGGACCCCTAACACTCCTGCCTGATCTCTGCCTCACCCTTTTGGCCTCGTTGCTTCCTTTGCTTTTAGTGGTCTCTCCCGACATCACTTCTGACCGTCCCAAAGGGTGACACGGCACTCAATGCTTTCTTTAAGTCGGAGACTAGCAAGCTGGGGTGAGTGTTACCTGGGCAAGGGAACGGTGTTGAGTGTGAGTTCAGGGAGTTTTCTTCCTTCCTCTCTTCTCAGACTATAATGAGATCAGCATTCTCTGATTGGGGATAACTTCTTCTTGGTGGCTCTTGGTATATGCCCAGCGAAGCTAAGCTGAGCGCAGAATCATCTGCAGTGTCCGCTCTCAGCCATACCCACTAGCTGTAGAACTCTCTAGCCCTCGTACCCTCATACACATTCACACTTGCACTTAAGCTCTCAAGCCTTAAGATAAATAAAATATTTTTCACGATTATTTATACTTTCACATAATTATGGTCTATAACACCATAATGTTGTGAATGCCTGGTCCAGACTCTGAAGGCAGATCACAGGTTGAGGTCTCAGCTACACAGTGTCTCAGCCATTTCTTTCCCCACCTGTTCCCTTCAGAAAACACAGCTCCGAGGAAATCACAGCACCCTCTGAAGATGAGATCACACCCAAGCCCAAGAAGACTCAAGCTGGCCTTTCCTCTTTTCCCAGGAAACCCGTTTCTTCAAAGGACAGCGAGGACACTGGCAAAGAGCCCAGCCTCTCCACTCAGTTGTTACCTGTGATCAAGAACTCTGGGCAGCCTTCCAGACTCTCTGCTTCTCCCACCTCCCAGTCAACTGGTGACTGCCTTCTGGCTGCTGTGAGCCCATGACTGGCCTCTGTCCACTAGCCCCCTGCCGGGAGCACCAGTGTTAACTACCTCAGGGGAACCAGCCAGCCGGGAGCCCCCGCCCCCTCCACCTTGTCCCTCCTCAGAGTATTTTTTGAAGTGGTTGAATTGCAGATGGATGTCTGGAGGGCTGGAGAGGTGGTGGGGACGGGGAAAAGGTGAGGAAGGTTCACTGGCTGGTACCTCATATCTCAGCAGAGAAGCCAATGACGGCCACTCAGCCTTATAAAGCAGGGTTTGGTTTCTACTTTCAGAGAGCCACGTGTGGTTTGTTTTAGGCCTTGGTGCAGTGATTGAATTAGAGCTCAAGAGGAGAAAACCTAGTGGATGTATTTGGCCTGAAGTCCCTTATAATTGAGGGGCTTCTGAAGGTCCTCATTTCCTCAGGTCTCACCCTCCTTCCATCCCGCTCTGTCCTGGGGCTCCCCTTTCAGACACCTTCAGACTTCCTCAGTAGACGGGGAGAGGCCATGACGTGATGAACCCGTTTCTATCACAGTAGCCTCGGGGGCTTCCCCGCTACCTGACCACTTGTCTTTTCATATGTCCACCATGCCAGTAGCCCTAGGTCTTCCTAGTCTGACCTCATATCACTACTAGATCAGCCTTCTAGACTTTTCTCTCTAGAATGTTACCTCTTCAGCTCTTGGCTTTCCAAGGGTGAGAGGTTCTGTGAACATTATGAATTTCCTGTAGCCCCAGTGAAGGAGCCCAGATAATCCCAGTCGCTATTGTCCATATATTAAAGGACACAGTCCTGGGGGAGGGTAGAAGGGACCGTGATTTCCCCACAACCCAGAGGAAGGTTCATGCTCTGCTTACTCCCTTTGCTGTCACTGATTAGCGGGGTCTGGCTCACAGGTCACCAGGGCAAACAGTCTGCTGGCTTGGCAGCTGTGTTTCAAGAGCAGCCACCATTGTACGGTGAGCTTCTAGGCAGCCTACCGACTAAACTTGTACTCTTGACTGAATGTGCCTCCCTCCCCAAGACTCAGTAAAGTAGTGAGTGTTCAATAAATGTTTGCGTGAACCGTCCAGGTGGAGGTCTCCAAGGGCACAAGCACCTGAACCAGAAGTTCTGCTTCTCTTCCCTGGGGCCAAGTGGAGCCCAGGGGAAGCAGAGTGTGGATGGGAAAGGTTGTTTTCTTTTAAACTGTGCTCTTTCTTAACCCAGCACTTCCTGGTTGCTGCTTGCCCCTTCCCCAGCCCTGCAATCCCTTTACTCCATTTTTCTAGCAGCAGGGCCCAGGAAGCAGCCAACCGGCTCTTGTCTGTGCTTCCCAAGTTTTCACCCTCGCATGTCAAGCAGGAAGCTCTGCTTATGGTCTCACCTTGGGCTCTCTGCCTTTATTCTCTCTGAGCTTTGGAACGGTGGAAACTACCTTGTTTCATTACTCCTGGAGTTCTGTGGCAAGCCAGGGAAAAATCACTTAAGAGCCCTGATTGGGTTTCAGGCCCCGCAGGTGACTGTGCTGGCCAAAGTGAAGGCTGTCTTGACAGTTGTGAAGAAAGCTTGGTGGCAGACTCCTGGGGCAGCTCTTTCTATTCCATAGTAAGGACTTTAGTTTCATCCCAGTAAGAAAGGTCCTTGAAGACAACTCCCTCTTGTCCTACCTGGATGCAGAAATGTCCCAATGAACCTTATAACAGTGGCAATAAGCAGTCTTCCTAAGAAAACTCGCCACCTGCTTAAGCAGTTTTGTTGTGGCTGGTCCTCTGGTGCAAGGGCTTAGGTATGGGGCCCTGCCTGGGCTGGTTTGCTTCTTGGCAACCAGCTTCAGTTTTTTGGCCTGCCTCTGAGAATCCCCAGACAGCACAACCAATTCATTCCTATCACGGTAACTGGAGAGGGGACCAGCATTGCAGCATAATGGAAATGGGGTCTGGGGGAGGCACGGAGGACTTATGAAATTAAATGAATGATGAAAATAGAGTATCCTTAGTAGTTTAAAATGTGTTTGTACGTACATTATTTTTAATATTCATCACATTTGAGTATCTGGTAGATGTGAGTGTTTTGCAGGGTGGGCGAAGGAATGGGGCTTATGTATCATATTTCCTTTTCACCTTTGAGAGAAAATTAAATCTTGCTTATTAAGCATTTAGCATACACACTTTGCAACGAATATCCACAGTATAAGTTATTTAGCTGAATAAGGAATTTGGGGGAAGTAATGAGATTTTTTAATTTTAAATTTGGGGATATTGTAGAATAAATGTTTGTCAGACACATCAGTTGTTTTCCTAAGTTGGTAACGTACCCAGTCCCTGTTTGGAGAAAGAGGAATGAGTCCTCCTGCATCGAGGAATGAAATACAGTATTTCTGGAGCGGTAGAGTGAGGATTTGGGTTGGAAGGCCAGGAGAGAGGTCGCTATTCCTGTTTACTTCACATTCACTCAGGAATACTAATGAAGAGGTGGCTTTGTGATAGGAAAAGAGCACAGGTCTTGGAGGCTGACCTTGGGTTCAAATTTCAGTTCTGCCGTGTGACCTTGGGCACATTGTCTAACTTTTTAAAGTCTCAGGTTTGTTTGTTTTTTTTTAAATAATATTACTGTACCTACATTTCAGGGTTGTAAAAATTAAGTAAAACATAGTAAAAGCCCTTAGGACTTAGAGGGTTCTTAATGCAGGGTTACTCTTTTCTCCATTTGCTATCCAAACTCTGTATAGAACAGGGAAAGGCAGGCAAGAAATGTAAAACCCTTTCCGCAAGGGAACTGTAACAGCTGTGGAGCCTTTTAAGGTAAAGGAGGCCAGAACAGGGTTTAGATACCTCATCACCTCCACCTTCACCCCAGTGCACACAGAGGCATCCTCATTATTCATTTTCTTTTCCTCTTTGTTGGGGATTTACTTCTCTGATTAAATATTTCATAGTCAGAATGGACATTCCCTGGGTAAGGAAACACTTTAAGCAATAGAAGTATATGAGTCGAATGAGATTATTACCTTATCCCAAGAGAAGCTTTGATAAGAAAGAGATAGCAAGAGAGAAATGGATGCCTGGTAGCTGGAAAGGGGAGGAGCACGGTACAGAAAATAGAAACCTTGAACTAGAGCAAGAGCCAAAGAGCAGGTATACTAATCCAACAGTTGTGCCAAGGAACAGTTGTCATCACAGGTCCATTCTCATGGTTTCAAGCCATTTAGTTGAGAGCGATTGTCCCTCCCTGTCACCTTAGCCAAAAGGCACACTCGATTGCCCTTTGAGGCCATACAACACTGGGCCAGTGAAGGAGGTTGGCAAATTAGGTACACAGTCCGTTCCACATACCTCATCAGTTGAATTAATTACCTAAATGAGGTCACGAAAGGCAGCCGGGAGACCCTCTCCTGGCTTCTTCTGGATTTGTCCTTTAAGACAGGCTCAGCTCTGTCTGCTGTTCGAATCACTCAACTACTTTTTTTTTTCACTCAACTACTTTGAGACTTAGAAACATTGGCAGTTTTCAGAGATAAGTGGCTGAGGAAGCACCATTGCATGCCGCTTGAGATTCCATCCAGCCTCTCAACACTTCTTTGTTTCTTAGACCCTCTCTAAGAGTTTGCACCCTCATCGGTGTCAAGGGATTGATACAGGCTCACTTGACTTGAACTTGCATCAACTTTGGAACAATGAAAGCTACAATTAAAACTATAATGACATAGGTTCAGACATTTGATACATATGCTTGGCTAAGGAGCCAGTGAGTCAAAGCTACCACTTGTGGGATTATAACAACCTCTAAGTTCGAATCCCACCAACGCCGAATGATAGGGTGGTGTGGCTGAGCCCCACTGTCCCTCAAGGCAGGTGCCCAAGTACACCCCAGGTGGTACAGGGGCATGCTGGACTGAGTCCTGAGCAGAGAGCCTCTCCAGAGAAACAGTAGTTGGAAAGGGTCACTACCTCACGTGTCACACAGTGCACGTTTCTTGGGGAACCTGGTGCTGACCCATTCATAGAAGACCTGCTTCTGGGTCAGAATTGCCGTGTAGCAGAGCTGCTCCCTTCCTGTGATCTATAGAAAGCTGGCTCTCAACACAACGGTTTGAAGTGGTGGGGAAAAGACTGAAAAACAAAACAAAAAACCACACACATACACACAAAACCCGACACCCCTCACGCAATAGAATGGCTCAAATGAAGACTGACAATACCAAATGTCAGAATGGGGAGTAACCGGACCATAAACATTTTGGCGGGAATGCAAAATAGTACATTGGAAAACAGCTTGGTAGTTTCTTATATAGTGAAACACTCTTAAATATGACCCAGCAATTCACTCCTGCATACAGATGTGCACAGAAGCTTTATTCACAACAGCAAAAACTTGGAAACAACCCAAATATCCAGCAACTGGTGAGTGAATAAGCAAATTGTGTTCTGTCTGTTGCAATACCACTTAGGTATAAAAAAGGAATAAACATAACATGCAACAACATGTCAAGAGCATTAAGCTAAGTGAAAGAAGCCAGAAACAAGACTACACACTTTATAATTCCATTTATGTAACATTCTAGAAAAGGCAAACTGTAGTGACAAAGTTTATTGGTGGTTGCCAGGGACTATGCATGAGGGAGGAGACTGACCATAAGGGGGCGGGGCATTGGAAATATTCTGTATCTTCCTGGTGATTGTTAACATGATTGTGCTTTTGTTCAAACTCACCAAATTACACTTAAGATGGGCGAGTTTTGTATGTAAGTAGATTTGACATATAAAAGGACAAGGAGTACCATTTCATGCAAATTAAACCCACGAGATAACACTAGAACAGTTAAAAAGGCAGCCAAGACCAAATGTTGAAGAGGATGTGCAACAGTCGAGGTTTTCTCATATGACTGATGGTTGAGTGTAAAACGTTGCAACTACTATGGGACACTAGAAGTTCATATAAGTTAACATATTTACCTATGACTTAACATATTTACTTATGACTCAGCAATTCCATTCCTAAGTATTCAATCCTCCCTCCCCCACAAATGAAATTGTATGTCCACCAAAAATACTGCAGCTGTGTTTATAATAACAAAAAATGGAAACAACCCAAATGCCTCTCAACAGGAGATAAACTGATTTATAATACTACTCGGCAATAAAAAGAAAAACTACAGCCTTACAAAAAATGTTTAAGGAACTTCTTAAAGCCAAAAAGAAATAACACTAATAAAACATACAAAAGTAAAAGTCTCACCATAAAAAGTATATATATAGTAAAGGTAGTGGATTAGTCACTTATAAAGCTAATATGAAGGTGAAGAGACAAAATTAAAACTACAATAACTAGTTAAGGGATACATAAAATAAGATGTAAAATGTGACATCAAAAACAAAATGGGTAAAAATGTAGTTTTGAAATGCGTTCAAATTTGTTTTCAACTTAAAATAGATTGTTATATACATAGGATGTTCGAACCTCACGGCAATCACAAAACAAAAAACTTAGTAAATACACAAAAGGAAATGTAAAAGGAACCTAAACATAACATTAAAGAAAGTCATCAAACCACAAGGGATGAGAGAAGAATGGAACAGAGAAGAACTCCAAAAACAGCCAGAAAACAATTAACAAAATGGGAATAAATGTATATCTATCAATAGTTACTTTAAATGTATATGGACTAAATTTTTTTACAAGAGACTCACTTCAGAATTAAGGACATGTAGCCAAAGCGAAGGGATGGAGGAAAATATTTCATGCAAATGGAAATGAAAAGAAAACTGGTATAACTATACTCAAATAAAATCGACTTTTAAAGTAAGACTAATAAAAGACAAAGAGGAGGCATTATATAATAATAATAAAAGGGATCAATCCATCAAGAAGATGTAAGATTCATGAATATATATGTACTCAACATAGGAACACTACAATATAAATAGCAAATATTGTCAGACCAAAGAGGAGAAATTGATAGTAATGTAATAACATCCCACTTAGATGAATGGATAGATCATTCAGACAGAAGATCAGTAAAGAAACATTGAAATGAAACATTAAAGAACCATAAGATCTTAAATGAAACAGACCGGATGGACTTAATAGATATACACAGAACATTCTATCCAAAAGCAATAGAATACACATTTTTCTCAAGTGCACACGGAACATTCTCCACAATAGATCGTAAGGCCATAAAACAAGTCTCAATAATTGAAGAAGATTGAAATAATATCAAGCATGTATTCTCACCACGATGGTATGAAACTAGAAATCAAACTATGCTCCTGGACAACCAACCAATAGGTCATCAAAGAAATCAAAGGAGAAATAAAAAAAAAAAAACTAGAAACAAATGAAAGCAGAAATACTCATACCAAAATTTATTGATGCAGCAAAAGTGACTCTAAGAGGGAAGATCATCACAATACAGGGCTACCTCAAGAAATGAGAAAAATCTCAAACAATCTAACTTTACACCTAAACGAACAAGAAAAAGAACAAATGAAGCCCAAAGTTAGTAGAAGGAAATGATAAAGATCAGAGTGGAAATAGGTGCAATAAAGATTTAAAAGCTAATAGTAAAGATCAATGTAAATAAGAGCTGGTTCCCTGAAAAGAGACACAAAATTAACAAAATTTTAGCTAGACTCACCAAGAAAAAAAGTTCAAATAAGTAAAATCAGAAATGAAAGAAGTTATAACTGATACCACAAAAAACACAAAGGATCGTAAGAGACCACTGTGAACAATTACATGCCAAAAGATTGGATGACCTAAAAGAAATGGTTAAATTTCCAGGAACAAAGTCCTCTAAGACTGAATCGTGAAGAAAAACAAAATCTAAATAGACCAATTACTAGCAATTGAATCAATAATAAAAAACCTCTAGACTAAATTTCAGGAACAGACAACTTCACTGGTGAATGCTACCAAATATTCCAAGAAGATTTAATACCTATCCTTCTCAAACTCTTCCAAAAAATTGAAGAGGAGGGAAAACTTCCCAACTCGTTTTATGAGGCCAGCATTACTCTGACACTAAAATCAGACGACAACACACACACACACACACATCACACACACACACACACACACACACACAAGTTACAATAACATGGGTGACTTTCAAAAGCATTATATTGAGTGAAAGAAGCTAGACACAAAAGAATACATATTGTGTAATTCTACTTATATGGAGTACAAGAACAGAGGAAACTAATCTATGGAGGTTAAAATTGGAACAATTGTTTCCTCTGGGAGTTAATAGTATAGTGAGAAAAGGGACACAAGGGAACTTTCTAGAGTGATGGTGATGCTCTTTTCTTTATTGGGTGTTGTTTACATAGGTAATGCACTAGTTAAAACTCATCGAATTACATTTAAGACCTGTGCATTGTAAAGACAGTATTTTTTTTTAGAAATTGAGGTGAAATTGACATAAAACAATTTTAAAGTGAATAATTCATTTAGTACATTGACAGTATTGTGCAATCATCACCACTATCTAATTCCAAAACATTTTCATTAACCTAAAAGGAAACCCTAGCTCTCCTTCCCCCAGACTCTGCTTTCTGTTTTTTGTTTCTATGGATTTACCTATTCTAGATATTTTATATAAATTGAATCATACAATATGTGATCTTTTGTGTCTGACTTCTTTCATTTGGCATAATGTTTTCAAGTTTCATCTATCAGTACTTTATTCCTTTTTATGGCTGAATAGTATTTCATTGTATGGAATATAATATGAATAATATGACTGAATAATATTCTATTGTATGTATATACCACCATTTGTTTATCCATTTATCCATTGATGGGCATTTGGCTGGATTCTACCTTTTGGCTATTGTGAACAGCGCTATTGTGAACATACACGTACATGTATTTGTTTGAGTGCCCGTTTTCAATTCCTTTGGATATTATATAGTTTGCTAGGGCTGCTGTAACAAAGTAATACAAATTGAGTGGCTTAGAAAAATAGAAATTTATTGTCTCAGAGTTTTAGAAGCTGTAAGTCTGAGATCAAGGTGTCGTCAAGGTTTGTTCCTTCTGAGGGACATGAGGGAGCATCTGTTCCGTGCCTCTCTCCTAGTTTCTGGTGGTTTGCTGGCAATCTTTGGCATTCCTTGGCTTGTAGATGCACCACCACCCTGATCTCTGTCTACATGTTCACATGGTCGTCTCCCTGTGTGCATACCTGTGTCCAAACTTCTGCATTTTCATAAGGACGCCAATCATGTTGGAATAGGGGCCCACCCTACCCCAGTATGACCTCATCTTAACTAAATACATGTGCAATGACCCTATTCCCAAATAAGGTCACAATATGAGGTAGTGAGGGTCAGGACTTCAACATATGAATTTGGAGGGCATACAATTCAACCCGTCACAAGTATATACCTAAGAAGGGAGTTCCCGGGTCAGATCAGCTACTGATAATGCTGCGACAATGATATTATCAGTCTTGATATGCAGATAATCATGATAATTAGAGTGCATGGTATATGTAGAATTGGAAAGACTTTGATTGAAACCAGACATCTCAAGTTTGAGTGCTCCTTGGCAGAGAAATATAAATTTTAAGACACATCTCTCTTTTTTGGAAACTCACTCAAAATCAGAATCTATGGACTCGATAAGGACCAGATATCTCAGCAGTCATACCTGAGACAATAGCAGAGATAAACATGACATATTTCTCTTACCAGATCTCTCTCTTGCCCCTACCAGATGATAAAAGGCTCAAATCTCTGGAGATATAAGAATTTTTTTTTTTTTGTATAATCCATCTCCGTCCTGTATAAATGACTTTCCTTATGGGCTGGAGTATTAACAGATGAGGTCTTTGACATGAGAATCTCATCATGATATATTTCAGAAGAAAAATCATAGTCACTGGAAGAGATATTATAGACATTTCATTGATACAAGTGTAATTCTCTCCCTATAGTCGATGCTCAAGCAAAACAAATAGTAGCTATTATTAGCCACACACACACACTTGTTCTTACAAAATTCCTTCAATATTGGTATTATTATTATTTCTATTTTTCACATAATAAAAACGTGTTAAAGAGGTTAAATGAATTGGCCAAAGTTATCGAATGAATCAGTGAATGCATGTACCACCCTGTTTCCTAGTATTGTGTAGCAGTTTCTGACTTCAGAAATCAATGAGAAGACCTAGGTTGAAGGAAAGACAGAATATGAAGCTAAAAAAGAGGCAAGAATAGTAAGAGACTGACAAATGTGACAGTGAATTAATATGATCGATTCACTGTCATAAAGTAATAACAGTTCGTAAAGTAATAAATAATTTACAAATGATATTTTTAGTGGTTTTTTTCTGTATAATGTGGCTCTTATACATTTTCCCTCATTGAAAATGATGAAATAGACAGTACATGTCCAAATAAAAACCTCTGCCAGTTGTCAAATGGTGTTTTCAACATCATTAATCAAATATTACTTACGGCGTATTTCCAAACTGTGGGTTTGGAAGTGGAGGTGGGTCCTTTGGTTTTATTCATGACCTCTCATTTGCTTTAGTGAGTATACTTCATGGGTCCAGCCAACCCTCTGCTTCTACAATTTAACAAACTTCTAGAGTGAGGAATCTTAGGAGTATAAATTACGTGCACAGGTAGGAGCATGGGCATAGACTCCAGCTTGGCTTAATGGAATGCCATGCCTAATTTCTCACTTTACTACTACCTCCTTCAGCCCTGGGCTGATCTTGGTCTCCTTCTCTCCCTATTTTTCCTTCTTTCCTTCTTTCTTTCTGTATAATTCTTTTATGGTGGTAAAATATATGTAATGTACAATTTGCCACTTTAACCATTTTAAGGGCACAGTTCAGTGGCCTTAATTACATTTACAGTATTACACCATTATCACTACCTACTTTCAAATATTTCATCACCGCAAACAGAAACTCTGTACTTATTAATAACTCCCCACTGACTACTCCCCATCGCCTAGTAGCCTCTATTCTCTCTCTCTCTGAATTTGCCTACGCCAGATATTTCATATACGTGTAATAATACAATATTTGTCCCTTGATGTCTGGCTATTTCACTTAGCATAATGTTTTCAATGTTTATGTGGTAGCATGTCGTAGAACTTCATTTCTTTTTATGGATGAATAATATTCCACTTATGTATATGCCAGCTTTTGTTTATCCATTCTTGTGCTGACAGACACTTGAGAAGTTTCCATCTTTTGGCTATTGTGAATAATACTGCTATGAACACTGACACACAAAGTAACTGTTTGAGTCTCTGTTCTGAATTATTTGGGGTATATACCTAAAAGTGGAATTGCTGCTTCACATGTTAATCTATGTTTACCTTTTTGAGGAAACACTGAAATGTTTTCTACAGCGGATGCACTACCACCAGCAATGTACAGGAGTTATAATCTTCACATCTTTGCCAACACTTGTGATTTTCTATTTTTGCATTTTTGTTTGCTTTTTAAATTAAAGATGTCCTAGTAGGTATAAAGTAGTATCTCATTGTGGTTTTGAATTCATTTCCTTAATGACCAATGATGTTGAACATTTTTTTACATGCTTATTGGCCATATGTATATCTTTTTTTGGAGAAATGTCTTGAAGTCCTTTGCCTGTTTTTAAAATTGGATTGTCTTTATTTTTGAGTTGTAGTATTTCTTTATATAGCCTGGATATTTTTCTGCAAATATTCTGCAAATATTTTCTCCAGTTCTGCAGATTATTTTTTCACTCTATTGATAGTGTCTGTTCATGCATAAAGTCTTTGATTTTTATGAAGTGCAATTTATTTTTTCTTTTGTTGTCTGTACTTTTGGCCTTGTACTTAAAAAACCATTGCCAGATCCAAAGTCATATGCATTTCCCATTTTCTTCTAAGAGTTTTATAGTTTTAGCTCTTAAATTTAAATCTTTGATCCATTTTGAGATGATTTTTTGTTTTCGGTGTAAGATAGAGTCCAACTCCATTCTTTGGCATTAGGATATTCAGTTTTCTCAGCATTGTTTATTGAAGGACCCATTCTTTCCCCATTCAATGGTTTTGGAAAATCAATTGACCAAAAGTATGAGGATTTATTTCTGGGCTCTCAATTCTATTCCATTGGTCAATATGTTTATCCTTATGCCAGTACCACTCTATTTTTATTACTCCAGTTTTGTAGTAAGTTTTGAAACCAGGAAGTGTGAATCCTCAGACTTTGTTCTTTTTTAAGATTGTTTTGGTCATTCTGGGTCCCTTGAAATTTCATATGAATTTTAGGATGGGTTTTGACATTTTTGTAAAAATGCCATTCGGATTTTAATAGGGATTGCATTGAATCTGAATATAGCTTTGGATAATATTGTCATCTTAATAATTTTGTCTGCCTCATTCACTCAATTTACTCCTAAGCATTTTATTCACTTTGATGCTATTGTAAATGGAATTGTTTACTTTGTGGATTGTTCATTGCTGGTGTATAGAAATGCAAGTGATTTTGTGTGTTTATTTTGTATCCTGCAGTTTTGCTTTGCAACGTTTTTGAGCAATACCTGCCATTTTCCTGCCCCGATCTGGTTCTGAAGTAGACGAAACAGAGATGAGCACCTTGCATCAGTCTTTCAGGCAGCCCCAGACAGGTTAGAGCAAGCACAATAATTTGTACATAAAGTCTACTCTGCTCCCTACAGAACCAGGAGCCAGGGTCCCACACGGGCTGCTGTCCTCAAGACCGTCATCCAGCTGGGAAAGGGGGTAAATGAGGACAAGTAAAACTGCCACAAAACTTTCCTACTGTTTTTGAGTTGCCTTTTTCTTGATTTAGCATTTGCTTGGTTACTGTAAACTTTTGACTATTTTTCAGAGTTCTGACAAAGTTGGTTCTGACAATTCCTGTTTTTTTCCCCATGTTTCTGTGAAGGAATGGAAGTTTGGAGCTGCTTACTCGACCATTTTACTGATACCCTCTTAATTTTTTTAATGTAAATTTTAATAGATATATAGCATATATAAAGGAGTACAATGATAAGTGGACAGTTTGATGAACTTTTAGGAAGTGTGCAAGGCCAGGAAACGAGCACTCAGAACAATAAATAGGTATGATCAGAACCCCAGAAGCCCTGTTGTGCTCCCTCTAATTGCAAATTGCTTCCTTCCTGAGAAGAGAAACCACGATCTCAACTTCTAGCATCATACATGACTTTCATCTGTTTTTAAACTTTATGTAAATGAATCATGCAGTGCCGCGTCCTCTTTCTACCCTACTGCGTGACAAGGTCCGGAGATGGGGACAGAGGCTTCAAGGAATGCATCGTCAAGAATGAGGACGTGGCATGTGTTTAGGGATAATTGGTTTCTTAGAAATGATCCTATTAAGAGGGGCAATTTGGGTAGCACAAATTCTAGTAAGTGTAAACGCTATACAAATGGATTTCCTCAAAATTGGCTCTGAGGAAAACATAGTAAATTCCCCGCGTATGGAATCAGCTCTAGTCACCCTGACGTGTCCAGAATGCGTAAACCCTTTATTTGAACAATTATTAAGGGAAATTCCTTTTGACGCGCCTCTTAAAGATATTATGAATAAATTATAACAAGCTGAATTACTAGAACCAGTTTATACTCCTGTTCCCATGCAGTTAGTAGAAAAATTAGTAAAGGATAAGAAATTTACTCATAAGCCTGTGCCTACTATAGAAGGGCCTCCTTTTGTGGCCTAGTGGATAAATAGAAAACTCTGGTATCCACCTAGGGGGGCTAATAGTATGAAAAGATTACCTGATCTTCCTTTGCCTTATTCAGAAGCTTATAATAAAGATAGTATACATGTAGTGAATAAAGATAGAATTCATGTGCCTTATAGTAGTTTAAGTTTCATAGAAAGGCTGGCTAGGTCAGGATCTCCTTGGTGCTTAAAAACAAAGGAACAGAAACTTAGCTTATGAAAGCAGCTTTGTAAAACTGATTTTTATAAATATTTTCCTCATTACTGCACCAAGGAAACTTTTGAACAGCTATGAGAAAGGTTCAGCTTGAACTTTAGATATAGCATAAATCAAATAGCATTTAAAAGATTTCTTCAGGCAGAAAGAAGAACAATGTCTGCCCACAAGCCAATACTTGCTGTTATGAATACATCTATCTATCACCTTTACTTAAATCAAACTGTATCTTACGTAATAGATATAAGAATTAAAAGTTTAGATTGTTCCATCAGGTAGTTCTGTTCTAATGATTGAGAGAAAAATGTACTAGTTAATCATGAACATTAATAATAATATACTCTATAAGATTTTCTGCTCCGCCTAACCACAGAAATTTAACTCCCTGCTACCTTAACAACAAAGTATAATCAAATGCCAAATAAAAAGTATAAAAGTTGTACTCAAATCACAATAAAACGGAACAGCGTCACACCGCCTCTGAGCTGTGTAGTCGACTGTCTCCCGCGCCGACGCCTTGCCCACCTTCGGGGCCCCCTGGATCCTGTCGTGGCTGGACCGCGGCAATGCAGTATGTTGTCTTTTGTGTCTGGTGTCTTTCAGTCAACATTATGCTAATATGATTCATTCATGTGTGTAGCTGCAGTCCATTCATTCTCATCACTGTATGTAATTCCATTGTAAGAACATTCTTATACACATCTTTTGGTGAGCATATTTACATGTTTCTGTTGGGTTTGTATCAAAGGGTAGGCGCAGTCCAGTTTTCACTAATATTGCTACGTTTCCATAGTACTTGTGACAGTTGACACTTTGCCAGCAGTTGAAGTGGAGCAACCCTTGGGTATTTGTAATTTTAGTTTGTCTAATTTTATTCGTTTGTCTTTGTAATTTTATTCATTCTAGTGGAAGCACAGGGTTATCTCGTAGTGGTTTTACATTTCATTTCTCTGATGACAATGTGGGAGATTGTTTTTTCCAAGTGTGACTGCAACAATTTCTTCCAACACACGTGCGGTTCCACAACTGACCTTTGCCACTCTTCCATTAGAAATGGAGTCTAATTTCCCTCCCCTTGAATCTAGGAACACATGTGGCCGCTCTGACTAAAGAGTATAGCAAAAGTGGTGCTGGATCACTTTGGCAGCTGAGTCTTAAAGGTCATGCAGCTTCCTCCTTATTCTTTGGAACATGTACGCTTGAAGCCCTGAGCTGCTACGTAGTAAGTCCTACTACTCTGAAGCTGCCATGCTATGAAGAAGCCAAGCCACAAGGAGAGGCCATGTGGAAACACTCCGGGCAGCAATCCTTGTCTCTGAGTCATCAAGTGCTTTCACATTCTTCTAGCCTTCAGCCTCTGAGTCTTCCTAGCAGAGGTCTCAGACCTCAGAGAACAGAAACAAGTCATCCCCATGGTACCCATTACAAATTTCCGATTCCCAGAACTCGTGCTCCTAATGAAATGGTTGTTGTTTTAATTTGCTAAATATTGGGGCAGTTTGTTATGCAGTAATAGTAAAAGTTTAATACAAATCATTGTTTTTTCTACATATATGACTTGGTCGATTATTCTTAGTTAGTAGTTGAGAACTGAGGCTTACCCAAGAGATTATATAACTTGCCCAAAGTCTCATAGCTGGTGAGTGACGATACCAGGACTAAAATCTACGTCTGTATAACTGTATGTCCGTACTGCTTATGTTCTTTACCGTTGTGAACATTTGAGGGTGGAGGAGGAGACAAAGGTCAACTGAAATGGTTTTGTAACTTGTCTTTGTTTCTTAATGGAACATTGTGAGCATTTTAATAAAACCCATGCTCTTTTCACTATATCATGCCGCATCTTGTTTCAATAAATTCTTTTATTTGAGATAGGGAGCCCTATTCAAGTGTCAGAGTATAACAACACCCCCAGATACTCCCTTTTAATTGAGTGACCCTCCCTCATTCAGGAAACAGTGTGAGAGTGTTTCATCTCATGCCCTTTAGGGAGAGACTGACATAGCAGAGAAAAAAGTAGTCCATTATTTGCTTTGCAAAAATTAAAGTTCAGATATATGATGAAATATTTATTAAAAGTTTGATTACCGAGAGCCAGAATTTCCTGTTCTGAAGAGTAGAAGAGTTAGCTTAGGCGGTAGAAGGGGAGGTGATGACCGTGAGGTCTAGCAAAAGGACGTCATTTTAGAGCATTCACAATCCCTGGGGCTCCCAGTTTCTGAATTTTGGCTCTGATTTTACTAGCTTTATGACTTGGACAATTATTTTTAATCTCTGTCCCTCAATTTTCTAAAATATTACTAAGTTTTAGAGCTGATACAGGAAACGAATTAATATTAAGAAAGTGTTCAAAACAGTGCCGGGCACATAGTAAACCCTCAAATGTTAATTCTTTCTCCTCCTCCCTTCCACTTCTTTTCTTTTTCTTCTTTCTTCTCCTTTTTCTTCTAGGCTGATCTGTGTCCCTGAGATCAGAGCCTGTGTCCTGCACTTCTCTTCTACTGATAACTTTGAGAATCTGAGAACAGAAAAGACCTATACCTGCTTCCTGGAAGGTAAATCCCAGAGGTTCTCTCATGCTCAGTGAGAGGACGTGTGAGCTATGTAGGCAGATAGGCCCGAGATGTCCTTAAAGTTCTCCTTGCCCTGAGTACTGGAAGAGCCAGATACTCCCAGGAGGCCATGAAGGATGTGGAAATGGGGGGTGGGTGGGGTGGGGAGAGACCAAGAAATAGAGAGAGAGAGAGACAGACAGACAGAGAAGTTAATGAGAGCCCTTTGGTCAGGAATAGGGGTACAAGGTGAAGACAGGCAAAAATGAGGATGTTTCAGTTAATGGAAGCATGGATTAATAGCAGCTGAGGACCTGACTGGGATCCTCACATATACTAAGCACAAGGGAATCCCTCCAGATGAGACCCAACCACAGAGAAAGGAAAGAGCAGGTGAAATACTGCAATTCTGACACTACTCTAAGTTGGTGCAGACTAACAAGTTAAGGACACTGTGTACAGTAAGACCGCTCACACGTCTGATGTCAGCCACGAGTTTGGGGGTCCCTAGGCCACCTGTACTTTTGACCAACTGGCTACAAAATTCAGGTGTTTCCACAACTCCCTCAAGATTGATAATTCACTAGAATGACTTACAGAACTTGAGAAAGCTCTATACTTATAATTTTATTATAAAGTATATAAAGTATATATAAAGTATATAGCTAAGAGAAGGGACCTGTAGGTTGAGACTTAGGAGGGTCTTGACCATGGACCTTCTGTGTCCTTTGCCCAGTGTAATCAGAATGTGCCAGCTCCTCGGCATACTGATGTGTTTGGTACCGTATGGGGCAATCTGAACTCTGGCGCTGCCTTGGTGACACTGGAGATTCTCAGTTATTTTCGCTGATGCAGAGATAATTCCAGCACAGCGAGATTTAGAAGAAGTAAGATTTATGAAAAGTATATTTTAGAAGGAGACTGGCCACACTAAGAAAGCCCTATGGAATTTGGGAGGTGAAAAAATAAAAGACAAAAGACAGAGTACACTCCGAGGGAGGAGTGAGTTTTCAGTGAAGAGGGCTGTAACAATGCAGACGTGGGAAGGTCTGTTTATATTTGGACTATGATGGGAGGTCCTAGATGATCAGCATATGAGATCACCTTGACTGACAGTTGGCTACCGTATAACCCTTTGCCTACTGTGCATGTGGCTACCCAGAATTCAGTTATAATTAGATTCATGAACTTCTGGGCATAGGCATGATATTATAATGATGGTATAATGAGGCTGAGGTTACGGGCAGGTATTTTTTGTGCAAGCATCTGTGGCTGGTTAAGCCAGCCATAGATTTATGGCCTTTGTCTCTCAGGATGCAGGAGTGATTCTTTAACTACAAATGGGGTGTTATTTGGATGGTGTCTGGGGCTGTTTCTGGGCTGGGCCTTCATTCCTTTGTTCTCCCGTCATTCATGTCTGTCTCACTACCTAACATGTTCACCAACGAGGAAGCTCAACTGAGCTTTGGTGTCATGGTTTATATGGGAGTTACATTGAACTCAGGCAGGATTGATAGAATCGTTGGCCATGTGATTGAACTCAATCTTTGGCTTCACTCTCCTTCCCAGAGGTTAGGCTGGTATCATCTGGCTTGAAGCTCCAACTCACTAATCATCTGACCAGTCTTTCCAGCATAACCAGCCTCTACCCTGGAACTGTCTTAGGGATCTACCATAAATAACAAAGACACTCCTATCACTCAGGAAATTTCAGGAGTTAGAAGCTCCATTTTAGGAACCTGGGGCAAAGACTAGACAGATTATTATGCAGCAGCGGGTGTCTCCAGATTTACTGAGGTTAACTCTCTGATACAAAATAAATAAAAGTCTGCCAGATTTAGAAGGCCAGTACATACATCTGAGGTTGTTCTTAAAGACCTCAGCATGGCAGCACTGGTTGGGGTAACTGGGCTACCACCCTCAGAGAAGCTCAGGTCACTAGGACTGGAGAGTACTGTTTGCTCTGGGCAGATGCCATTATGCAGAACCAGGCAAAAGGTTTTATTTTCTTATGGACCATCACCCAGCCTTTGGTCATCAGGGTCATAGTGAGCTCCTCTCTGCAGCAGAAATATTCATACTACCTAGTCCTTACTTCTTACCTCAAATCTAGTGAAAAGAGCATTAAATTCAGTATCTAAAGCCCTGGATTCCAAGTCTAGCTCTGCCACTTATTGTGCTTTAATATCTTTGAACTTCATTTTTCTTATCTACAGAAGAAGGATAATGACCTCTAACTATTCAGGGAGTCTGTGATATTCAAATAAATTGCTGTGAGCAGGAAGGTGTGTGTGCGTTTTTAAAATTATTTATTATTATTATTTTTATTAAGAGGCAGTGTATTCACTTGCTAGGGTTTCCATAACAAAGTACCACAGACTTGGTGGCTTAACCAACAGGAATTTATTTTATCACAGTTCTGGAGGCTGGAAGTCTGAGATCGTGGTGTCAGAAGGGGTGGTTTCTTCTAAGACCTCTCTCCTTGGCTTGCAGAGGCTGCCTCCTCAGGTGTCTTCCCTTGGCCTTCTCTCTGTATGTGCTTGTGTCCAAATCTCTTCTTATAAGGACACCAGTCATATTGGTTTAGGGCCCACTTGACCTCATTTTACCTTAACTATCTCTTAAAAGGCCATATCTCTAAACACAGTCACATTCTAAGGTACTGGGGATTAGGATTTTAATATATGAATTTTGGGGCACACAGTTGAGCCCATGAAGAGCAGTATTTCAAAGAGGATCACACTGGCACAGGAACAGACAGAGAGAAAAGTGGAACATAATAAAGCAGAGGCTGAAAACTAGCACATATCAATTTTGTTTAACCTGATTAATTAAAAATTTTTTCATCTGTTTTCTCATAAAAATTCTGATTTTGGGCTTCTTTTCAAAAATTTATAGTCTAGAAACACCAACAATTGGCCAGAGTTGGGTGGTAGCTGCCCTGGGGCTGTATCCTTCAGTTTACCCAATTCTCACCACTCCCCTATTCTGGTCTCCAGCCTGGTTTGTTTGATTTAAAACTATTTGGATTTTTGACCTCTGGGATCAGGAGTGCAGAAATAGATCCAAATACACATTAGAACTGAAGAAAAAATGTACATGGTATTTCAAACCTCCAAGGAAGCCTTGTGTGGAAGAAATGGCCATGCTGTCCTATCCTCAATCAGAAGATAATTGTTGACTTGAAAGAGTTTAATGAAGGCAGGTGCCTTTTCCTGGGTGTTAGAGAGTGTAGTTATTAAAAGCTAGTGTAAACTTTTCGTGATGTAGTAGGTCTCCTGCACACCCAAGAAAAGTAGGAGAGAAACCAGTCACTTTGTTTATTCCTTCGCAAAATAGTTTATACTCACTGATTCTGTTAATACTGAGAAGAAATATTCTTGCTTCAGTATGGGTTTAGGCTGTACAGTCTTAAAGGGGAGAAAAGTAATTTATCTGGGGTGAGATGCTTACTTTCACAGGTCAACCAGTAGAGACACCAAACCAGCAACCTTGCTGCCATGCTCATGGGTGCAAATACTGTCAATAAAATAGGAACTGGAGGTTCTTCCTTCAACCATCTCTCAGGAGCTGGGTGCCCACCTGCTCTGCACCTGTGGGACCTCAGGGTTGGATGAGACTAGCAAACTAATACTCAGAACCTTATTTGAAGAAAAGAATACAGGGTCCTTGGGAGAAAAAAAGTAGATTCTCCTGAGGAAGGGAAGGTGGAGTTTCTCCACTTCGAGATTTGAAGAATAGGATGGAAGGAGGCAGCTGCCTACCCTCTGCAGCTTGAGGGAGAAATGAGATTTAACCTATTTGATTCTCCTATGTAGTGATTCCCCTCCGGGAATGTCCTAACCTTTTGCTAAAAGAGCATATGCTTTCTAGTACGTTGGTCTTATGAACACTAAAGAGACAGAGTGGCATTCAGAGGAAGGGTCAGTTCTTCTTATGTCTTCCTGGCCTCCAGTGAAGATGGAGTGTCACCCGTGGGTAGACTGTGACTCTGAGCTCCAGGTGGTAATTGCGATATCAGAGGCTGACCCAGAACCAGCTCCTAAAAGCTACATGGTACCAAAGGAATGTCCTGGAGTGAAATGGAAGATCAACTCTTCTGCTAAGTCCTGTAATTTAAAGAATGCTTTCCTACATAGGAAATGGGAGCACCTAGCAATCTCTTGAGCTATTATTTAATAAATGATTTTGGAATAATTAGACTATACATTAAGATTCTAGGTCACACCAAAACCAAAAATTAAGTCCAGATGGATTGAATTGATAACTGTGAAAAAAAATATAGTGTGTAAAAAAAATGAAACTATCAAATGTAAGGTAAAATATAAGATTTTTTCCCCCTAATAATATTGGGGCAGTCCAAAGCAAGATATGAAACTCAGATTTCATAAAGGAAAAGATGCCAGATTGAACCACACAGGAATTAACAAAAGATACCCTAAATACAGTCAAGATACAGGGAACCTGCCACTAGGAGAAAATACTTGTAATATATATAACAAAGGTTAATCTTCCTAAATAGAAAAGAACACCAAGAAAACAATAAGAAAAGACAAACAATACAATAGGAAAAAACCCAAAGGATATGTCTAAGGATTTCATGGAAGAAAGAGAAATGGCCAATACACATTTTTAAAAAACAACCCTGAGCCTTTATAATATTTAAAGGAATTAGTATTAAGTTATCAACATGATATTTTTTACCTATAGGGAAAAAAAGGTTTATATTAATATAGAACAAGGTCTAGAAGAATATGCACTAACCTATGAACAGTGCTTCATTTTGAGGGAATATAATTGGGGAAGCAGAGCAAGGGTCTTTCATTTTATTACTTCGTATAAATTTTTTAAGTGGTAGGATTATGGGCGATTTGTATTTGGGAGATGTTTGTCTATATAGTTTAATTCTTTTGAAAGCAATGCAAACATAAATTTCCTACTTTAAAGAGCTTTGGAAAAATTTTGTTTAATCTTCAAAATCACAAAATGCACGAGTTAATAAAAATAATCAGATCGATTTTACCTACTCTCACATCTCAAGCCAATTTTCATGGATACTACTTGTCCTTGTACTTAATTCATGGATATCTTCAATTATACATTTTTCACCCCATACTTGTGTCTGGATATCATCCAACTTCAAAAAAATAGAAAAGAAAGAAGAAAAGAAAAAGTAAGGTGCTATATGTATATAAAGATTTAATTATTTTAATATATTGTTGCTTTCTCTAAAATTCTTGGCACTAGTGACCAAGTTAATGGACAGCCAGACATCACTTTGGGAAACAAATTTTCAGAAAGTTCAAAAGAAAATGTCCTTGCTATGTGACTTTGGATAGGCTAGTTGAAAAACTGGACATTACGTATACATGTTACATAATTCAGAGTTGAAAAGAATATTCTGTGAAGTTCTTAGCGTTCCTGCCATCTTTGTCCTTGAAGAAGATAGTTTATAACTTTTTGTGTATCCTTACAGAGATATTCTATGCATGTGCAATCATTGGGATAATTATATGGTAACTTACTCTAACACTGTTCCGCATCTCGCTCTTTTTATTTAAAAAAATATATCTTGGAAATTGTTGTATATCAGTACCTAAAGGCTGTATCATTATTTTTAAAAAATTTTTTAAATTAAGTTTATTGGGGTAACATTGGTTAATACAATTATATAATTTTCAAGTGTACATTATATCATTATTTTTTTAAGGCTGCAAATGATTCCAATACATGGATTAACCATAATTTATTTCATTAGACCCCTACCGATGGGTGTTCATGTTCTTTCCAATATTTTATTTATCTGTGCAAACAATCTGCGATAAATATACTTGTATATTTGTGATTTTACAAATATGCAAGTTTATTTATAGACTAAATCTCTAGAAGTACGTAAGTACACCTTAAATTTTGAAAGCTTTGTAGCAATTTGCACTTCCTTGAACCTTGATTGAGAGTTCATTTCCCTAGCACCCTCCACTACATAGTGGCATCTAAGTTTTGATGCTTGCCAATGTTAGAGATGAAAAATGGTTTCTAACGTAGTTTTGATTATAAGCAAGGTAGAACATTTTGCATATGTTTAAGAGCCATTTATAATTCCTTTTCTATGAATTTATCCATTTTTCTCATTTCATTTTATTTACTTATTTTTAAACTCATTTAAATTATAAAAATAATATTTGCTATTTAAAGATCCTCTTGAATAAGAAAAAAGCTTGTAGCTACATGTTATTTATGAGAGATACTCCTAAATCAAAATAACTTACAGTGGTTGAAAATGGAGGAGTGAATAAAGACATATCAAACAAATGCTTAAAAACAAAGTGGGGATATCAATACAAAATCAAACAAACTAAATAAAAAGCAATTTAATGTTTCAAATTTATAAATGGTGCTTTCATCAAGAATATGTAATATTCATTAACCTTTATGAGCCTAACATCAGATCTTCAAAATATAAAACAAAAACTGTTGGAAATACAAGAAAATTTGACAAATCCCTATTTTGGGGATACTTGAATGTACCTCTCAGAAGTTAACCAATCAAGTAGACAAAAATAAGTATGGCTATAGAGGATTTAAATAGCAAAATTAATAAGTTAATAAACAGAATACGTATTTTTCAAAAATACACATGGAACATTCAGAAAAATAAGAAAGAACATAAAAAACATTTCAAT
This sequence comes from Pteropus medius, assembly GCF_902729225.1. Lineage (NCBI taxonomy): Eukaryota > Metazoa > Chordata > Mammalia > Chiroptera > Pteropodidae > Pteropus > Pteropus medius. Next base: position 22,627,857 of record NW_024351729.1, read on the forward strand.
AATTCTAAAAAGCAGAAGATATGTGCTCTGACCATAATGTAATAACATTATAAATTAACAACAAAAGAATAGTCTCTTTCAAAACAAAACAAAAAAACAAAACTTCAACTACAAGTAAATAAAAACACCTTTTTGACTCAAATTAAAAAGGAAATCAAAATGGAATTACAAACTATTTGGAAATAGATGACAATGAGAGAAACTGTTTATTGAATCTTGCTGGATATGGCCAAAATAGTATCATGTGAAAATGTATAGCTTTATGTGCATTTATTAGGAAATAAGAACATTTCATTAAACAATTTTTTAAAGGTTAAAAAAAATTTAAATCAAGACAATAAACCTAGAAGGGAGAGGGGAGAATTAATAAAGATAAAAGAATAAATTGAATTTCATTTCTGTTAATACTAGACAACTCTTTTTTCTAAGGATAACTTGAACAGCTGAAAAAACATGACAAGTATTTACTTGAAGCCATCAACATCAGAGAACAAACAAGGCAATAAAGAATTATTGGACGAGAACCAGAAGACAGAAATCCAGAGTTAAGCTTAGCATAGGTACCACTTTCCTCTTAGAGGTATGTCTCATTGTCAGAAGAAGAAGCTGAAAAGTCAGTGATTTAGCCTCACAGGCCTGGGGGTAAAATCTGTAGTCCATGATCTTTTATACCAAAACTGTGGGTTGGAACCCAAAAGGATTAAGGATTGGAAATAAGCTAATGAACAGCAGCTGAGCTTCAAAACATCTCACTGCTAAAATTGAATTAGGGTGATCTTGAATTGCTCGTGCCTTCAGGCAACTGTCAGAAACAAAAGTAAATCTTCCTTGAGGAAGATGAAATCATCCTAAACCTCAAATTAGTTTCACCAGAAACTTAGAGAATACATTTTCTGGCACACAATTGAAAGTAACCAGGCACAGGAAGAAATATAGCAACATGAACAAAAACCACTAGAAACAATAGACGATAGAAATTGTCCCACATAGGTTTCAGACATGGAAGTTATTGGTTATAATTCTCAAAAGAGTTATGCTTACAAAAGTAAAGGATATTGATAATAAAAGATAAAATTAAGAACTTGGCACAAAAATAGAAATATAATAGGACATAGATTTGAAAAATCTAATCAAATCGAAAACTGGAAAATACAATAATAGAAATTAAGAATTCTAGATTTAACAGCAGATTAGACAGAGCCAAATAGAGAATTAATGAGCTAAATGAAAGAAAAGGATGGAAAAATACAGAAAAGAGGGTAAGAGGAAGGATACAGCCAGAAGGGGTAAAATATGTAAAATTTTAATTTTACAAGGAGAGATGAAAAAGTAATGGGTAGAAGCAATGTTTGAAAAGATATTGTCTGAAAGTCTCCCCGAACTGATGAAAGACATTCAGTTACGTATTTAAGAAACTCTATGACTCCTAACAGGATGAGTAAAAACAAATTCACAACTACCCCTATTAGCTGTCAGTCTAATTATTGTCCCTTTGAACTTAAAGTGCCCTTTCCAAGGTCTGGCTGCCTATAAATATCCAATTTGAAGAAATGCTCTCAGAACAAGCTTTACTATCCTGCCAGTTCTGTCACTAATGGATTGAATGATCTTTGACCTTGTGTTTTTCTCCATTTGTATGAGTCGTGTTTTTAACTTTTTGAAAAGTATACTTTAAATTTATGTGAAACAAAGAATTCATGAAATAACACTTTTTCTTCTTGCAATATTTTCTATACTATTTTATTCTTTTCCATCTATTAAAAAATAATTCCGGTCACACTCACTAAACCTGGTCTCAACCTGCAATATGAAAAACCCTGCCTTAGCATACTTGGGACTGGGTGGAAGTGGCGGGGAAAGGAAGAGGAGGAGAGGCTAGAATTGCATTAAAATCCCTGATATTTACATTTGTTCGTCTGTTTGCTTGGCTACCTGCTCCAGATATCAAATGACCTTAGATACTGGGCCGTTCTTTTGTTTCGTTTTGTTTCGTTTTCTCTCTCTCTCTCTCTTTCAGCGCTCAAACGCCGGGATCTGCGGGGGCAGGAGATGGGGGAGGGGAGTTCTGAGGCAAAGCTAGCGGCCAGTTTAATCTCGGCAGCGGGTTCCTGGGGTGGCAAACCCGCAGGTCAGGCAAGGGCCGGTCTCACTGGGTGGGGCCCCCCGGCCTCGTAAGCCTCTTGGATTCCTGAGAACTTTTTTGCACTACTGCCCAGTTAGGACCAAGCGAACTTCAAGTTCTCTTTCCGGCCAACGTCAGAGCTCTCTGAGTCTCCATAAGTCCGCCGGTGCATCTTCTGCCTTTGTGTTGGCTGGTCCTTTCCCCGAGCCGGGAGGCATACAGCGGGAGAAGGTGGCTTCAGTGTGCTCGTTAGGTCCTGTTTGGAGGGATTGAGGCCCGCGAGGAAAAGTAAACAGTAAGGGGCCTGGCGGTCTTTAGCCCGGCCCACCGGGGCTACTAGTGCCCTTGAACCCGCCCCTCTTGATCTGTCTCTGGGCGGGTTGCAGGCTCTCCGCATTTTCAGTCAAAAGGCGTGGCTGGGTGAGCTATGGATCGCATCGCCGCGCTGGGCTGCGCGAGGCTGCGGCGGCCGCTGCTGGGGTCACGGGTGGTCTGCTTTGGCCTCGGCCCACACAGGGCCAGAGCCAAGGCCTCGATCTCCAAAGCCCTCCCGGCGACCGAGACAGCCGAGGCTCCCGGGACCGGGCCTGGTGACCGGAGGCCTCGGGGTCTGGAGGAGCTTCCAGGACCAGGGAAGCTGCGCTTCTTTTTCCAGCTATTAATGCAAGGCTACGTTCTGCATTTGCACCATCTCCAGGTAACTGAGCTAGGGCCTCGCGACTGGGGAATGGGCGTGTGCGCGGGGACAGGGTTGCTGAAGGGGCGGAGATGTTGGACTGAAAGTGAAGAACATGGAAACTTAGCTCGGAACTGGCTGGGGCTGTGGTCTTAAACTGTTACTCTGTAAGGGTTATGTGCAAAGGGTAGGCAGAACCCTTTGAACTGAAGTGAACAGGTCGAGGAGTGGTAAGAATCAGGATACTAGGAAGGTGACTTGGGAGACTAGGTTTAAAGTGGACAGACCTTGAGAGAGGAGGGAACTGCCTTGGTAACAGAATGACAGATGCAAGTGTATAAGCTGCCAGATGTTACAGATCCATTGTTTAACTGTGTGGTGATATTGGCTACCATAGACTTCTTCCAAAGGAAATGGCTTCAGGAGGATTCCAGAGGTTTAGCAATTAGCGAGGTAAATTTCTACTTAGGGGGAAAAAGATGTCACTTCTAAGGGAGTAAAAACAAAATCATAGGCATTAAGGAAAAGGTGCAATTTTAAGAAATGTTATTAAGAAATCGATTTCCAGTGAGAAGAGTTTATTCAGTGGAACACTGATAAGAGGTGGGAATGAATGGATATAGACTTGTATCAATGGGCAGAGACTAGAAAACTCAATGTTGGTTAAGTTGGAGAGGTTTTAGGAAATGAATTGAATTAACGCACTCACTCTGCCCAAGGCTCTTTTTCAACTGTTTGGATTCAATGAGATGAGGCCAACATCCTCATGGGGTTTATATATACCTTTGGGGAAGAGGGAGGTGTGTGTTACATGCCACTGAGTTGGCTCCAACTCCTGGTGACCCTATGAATGAGTGATGTCCACAATGTCCTGTCCTCAACAGCTCTACTCAGCTCCTGTAGACCATGTCCATGGCTTCTATTATGGAGTCAGTTCGTCTTTTATTGGGTCTTCTTTTTCAGGCCCCGAGCTGGTCTGGTGAACAGACTGGTTACTATGTAGCTGTGCTGGACAATAGACAAAAAAGAGGAAGAGCTGTGGGGACTGGGATAGGACAGGCCTTTGAGGAGGGATTTGAAGACTAGAGTAAGGGCCCTGGTTCCTCTGAGGGGCCATGGTGGGCTCTGGAGCAGGCATGAGGTGAAGATGGCTGCCAATGGACACTGTCCCGGTTATGGTATACACGCAGTAGGATGGATTGGACAGGAGAGGTGGATGATGAAGGCTCGGGTATGGTATTATCTGAGCTACCCTCCAGAGAAAGCTAGAGTAGGAGTTGAGGATAAGGGAGAAAATGATCCTGAGCATTTGAAGGTCTAAACTGAGCACAGTCTCTCTATACTTGCCCAGGCTGCTGCCATCTCCCCTGGGACCTTCCCTGTTGGGCTAATGTTTCTAAGACTTGATGGGTAGATCCCAAGGCACTCAGACGTTGTTGAAAAATTATTCCCTTTGGGGTCAGCTCCAAGAAACGAAGCCAAGAAGGCAGAGTCCTATAAACTTCCTTTGCTTGATTTGACCTCTAGAAATTTGAGATGGCCAGTGTAAGTGTTCCAGGAATGGGAACTCGGGATTTCTCATCATTTCTCAGAGGGAGTTCACTGGAAAGTTTTGCTCAGGATTTTCTCTAAAGCAGTAACTATCAAAGAAATTCTAGATGGCCCTAGAAGGGGGAGGAGGAAGCAGGAGAAAGCCAGGAATGTGTGGCCTTTTATTTATTTAATTTATTTTTAAAATTATTTATTAGTATTTATTTCTACAGCACCTGGTCTTCCTAGGTGGTCTCCCATCCAAGTACTAACCAGGCCCGACTCTGCTTAGCTACCAAGATCAGCTGGGATCGGGTTTGTTCAGGGTGGCATGGCCGTAGACCACAGACCATGGCTCCACTAGGGCATGAACCCAGGACCTTCTGCGTGTAAAGCAGATGTGCTAACCACTACACTATGGAACCTGTGTGGCCTTTGAAAGGAGAGGCCAGGGCTAGGATTTAGGAGAGCCCCCTGGCTCTAGCTCTTATATCCCAAAGATGTGGAATTCCATGGACCTGGCCTGTCTTATAAGAAATATATTAGCCTTTCCCACCTACCACATGTGGCTGGTGTGAGTTAGTAAAACTCCTGCACATCTATAAAACCGAGTTAATACCCCTATTGAGGAAGAATGCATTCCAGTGACCCACTTTGCATCAGTTCGAATTTATTTAGTTGCCACTCACACTGGCTTAAACTATAAAGCAGTTTTATTGGTTCATATAACCAAAAAGTCTAATAGTTGGATGCCCTTCAGGTATAGTTTGCTCTAGAGATTCATGAGATAATCAATTTTTTCTGCAGTTCTCTTGGCTCTGCCATCTTGCAGAAGTTAGTTGACTGGTCTAGGTTAATTGCCTATCCCTGAACCCATCATAGTGGCCACAGGCATTCTCCAGTTAGCTTAGACCCATGCAATGTCCTAAAGCTGGGATTGGGGTCCCTGCCTCTAAACACAAGTGATAGGAGTGGAATTAATATAAGGGAAGCTGACCATAAGCATCGTAGAAGTTAAGGGGGTAGACTGGGAATTGGGACGTGTGAAAATCATGCTAGTCCATAAATGCTAATTCCATTCTCTTTCCTAACCAAAATAATGTCAAGAGTGCTGGAAAAATGAAATGTGAATATATGTTAAATTTACATGTAAGTTTATATGCAATTGATATCTTTCAGAGATGTCAACCCTAAGAACGATGAGATCAGCTCTCTATGCTGTAGCTCTTATTGTAGACTGTCTGAATTGGTGACCCCTCTTGTGCCCCCCAATTGTCCCATGCACATACTTGTCATTTCATGTATCATGTTTCTTTTTTTTAGTTATAAAATTTTTTGCTTGTGATAGAACTTTTAAGATCTACTCTCTTAGCAACTTTCAAATATATAATACAGTATTATTAATTATAGTCACCATGCTGTACATTATGTCTCCAGGAATTATTTCTTTTATAACTGGAAGTTTATACCTTTTGACTATCTTGACCTATTTTGCCCACCCCTCACCCCCTGCTTCTGGCAATCACCAATCTATTCTCTGTGTCTATGAGTTCAGTTTTGTTTTGTTTTTAGATTGTGCCTGTAAGTGAGATCATTTGTTATTTGTCTCTCTCTGTGTGGCTTATTTCACTTAGCATAATTCTTTCAAGGTCTATCTATGTGGTTGTAAATGGCAAAATTTCCTTCTTTATATGGCTGAATAATATTCCATTGTGTGTGAGTATGTGCGTGTACATCACATTTTCTTTATCCATTTATCCATTGATGGACACTTAGGTTGCTCCCATGTCTTGGCTATTGTATATAATGCCACATTGAACATAGGGGTACACATATCTTTTCTAGTTAGTCTTTTCATTTTCTTTGCATAAATACCTGGAAGTGGAATTGCAGGATCACATGGTAGATCTATTTTTAATTTTTATGGAACCTCCAATCTGTTTTCCATAGTGGCCGCACCAATTTACAGCCCCACCAAGACTATGTGAAGGTTCCCTTTTCTCCATATCCTTGTTAACACTTCTTATTTCTTGTCTTTTTGATGGTAGCCATTCTAACAGATGTGAGGTAATATCTCATAGTTTTGATTTGCATTTCCCTGATGATTAGTGATATCAATCACCTTTTCATGTATCTATTGGCCATCTGTCTATTTTCTTTGGAAAAATGTCTATTCACATCCTCTGCCGTTTTTTAATCAGATCTTTTTTTTTTTTTTTGGCCATTGAGTTGTATGAGTACTTTATATAATTTTGGATATTAACTCTTATCATATGTATGATTTACAAATATTTTCTTGGTAGGTTGCCTTTTCATTTTGTTGATGGTTTCTTTTGCTGTGCAGAAGCTTTTTAGTTTGATATAGTCTCACTTGTTGATTTTTGCTTTTGTTGCCCGAGCTTTTGGTGTCAAATCCAAAAAATTCATCACCAAGAATAATGTCAAGGAGCTTACTACCTATGTTTTCTTATAGAAGTTTTGTGATTTCAGGTTTTATGTTCAAGTCTTTAATTTATTTTGAGATAATTTTTGTGTATGATGTATGGTAGTCGTTCAATTTTATTCTTTTGCATGTGGATGTCCAGTTTTCCCAACACCATGTATTGAAGTGACTATCCTTTCCCCATTGTTTATTCTTGGCTCCTTTGTTGTAAATTAATTGACCTTATATGCATGGGTTTATTTCTGGGCTCTCTCTTCTGTTCCATTTGATCTATGCACCTGTTTTTATGCAAGTACATGCTGTTTTGATTACTATAGCTTTGTAATATAGTTTGAAATAAGGAAGCATGATGTCTCCAACTTTGTTTTTCTTTCTCAAGATTGCTTTGGCTATTCAGTCTTTTGTAGTCCATACAAATTTTAGGATTGTTTGTTCTATTATGTGAAAAATGCCATTGGAACTTTAATAGGGTTCGCATTGAATCTGTAGATTGCTTTGGGTAGTATGAACATTTTAACAATATGAATTCTTCCAATCCATGAACATGGAATATCTTTCCTTTTACTTATGTCTAATTTGATTTCTTTCTTCAGTGTTATAGTTTTCAGTGCATAGGTTTTTCACCTCCTTGGTTAAATTGTATTCTTTTATGCAATTGTAAATGTGATTGTTTTCTTAATTTTTCTTTCTGATTGTTCATTATTAGTGTATAGAAACACAACTGATTTTTGTATATTGATTTTGTATCCTGCAACTTTACTGCATTTATTTATTCTAACAGTTTTTGGTGGAGTCTTTAGGGTTTTATATATATAATATCATATCACCTGCAGATAGTGACAATTTTACTACTTTTTGATTTGAATGCTTTCTATTGCATTGGTTTGTAATTGATCTGTTTAGATTTTTTACTTCATGATTCAGTCTTTGTAGTTTTGTGTTTTTAGGAATTTATCTATTTCTTCTAGGTTGTCCAATTTGTTGGTGTATACTTGTTTATATAGTCTTTTATGATTCATTGTATTTTGGGGTTATCAGCTGTCACATCTCTTTAATTTCTGACTTTATTTATCTGAGTCCTCTTATCTTATTTTGTGTGTGTGAGTCTAGCTGAAGGTTTGTCTATTTTGATTATCTTTTTTAAAAAAACAGCTCTTAGTTTCATTAATCTTTTCTATTGTCTTTTTTGTCTCAATTTTATTTGTTTCTGCTCTGATCTTTGTTATTTCTTTCTTTCTACTAACTTTTGTGTTAGTTTGTTCTCCTCTTTTCTAGTTCCTTGAGGGATAAAGTTGGGTTATTATTTGAGATCATTCTTGTTTCTTAATGTAGGTATTTATCGCTATGAACTTGCCTCTTAGGACTGTTTTTGCTACATCCCATAAGTTTGGGCTTTTACCACTCTTTGCATCCTTTCCTCAAAGCCTCTAATCCCACTGTCCAGTGGACATCAATATCAAAGGCCAGATGATCTGTGACCTTCTGAACCTGGTGGGCTTTGTTCTGCTCAACACAGAGGATATCATTTCCAGCTCCAACAGCTCTACCACCAGGTCAGCCTCCTTGCTTTTCTGCAGCTCTGCTGGCAGCGTGAATAGCCCCATCGTGACTCTGGGAATGAATGGTGTCTGGGTGCTCCCTCCTGCTTGGTCTCCCCTGCCACTCATCTGCCCCTACAATCTATTCATGCACTACTGCCATGTCAGTGCTCCTAAGAGCATGTTTGTTTACATTGCTCCTCTGCTTGGAAATCCCCACAGGGCTTGGAGAATCAGCTTTCAACTCTATACATGGACATTTGAGAGCCAACTTCCTCTCCCCAAGCACCCCTCCCTTTAAGTTTTGGTATGCTGTATTTCCATTTTCATTTGTCTTTAGGTAGTTTTTGATGTCTCTTTTGATTTCTTCTTTGACCTAGTGGTTGTTCAGTAGCGTGTTGTTTAATCTCCACATATTTGTGAATTTTCCAGTTTTCTACTTGTAAGTGATTTCTAGTTTCATAACATTGTGGTGGGAAATGATGCTTGATATGATTTTAATCTTCTTACATTTATTTATGATTTAGTCTAGAAAATGTGCTCTTGAGAAGAGTGTGTATTCTGTTGCTTTGGGGTAGAATGTTCTATATCTATCTGTTAAGTCCATCTGGTCTAATGTGTCATTTAAGGCCAATGTTTCCTTACTGATCTTTTGTCTGGATGATCTATTCATTGATGATAGTGGAGTATTAAAGTCGCCTACTATTATTCTTCATGTCTGTTAGTATTTGCTTTATATATTTAGGTGCACATGTTTTATATCTTCACCTGTATATATGGCTTAGAGACAAGACTGTGAAGCTGAGAGGGCAGGGCCTATGTTTTTCCCACTTCTGTGTCCTCCCAGTGGCAGACACAGTCCAGGGCACAGGGGAGGTTCTCAGTAATGTTTGGCAAATGAATAAATTTCACATACCAGCCCAAGGGCTATGAATGGTACTGAGGAGTGGCTATATCTGGTGGTAAACTTCTTTGTGAGACTCTTCTCAGCTCCCTCATCTGGGTTATTTGATGTAAGATAGAATGAAAAAGAGACAGTAAGGGAGGTGGGCAGATTAATTAGGTGTGGCCTTTCAGGTTTCAGCTTTCCAGCTTCAGAAACTAAATTTTGTCAGCACGTTCAGCATGGGTAGACTATTGGGGACTGACCCACATTGGCCAAACCCACAGAAACGAATGGTAGACTGGAGTGTCCACATATTTCTTTACTGAGGAAATTGGCCCTCACAGGGGTTCAATCACATAGAAACTTCCTATTCTAGTTATCTATTGCTGCATAACAAAGTATCCCAAAAACACAGTGGCTTAAAACAACATTTTGTTATGCTTATGATTTTTGTGGATCAAGAATTTGGGCTGTACACATCAGAAGTGGCTTATTTCTGCTTATAAAGCACAATGGAGTTGAGCTTTAATTCGAATGTCTGCAGATTGCTAAGGTAGCTCAATTGGGATCATATATCTGGGCCTTGGGTCTAGCTTTTGGTTGGCTTCCTCAGTTTTCCTCCATGTCACATATACCAGGGCTGGAAATTCCAAGATGGCTTCTTTTATTGCCTGTTTAGTGCCTGGGCTGGTTTGGCCAGAACAGCTGAGTATCTCTTTTTCTCTCCATGTGGATAACTTGGGCTTCCCTACAGCATGGTGGTCTCTGAATAGTCAGACTTCTTCTAGAGTGCTGGCTTCCCTCAGAGCGAACGTTCTAAGAGACAGAAAGTGGAAGTTGCCAGTGCCTTAAGGCCTGGGACTGGAAACTGGCACAACATCATTTCCACTGTAATTATCCACCAAGGCTGCTGTAGAGCCCACTCAAATTCTAGAGAGGATGTAGACCTCACCTCTTAATGGGAAGAGTGTCAAAGAATCTGTGGCTATCTTCGATCCACCACATCCTCTTCCTAGAATCCAGGTACCTAAGGAGAGACATTGGTAACTACATTAGTGGACTGCTGGCGTGCAGGGACCCCAGAACTAAAGGAATATAATCAGACAGAAGGAAATTTCATCTAGGCCTTGGAGAAAACTGATTTAATGTGCTTCTCTGATGCCTGTCCATTAGGTTAAATATCTCTCTCTTGAGAGATAAAGGCTGCTAAGTTCTGGCTGTTTGGCTCTCCTCTTTGGGTTTTGTAATGGCCACTCCTATTCTGTTAATACATTCTTGCTTCAGTTTGGCTAATATCAGTGATTAGATGGATTTTCTTCCCCAGTACTCACATTACTATCAAGCCTTTCAGAGATTATCCTCCAGTTACACTGACTTGGCTTACATGTTTTCATTCTCATCTGGGAAACATTTATAGGTTGCCCTTAAGGCTGTAGCAGAATTAAATATACTGCCTTTAAGCGCAAAGGATGAGAAACTTGAAACTAGATGTTAAAGTAAAAAATGTGAATCATACCGACTTATGAACTGCACTTCTAGAATTTTTAATTTATAGATAAAGAGATATTTATTTGAGCATATTCGAGAAAGCAATATCTTTGATTGGGAAAGATTAGAATGACTAATATGTCCCAGTAGGGGACTAATTAAATCAATTATAATACATTCACGTAATGAATTTTATGCAACCATTAAAAAGAATAGGGGTGGACCTATGTGTTTTAATATGAATCACTTGACAGAAGATGTGAAGAAATGATAACATGTCATCATTTGCAGATAAAAAAGAGTGTAAGGTATATATATATACATTTATATGTTTGTATGTGCATAAAATATTTCTTGGAGGACACAAGAAATTTGTAATGATGGTTGCCTGTGGGGGTCTTGGACTCTGGAGGTGAGAATTAGGAGGAAGACTTACTTTTTATTGCAGGACTTCTATGGACCTCCACCGGAGTTTCTTCTGGCTTCACCCTGCCCAGGCATAGTTCAACATCAAAAGAACACAGAGAGCAGGAGATAAAAAGATGTCTGACCAAGTGCCTCCTCGTCCAACGTAATATTTTAAGGTCTTCTGATGCCCTTCCTCTTTTTCTGTCTAGGTCCTTACTTTTAGTGTCTCCTCTGTATCGACATCCTTTTCAACTCTGCATCTATTGCTGATCATCCATTCCTTGTTCTTAGAATACTCTCATTGTCCTCCAGCCCAGCCCAGCTGGTAGGCAAGGTGTGCTCAGAGTATTGAGGTTTACCTCTAGGTGGGTGAGGGCTGTGGGTGGTAGGTGAGCAGTCCTTCAGTTTTCCTCACAGCTTCTCTGAGGGGCATCCCAGGCAATGCCTTTTCTTAGATCATTCTTGGATCTTCCTCTACCCTCAACTTATTATTTCTCTTATAGTGCAAAATCAGAAGGACATTCTTACTGTCCAACTGTCTGGTAATTTATGACAGTTCTGCCTTCTCATATAAAAACACATTTTTTGATTATCGAAGTGGTGGCTGCACACTGCACAAAAAAGTGGGTTTTTTTAATTTGTTTGTTTGTTTGCAGCTTTGTGAAATAAAAAATTTAGAAAAACGTCAAATGCCCACCACCAGGATAAATAAATTGTGATATATTCATATAATGGAATAATATACAACAGTCATAAAAAATGCACTAACTTTTTATGTAGCAATATAGAACTCAAAAACAAAGTTGAATATAGAATGATATGTATAGTAGAATACTATTTCTATAAAATAAAAACCACACAAAAATACTATAGGCTATCATTGGATACATATATGTAGTAAAATTACTTAAACATTGACAGAAAGGATATACTTCAAATTCAAAAGTTGCTTTGCGGAGGAAGGGCAAAGGGAAGGATAAGAAGGAGAATTTGTATCTGAAATGTTTTCATTTTTAAAAAGATATGAAGCAAGTATGACAAATATTAATAGTTCTTAATTCTGGAGGGTAGGTACATGGATGTTCATAATGTTATTTTCTTTCATTATTCATATTAAAAGATTCATAATAACAAAATACAAGTAATTTTGCTCATTACCAGTCCAGATGGTGCCACTGGCTTGGTTTGAGCTTGGAGGAGATCATTCAAGGCAAAATTTGGAGCAAAGAAAACCTGGGAATGGTGTTAATTATTTAGCACCTTCATTCACTTTGAAATGTGAATTCCACTCTTATGAGGGGATTGAGGCTAAAACCCTGACAACACTTTGATAACAGGAGACCTGGCTGTCCCAGATGGACTCCTCTTCACCTTTGACCCTGAATGGGCCTCCTTCCTGGCATTTGTCAGTGTAGGCATCTGACAGATCTCTCCTGTTTTTCCAACTGATGGCTACTAGCTTTTAGGGATAGGTTTGTTGACACTTGCAAAACAGTTCTTGGTATTTGCTAGTTCACTTTTGTCCTCAGGGCTGTTTACTTGTTGTTTTAGTGTTGTTTTGCTGTGCTGACAATCTGCCTAAGGAGCCTGATAACAGTAAACTAAACAGGTCGCTAAGTAAGAAAACAGAACATTGCAATGCAGTATCAGTTTTTTCAGGGGGAAATTTTGGAGGATTTTAATGTTCTTTTTTTTTTTTTTTCTTGTAACAGCTTTATTTATTATACAATTCACCCATTTAATAATTAAATAGTTTTTAGTATCTTCATAGTTGCACAACCATCACATTAATTTTAGAATATTTTCATCACCTCAGAAAGAAACCTTATACTTCCCATGTAATGACCACATTCCCTATGCTGCTGACCTCCCTCATCAGCCCTTGGCAACCACTAATCTACTTTTGGGATTTGCCTATTATGGGCATTTCATATAAATGGACTCATTCAATATGTGGTCTATTGTGAAAGCCTTCTTTCAGTTAGCATGATGTTTTCAAGGTTCATTCATGGCATAGCATGTATCACTACTTTGTTCCTTTTTGTGGCTGAATAATATTCCATTGTAGGATATACCACAATGTGTTCATTCATTCATCTGTTGATGGATAATATTTGGGTTGTTTCTACTTTTTGGCTTAGTATTACTTTTTGAGTTTTTAAGGTACATGCAACTGTCAAAGATAAGCATAGCTGGACATTAGTTAAAGTGGTGAAAACAGATTTTATTCAGTAACTACTGACAGCAGGACAGAGAGATAAACTCCATTCCAATTTGTGCAGAGATGACTGGGCGTTTTAAAGGGAGTGTGAGGGAGTGGGGAGGAGTATCAGCAGGGGCTTGAGTACAGTCAAAGAAGTGAAAAATTACAAAAAACAGGAGAGGAGTTGGTCCCTGTGAAACTCCTGGGTTTGCTAAATGGTGCTTATCTTATTGAAGTTAGGCTCCTGCCCTCCCACAGAGACTGGGGGACAGGAGCCCTATCTTCAGATGTTGGTTGGAACAAGCAGGAATTCTTTTGACAGCCTTGAGTTTCCCTAGGTGGGCACTTTAGGAGAGTGACAGTCATTCTAGAGGTGACCTGGAGCTGTTAGAAACTATGTTAGCATGTTAAAGGTTTTATAGGCCAAGGTTGAGTCCTAGTTGAGAAGAGGACTAAAAGGAGCCTGATTAGAATTTAGTTCAGGAGAGAATCTTTTTCACCACCCAAAGCTAAGTTTCCTAAATTTGCAGCGTACCATTTGAAAATCTGAAAGCTATGGCACTTTGCTACAGCAAAAAATGAGTTTATGAACAACGTATTGCATGAGATTTCAGCTCTCCATTCCCTCCCTGCCAGCCTTTGTGCATACCCCAGGTTATCACCCCTTGCCTTGGAGGTAAATTAGTGCAGTTCTAGGCACTATACCTATAATTGAGATAATGGTCATAATGGTCTGCCTTGGGTTACGATCTCAGCACATGGATAGCCACAGTGCACCTTTGGGATCAACTAATAGTATAATTCTTTTTTTTAACTAATGAAGAAATGTCATGCAAGACAAGGCAGGGCCAAGGCCCGACTGCCTTAATCAGTAAAGATACAACAAGCCATATTTAGATTTAGATATGTTAGTGTTTATGTAGTGAAAGGAAGAATAAGGCAAAGGTTCCAGCTCCTGGTGACCCTTATTCCTCCCACTGGAACTTCTCCAACCAGATGACTGTAATGTGAGTTGCCGGGTACCCTGCTGCTAAGGAGACCCTTCAAGACAGTAGCTAAGGGGCTTTATGTTCTGCAGCTCTTTCCTGTAGGGGTGGACCGAAAGCCCATGTCTCATCAGAACCCAGGAAATGATAAGAAACTCTCATGACAGCCTCCCAGAAGAGATAGAGAGGTGAGTTAGGGGTGGCCTCTTAATAGGTCCTTACATAAGGTTTGAGTTCTTGAGGTATGGCTCAAATCTTCTCATGCATGGATATGTTCAAGATTGCCCTGCAACTCCACCCTGACTTTTCATGTATCAGCCAAAATTGCTCAGGGTCATATATCACCCCATCAGATAGATATTCTAATTTTACTGATAAGAACTTGTACCAAATCTGTTCTGTTTGTCTTGGGCAACATCAGACGAGAGTCACCACAACTATGGTTCTCTGTAGGTCCTATTTGGAGTGTAGGCTGTAGCCAGGCACCCCACAACTAGATGTGGCAGCAACCATGTATACCCCACCTCAGCTGACCCCTAGAAGTCCTGGGCAGTATGATTACCTGTGCCACCCATGCTGAAGAATTTATATCAACCTGTGGCAAATGAACAGAAGAGGTAACAGGATGAGGCTTAAGAGATCAAATCCATGTTCAGAAAGTTAATCCTGTTCTGTCTGTCATCTTTAGTGAAGGCTGATTCTTTCTGAAGTCAGGGCTCTTGGGAAGTTTCTAAAAGTTTTTAGATTCAGATTCTCTTTGGCCAGCAGTCGAGGGTAGGTGGTAGCAGCCTGGGTCAAGTCGACCAGATGCCCTGTAGACAAGAGCTGAGAAAGAGAGATTAATAGTCCTTCCTTTCACCCACAACGGACAAGGGTTGACCCTTGATGTCCCACAAGCCAGAGGTGCTCATCTCCTTCCACACCCATGTGACCAGACCCTCAGTAATTATTCCACACTTTGTCCCAGTCCTTCTTGTGTCTTACCCTCACGTGAGCCCTGGTTTCTCCCGAGGTGCCTCAGTCATTTCTTTCTTGTGTTCCTCAAACTATCCTAGAGTATCTCCCACCCCCTGACATGTGGGCCATGTCAGGACTACTTCAGTTGTCACCTCATAGTCATGATGATTATCATCAATATCCATAATTGCCCAAGAGCAGCTTTCATAGCCAGTGGCAAAAGAAGCACCAAGTTAGAGCAGTTCACACCTTGGCTCTTCTTGCTGCTTACAAATTTCCATAGCCTGGTTTCCCAAGGGGTAGGTGTGGGAAGAAAAAGGTAGAATGAGGAGCGTTAATTAAGTGCTTGAGTCCCTTACAGCCTATCTGAGCCTCTTCCCACATCCCCAACTCATAATGAAAAATTCTGTTTAAATGGGAGGTACCCTTCTGGTGAATTGCCACATGAATATTCCAAACTGATTTTCTTAGGTGTATGTTCCACTGGGAGCTGAGCTTTGGTCGTCCAGTTATCTTTTTAGGTTTTTCTTTTTAAAGTCCATTTCATCTTTCAGTGGCACCTGCTGCCTGGGAATAATCAAGGGCATGTAAGGTCCAATAAATGACCCAGGGAGGTGCCCACTGCTGGGTACTTTTTACTGCAAAGGTGGCATCATTGTCTGGTTGGATACTCTTGAGGAATCTGCATATGCAGCACGGTTCATGTAAGGAAGGGTCTTTGACTAGTGTGCTCCCCCATCTGTGGATAGAGACGGCAGTGCCATACCTTGAAAAGGTGTCTACTGTAGTCAATAGGCATACGTTTGCCATGGGCTCCAGTCTGCAGAATTGTTAGTCACTGACACATGTAGCTCAAAAGCCTTATGAGCGCTGACTAGCCCAAGTTTAAGGGTGGTCTCTATAGTCTGTTGGATAGTTTTCTTGAGTACATCTGTGTGTACTAGATCTTTGATTAAGACAATGATCTTCCCTGCTATCCCTTCTTTTTCTCTGAAATCCTGTCCTGCTTTATTGATACCCCATGGCTGAGCTGAGAGAACTAGGTGGACTCCTGGCAGTCCACTCAGTCCACTACCACTGTTCTATATGTGGCATTCCCTCATTGGGAACATCCTTTACAATCAAGAGAAGAATTACATGCACTGAACACGTCTATTCCCATGATATATTCAGCAGTATCCATACAACCACTCAGTGTGTATATTGGCTCAAAAGGGCTCATCCACTGTGAACCTTTTATATGTCAATTTGGCTAGGCCATGATGTTTGGTCAAACACCAGTCTAGATGTTGTTGTGAAAGTAGACTTTGAGTAAAGCAGTTTACTCTCCATAATGTGAGTAGGCCTCATCCAATCAGTTGAAGGTCTTAAATGAAAAGACTAACATCCCCAGAAGGAAGGAATTCAGCCCCTAGACTGCCTTCAGACTCAAGGCTACAACATCGACTCCTGTTAGAATCTCCAGACTTCTGTCCTGCCCTCTAAATTTCAGACTTGCCAGCCCCCACAAATGCATGAGCCAGTTCCCTAAAATAAATCTCTCTGTATATACATGTGCAGTAAGTCTCCACTTAGTGTGTTGCTAGGATCTGCGACTTTAAGAGAAACGACATATAATTAAACCAATTTACCATGAGCTGATTGGTATAAACAAGAGTTGAGTTTCTACAGCATTTCCTCAATGTCATAAGGAAATGACGTTAAAGAAACAATATTATTTGAGGACCTGCTATAGACAGACCTTTTGGTTCTGTTTCTCTGGAAAAGCCTAATACACCCTCAAAATTACATCAGCCCATTGTCCAATCCAGTTAAAATAATTTTTCAGCCATACCCATGGAAATTGGCACCATACTGATTCATGCTCCAGTGTCTGAAAGGGCTTAAAAGTTTTGACAACCTTAGTTGCCATCAAGTCCCCAACACAGCTTGGCCAGTGCATAAGAGCTCTGGTCTTGCTTAGGGAAAGAGGGACTTGGTTGGGCCTCTGCCTTCATCCTGTTTTTCTTAAAGGAGGTAAGATCTGGATAGAGAGGTGGTGTGAAGGCATTGGATCAACACCACTCCAAATAACACGGACCTCAGCAAGGGGGTATAAAATCTCTTGGCCCTCCTCCTGTTTGTCCACAGTAAAGGTCAAAGTTGACAGGGGCTTCTCCCTTTACAAACTGGATCTTTCAGTTTTATGGCCCTCTCATGCTTGATATTGAGAAAGAATGTCCTTCATGGGCAAACCATCGATTTCTAATTTGGAGACCCCCTGGCATAATAGCTAGGTCTGTATGGTCCTGCATTCTGGACATCTGTATTCCTACATTCTGCCCCTGTATTAGCTTGCCAGGGCTGCCATAACAGTGGCTTAAATGGCAGATACTTATTGTGTCACAGTTCTGGAGGTCAGAAGCCCCAAATCAAGGTGTTGGCGGGGTTGGTTTCTTCTGAGGGCTCTGAGGGGGAGGGTCTGTTCCAGGCCTCTTTCATTACCTTGTAAATGGCTGTCTTCATGTTCATGTGACATTCTCCCTGTATGCAAGCACATCTGCATCCAAATTTCCTCTTTACGAGGCCATCAGTTATACTGGATTTGGGCCCGCCCTAATAACCTCATTGCTTTATAACAATTTTATTAAGTGTTTTGATCATAAATGGATGCAATATTCATATTGATATGATCATATGATTCTTATTTTTAAATTTGTTTATGTGGTGTATCACATTAATCGATTTGCATACATTGAACCATCCCTGTGCCCCTGGGATGAAGCCCACTTGATTGTGGTGTGTAATCTTTTTAATATGTTGCTGTATTCAGTTCACTAGTATCTTATTTAGGATTTTTGCATCTGTGTTCATGAGAGATATTGGTCTGTAGTTTTCTTTTTTTGTGTTATCTTCATCAGGTTTTGGTATCAGAGTAATATTGGCCTCATAAAATGAGTTGGGAAGTATGGCCTCCTCTTCGATTTTTTGGAAGAGTTTGAGAAGAATAGATATTAAATCTTCTTTGAATGTTTGGTAGAATTCATTGGTAAAGCCATCTGATCCTGGACTTTTACTTTTTGGCAAGTTTTTGATGATTGTTTCAATTTCCATACTGCTGATCAGTCTGTTTAGATGTTCCAGTTCTTCTTGATTCAGTCTAGAAAGATTGTGTTTTTCTAAGTACTGGTCCATTTCTTCTAGGTTATTAAATTTGGTGTTATATACTTTTTCATAGTATTCTTGTATGATCCTTAGTATTACTGCGGTGTCAGTCATAATTTCTCCTCTTTCATCCCTGATTTTGTTTATTTGTGTCCTTTCTCTTTTTTCTTTAGTGAGTCTAGCCAGGGGTTTGTCAATTTTATTAACCTTCTCAAAGAACCAGCTCTTTGTTGCATTTATTTTTTCTATTTTTTTTTGTTTTGTTTTAAATTTCATTTATTTCTGCTCTAATTTTGATTATTTCTTTCTGCTGACTTTAGGCTTCATTTGTTCTTCCTTTTCTAGTTTTTTAAGATGAAGCATTAGGTTGTTTATTTGGGCTCATTCTTGTTTTTGCAGATAGGCCTATAATGATATGAACTTTCCTCTTAAGATCACTTTTGCCATGTCTCAAAAGTTTTGATATGTTGTACTATCATTATCATTCGTTTCTATGTATTTCTTGATCTCTTTTATTTCTTCTCTGACCCAGTTATTCCTCAGTAGTATGTTGTTTAAGTTCTATGTATTTGTGGTTCTTTCTGCTTTCCTTTTACAGTTAATCTCTAGTTTCAAAGCATTATGATCAAAGAATATGGTTGGTATGATTTCAACCCTCCTATATTTGTTGAGGTTATCTCTGTGTCCCAGTATGTGGTCAGTTCTTGAGAATGTTCCATGTGGACTAGAAAAGAATGTGTAAACAGCTGTTTGGGGATGGAAGGGTCTGTAAAAGTCAATTATGTCCCGTTGGTCTAATGTGTCATTTAAAGATGTTATTTCCTTATTGATTTTCTGTTTGGATAATCTGTCCATATCCGACAGTGGAGTATTTAGGTCCCCTACTATGATTGTGTTTTGGTCTGTTTCTCCCTTTAGTTCTGTTAATAATTGCTTTACATATTTTGGGGCTCTCTGATTGGGAGTATAGATATTGATAAGTGTTATGTCTTCTTGGTGCGTGATTCCCTTTATCATTATGAAGTGTCCCTCAGTATCTTTCTTTACCTTTTTTATTCTGAAGACTATTTCATCTGATACTAGTACCACTACACTCGCTTTTCTCTGAATGCCATTTACTTGAAATATCATTTTCCACCCTTTCACTTTGAGTCTATATTTGTCTTTGGAGCTGAGATGTGTCTCCTGGAGGCAGCATATGGTTGGGTTTTGTTTTTTGATCCATTCTGCAACTCTGTGCCTTTTTATTGGTGAATTCAGTCCATTTACATTTAGAGTGATTATTGAAATACGAGGTTTTCTTATAGCCATTTTACCTTTTGCTTTCTGATAGCTCGGTGTTTCCATTGCTTCCTTGTCCTTATGTTTCTGTTTTCTTTATTTTGGTTGGCTTTTGTGGGTTTTCCCTCTGGTTCTTCTTGTTTTATGTTATATATATCAGTTCTGAATCTTTGATGTGTGGTTACCATTACGAATATGTAAAGGATAGTTATATATACACAGTTGTTTCTTCTGCATGTGCCTTATCTCCATTCCCCTTTGCGAATTTGGATCTTTGAATCCTCCCCTTTTCAGTTATTGTTATCTCAATTTGTCCCTATGTCTGCTAAATGTTCATTACTATCTTGCTATAGCAATTCTCTTCTTATTATTTAAGCTTATAATGCCTTGTTCTAGTAAGGGTTGCACTCCTCTGCTTCTATTTGCCTGATAGTCACTTTACTCCTAATTATGTATTTATTTTTGTCATTTTGTTTTAGGTGAGCTGACCCCTTTCAGTATTTCCTGTAGTGCAGGCCTCATAGTGAAGAATTCTCTCAATTTTTGTATGTCTGGAAAGGTCTTAATTTCTCTTTCATATCTAAAGGAGAGCTTAGCTGGATACATTATTCTAGGCTTGTTGTTCCTTTCACTTAATAGTTTAAATATTTGATTCCATTCCTTTCTGGCTTGTAAAGTCTGTGCTGAGAAGTCTGATGATAACCTAATGGGTTTTCCTTTATAAGTTTTCTTCTCCCTGGCTGCCCTGAGAATTCTATCTTTGTCATTTATTTTTGATAACTTTAATACAATGTGTCTTGGTGAAGGCCTTTTAGGGTTGAGATAATTGAGTGTTCTGTGGACTTCTTGAATTCCAAGCTCCAGCTCATTCCTTAAATTTGGAAAATTCTCGTCAACTATTTGTCTGAAAATGCTTTCTAGTCCCTGCTCCTTTTTCTCACTTTTGAGAATGCCCATTATTCTTATGTTTCTTCTTCTGATGGTATCAGCTAGTTCTTGTATTTCTCTTTCATTATTTTTCATTCTTTGGTTTTTCTCTTCTTCTTTCTGATTTATTTCTAGATTTCTGTCTTCAATATCACTGATCCTTTCCTCAATTTGGTTGACTCTATTTCCCAAGCTTGCTATTTCATTTTTCACCTCTTGCAGTACGTTTATCTTCAGAAGATCTATTCTGTTCTTTTTGAGGGTTTCAGTTTCCTTGCTCTGCTCATCTAGGTGTTTTTTCAATTCCTGAAATTGTTGATATGATTTGTTTAGGAACTCACTGAGTTTTTTCAGAAGTACCATCCTGAATTCTCTGTCATTTAAGTTGCATATTTCTATGTCTGTAAGCTTATTCTCTGGAGATTTTTCTCTTTCTTTCTGAGATGCCTTGTCACCTTGGTTGTTCACGGTGTTTAATGGACTATTTCTCCTCCTGGGCATTAATGGAAGTGTATTCTGCTGTTTTTCCAGAAATATTTATTATATAAAAGTCTCTCTTTAGCCTGCTGCAAAGAAGATGCTTTTCTTTTGGTTTCCAGTAGGTGGCGACTAAGCTTCTTGGATCCCTGCTTTCTATAAAGCCTTAATAATGCCTTTTTAATTTTTTTGTAGACATTTAATCATGCTTGCTGCCCTCAGTTTCAGTCCCTGTCAGTGTCAGTGACAGTGTCGGCAGCATAGCTCATATGCCCCTGGGGCTCCTCAGTGATTGGGGGAGGAGCTCTCTGGGTTGGGGGTTGGGGGCTGCAGCTCAGCCTCGGTTTGGCAACGCGACCGGTAAAAATCAGCTGTTGTTTTTCTGTCATCTTGTTTCTCTGCTTTCTGCCCTGATGACTGGGCTCTGCCGCCAGCTGCGTGGAGCTCACAGCTTTCCCAGGCAGGGCTGTTTAGGGAACTTACCGCACCTTCTCCCCTCCCCCTCCCCCTACAGGGAGCTTCAAGGGCTGCGAGAGGCAGCTTCTTTATTTCTCCCAGTCCATCCCTCCGACACCCAGGGTTCGGACCTGTGGTAGCTCTTATGTGCAGATCCCACGCTCAGACGTGCTGGTGTGCAGTTTGGGTGTTTTTTGTTGAGTTTTAGATGTTCAGCTTATTGTTGTTTCAAGGAGGGAGATCTGGGGATGTCTCTCACTCTGCCATGTTTCTCCACTCTCTCCATAATCTCATTTTAGCTGGATTCCTTCCATAAAGACTCTGTCTTAAAGTAAGGTCACATTTTGAGATACTTGGGGTTAGGACTTCAACGTATGAATTTTGGGGTGACACAATTCAACCCATAACACCCCCTTAGGCTAAAGGGCATTTATCTTGATCTGTGTCCAGGCTTCACTTCTGGGAAGTTTGTTGCCCAGAGCTAAATAGTTTTCCAGAGTCTATCATTGGAGTGCAAGAGAAGACTTAACTATCCTCAAAAGCCTGATGGTGCCCATTGAACAAGCCACTCAGTCTAACCCTGAGTGACCATCTCACCATCTGGGCACTCATGTTTCCCATTGTAATTCTAGGCCAGGGTGACAGTAGTCCTAAGGGAAGTTATGGTTTACCCTCTTATTATCCATGGGTGCTTATCAGGTGATGGTTTCACTATGGATCAGTCTTTACTTCTTCCTCCATGCTGATGTTATCAGTGACGCTGTTCTTGGCCAAGGTGGCTAAGAGCATGGGGTCAGTCCTTAGTTGAGGAATGGATTTCCATTCCCTCTCATCCAGCAGAACTGGTGTGCTTTTCTCTTCCTTTGGCTGGTGCAACCAAACTTCTAGTGTCTCGTTAGGTTTTTGCCCAAACCTATCTCAAATTCCTCTTTTCTTCCTCCTTGTAAGAAGGGACCTCAGCGTATCTCTGAGGAACTGACTGCCCTTGATGACCAGGGAGTATTTTATCTGTGGTCACAGCCACCTGTGTGTACAAAGCAGTTTCATTTTCCTAGTATTACAAAAGGGTAAGGAACAATCATAAAATGCTTTTAAAAACTTGTGTGGGGCCCTCTCCCTTTTTACTCTAAATACCAACATAACTAACTCACAAGGGCTCTCAGGAACAATGGTCAAAGACCCTTGTCACTAAACACGTCAACAACCCAGTCTGCTACTGCCTTCCAGGGTCCTGTTCCATACCTTGATAGCTGACCTGTAGGGTCTCACTGTCTTTTTTTTTTTTACAAAAGGATGTTGTGACCTTATCAGCTTTGGTGAGGAAGGGGTTAAAAACCCCGTGGAGTCAGTCTATAGGAGCAGCGAGGTGCAACTTTTATATCTGGAACATACTGCTTTTTAGTTGGTAAAAGACAGCAGTTTTTCTTCACCCGCCAGAGGGTTTCAGCTTTGTCACTCTGCCATCACTATTCCCAGAAACCACTTGACCACTTGACCAGTCACTACCACTGTGACCTTCAGCTTGCTAATCAGCAAGACATCATTATACAATGAAAACTTTGGACTTCAGAAGAATTTTCTTGACACTTTAGGAATGCTCACAATTAAACATTTTATTGCTGGTTGCACATTTTTGCAATAATACCTAGGAAGAATGGGCTCACAGGCATCTCACTCACCAAATCACTTTCCCTTTTGTCTCTCCTCACTGCAATTCTTACCCCAACCTATCTGTCGCTTTTTACAGAAACACAGACCAAAGAATTCAAAACAGGCACTGGAAGAATTCCACAGTGACTGGAAGCTCAGGGAATCTAGGGGCAAGGGGTTGGGGGTGGAGGGAGCTCTGTCAGTAAGAGCACTTTTATACTTCCTTTCGGTTTTCCGTAGCCTGCCAGAATAGATAGGACTGTGGGAAGACCCCAACTCCTCCACACTGCCAGTCTTATTTCTTCTAACCTGACCTGCATAATCTCCTAGTGAGAAGACCCTTCCTCTGCCACCCCACCCCACCCCCACCCATACTTAGCCACACCATGTGCTACTAGATCACAGGAATCTATTTGTCGCCTACCTGCCCATGGCCCCAGGTCTCTAAAAGAGCATTGTAACTTTGCCAGCCCCGTGATGAGTACCAAATGCATCAAGTTCACACATTAGACAAGACAAGGCCAAGGCCTAACAGATTCTTCTAGGAAAGATACAACAGGCCATGTTTAGATTTAGATAGTTTATTATTTACTTAGAGTGTGAAAAGAAGAATCAGCCAACGGTGTCAGTTCCCTGAGATCCTTGTCCCACACATATAAAAGAACAACCCTGAAATAAAAGGGGTCTGATCACTGCAATTTAAGTCGTGGGGTACCCTGTAGTTGAGGAGCCCCTTTCAGACTGCAGTGACTTGGTTTTATATTCTTCAACTCTTTTCTGATGGGGTGGGGCAGAAAACCCACACCTCATCAGAACCTACAGAGCATGAGAAATTGTCTCATGATAATCTCCTAAGGAACTTGAGAATTGAGTACAAGGTGGCCTCAAGGCAGCTCCTTGCAGGCATCCAGGCTTCTAGCATCTGGGAGGGTCACAGGGCAATCAGCCTAAAGACTCAGAGAAGGCTGGTTTCAAGGCTTTCTGTATTTGGATACATGCCAGGTCAGGAGGGTACCATGGTGGAGCTATTACCCAACAAAGTGACAAAGCTGTTAGTGTTGGGGCCGGAGCTAGAACAAAATCTACTGCCAAGTAGTCCCTGACCCCTTAACTGATACTGCCAGCTGTGCATAACTGAGCTGAGATAAAAACACTTGACAATGAGACAGCCACTTTTTTTCCTATGAAAATTACCATTGTTTAATAAGAAAATATAAAGACACAAAATGAAGAAACTCCAAGTCTTCTATAATCTTGCACATGTCAAAATACCTTGTATGCATAGGCGCTTAATAAGCGTTTGTGAAATGAATCCATAAATACACAGGTAACCTTGGGGGTAAGTAAGCATTGTCCCTGCTTGTTTGTCCTTGGTGAATAGGCATCCACACTTTACCCATGTGTCACCTACAAATCTATGTGTTTTTAAAAATGAAAGCATACCATATATTCTCTTTTGTAATCTACCGCTTACTAAAAAACACATATGGCTATCTTTCTATATCAATTAACACTTCTATAACAATTTTTAATGAATGAATTCAACACTCTCCCCATTTGGAGTCTCACCTGGAGGAGGCCAGCCCTCCCATTCATCCTGGAAAGGATCCCCGGGGAACTCTGTTCTGAGAAGTGGTACTTAGAACCTTTCTGAGAACCTTGGCGCTTTCTAACTGGCTCAGGTTACAGCCAGACAGAGCACACATCTCTCATGAAGTATTCTGTTGTCTTTCTAAAATAAGTTCTTATGTAAATAGATCCTTGGTAAGTTCCACTGAGTAAACTAACTGAGAGGAGGAATACAAAAGAAGAGCTAAGAAAGCAAGACCTAGGCGAAGGGGGAAAAATCCCAGAAACCTCCAAACTGAAAGCCAGGAAGTGGTGCTACAGTCTTTGGATTCCAGGGAAGAAGCTGGTTCCCGAGAAAATGGTTATTGATCCAGTGTTTTGAAACATAACATTTTTTTTCTGATTCCAAGATACGGTAGAAGTTTTGAAAAACAGATCACAGTATAAAGAAGAAAGTAAATTATCTATAAACTGTGACTCAGGGATAACCACTGTTTGCATTTTGATAAAAATCGTGACATGTAATTTTACTTGACCTTAACAAAAGGAAAAGAAACCAAACTTCAGATAAATATTTTTTCAAAATGAGATATTTCTTGAAAAGAATTCTCTAAAATTAAATAGTGAAGAGACATATTAAGAGGTTGAGGGTATTGCAGAGGTTCTCAAGTGGGATGTCTTTACCCCCATGGAAATGTCTGGAGACATTTTTGGTTGTCACAATTTGAGGGAGAGGGGTGCTAGTGGGTAAAGACCAGGGATGCTGCTAAATATCCTACTATGCTCAGGACAGTCCCCACAGCAAAGAATTATCCAGCCTCAAATGTCAACAGTGCGTCTACGGCCATGCTACCCTGAACAAGCCCGATCCCCTCTGATCTTGGTAGCTAAGCAGGGTCAGGCCTGGTTAGTACTTGGATGGGAGACCACCTAGGAAGACCAAGTGCTGTAGGCGTAAAAAAATAAAAAATTAAGGGATTGTAAGATGACAAGGTCCTTGCAATCTGTGAGGTCAACCAAGGATTGCCTGGCCTAAAATAAATAAATTAATTAATTAAATAAAATAAAAATAAAATTAAAAAAATGCCAACTGTGCTGTGAGAAACCATGGTTGTTGCATAGTTGTGAGTTGTGGGGTTTTAAATAGCGCAGTTTTAAAGGGCGTAAGTTTGATTCTAGTTAGTAAGACAGTTTTCTCAGGGGTCAGCAGGGTAAGTGGTTGAAAGCACAGCCTCCAATCAGGTGGACTAAGTTTGACCTCTGACTCTTGCCACTTACCAGTAAAGTGACCTTGAGTAACCTCTTTGGGTCTCTGTCCTCATCTACAAAATTGTCCTAATGTTAACCTACCTCATATCGCTGTAGTGAGGACTGAATGAGCTAACGAAATTAAAATGCTTGGAACAGTGTCTGGTATATACTAAGCTCCATGAAAATATTTGCAATTATTATTAATAGTATTTGTTATTAATATCTTAAACCAAATGGAATACGCAAATTAAACTTACTTTTAGAATAATTCTTCTAAGGAATTTAGCATAAAAAAAATAGATGATATATTAAGTTCTTTTTAAATGGAAACGTTAAGAAAAATTAACGAAATGAATATCTAGGGCCCACTTCTAAATCTAAGGAGTATATACATGAATTCAGAGGTTCAGCAAGGCTTTCCTGTTTTCTAGAGTTACCTGATCAACGGCAGGTGACTTATTGTTTCCCAAACACTTTCTTTTTTTCCCCCCTTTAGACTGAAAAAATTTGAATGCGTTCTCATGGTTCAAAACTCAAAACAATAAAACAAAATATACATTGCACGGTCTTACTCCCACTGCTGTCCCCTCTTCCCTCCCATAGGTAATCACTTTAATTAGTTTCTGATGTATCAATCCACCTTTTTCCATACAAGTAAATGCAAATCCTGTGTATTCTTATTTAGCCCCTCTTTCTTAGACAAAAGATGTCATGCTTCCCCATTTAACAATGTATCTTGGCTACCTATCCATTTTTTCCATATTACAATCTATCATTTCATATTAGTACACAAAGAGCTGATTTATTCTCTTTTAAGGTGATACAATATTTCATTATATAGATGCCCCATACTTTGTTTATAAATTTGTTTGTAATTTTTATAGATGTTAGCAAATTGTCCTCCATATAGGTTTGTGTTGTTTTAGACTTCTACCAATAATGTATGAATATGCCTGTTTCTCTCCAGGAATCATTGTAGTCTGTAGACAACCAACTTTTCAAAATCATAACACACCGGCAGGCATTACTGGGAGGTAGAAATGGAAACAAGCCTAAATGGACATTGGGGTCTTGTCAAAGCTGCATCCCTAGGAACTGGCAGAATGAGCCATTAGGTCAGGGTGGGTTCTGGGCAATTGTGTAATATATTGAGGGCAATCGTGTCGCATTGGTCCTAGAAGAATTCAGTTTTTAATGCCAATAGTAAGACCCAGTAAGACTGGTGTTTTTCTAGACTATGAGTTGGGCGAAGTTTCCATCTATAATTTGAATGATAGATCTCTGCAATTTTGATGTCTCTTTTACAGAAGTCCTTTAGCCCAGTTTCTACACTGGAGCAGATTCTGAGCCTCTTAAAACCTCTTAGTAACATTGTGAGAGATGAAGTTCCTAGGAAACTATTATGTTTCATTTTTTTTCAGTTTGTGGGTATAAATTAGCCCATAAATTTAGTTTCAGTATTTGTGGATTCTTTTTACGTTTCAGCCCCACCCCTGGCCACCAAACCAAAATATTTTCTCCCTCATTTTCAATAAGTATAAAAACATTATAGCAATTTCACAGATGCTATGGTATCGATTTTCAAATGCTTTAGAAATTCTAAGATAAAATATTTAAGAATTACATTACCTAACACAACGAATAATTTTTTTTTTAATTCAAACCACTGAGTTCCTATCTGGATTCTGACTTTCTCATTCAGCTTCTTATTTTCCCTGGAGTTTATAAACGTGTTTCTTTTTTCTTGTTGATTGTATGAGATATTTATCTTCATCTTGTTAACAACAAGCTGCACTAAATTTGAATGCTTCTATTATATCTCATTGAAAGGCTTAGTTTTTTAAAAAGCTTAGGCCCCAAGTATTTACACCTCAACATACTTCAGTTTGCCACTGTAACCCAGGAGCCCCAGGCCTGGAACTTGCACCTGGGTTTATATATTCTGGGAAAACCACCAGTAGGACCAGAGGGGTGAGGGAAGGAAGCTTTAGCAGAAGAGGCTCCTTCTGACCAAGTGCAAACAGAGCATTTATGCTCACAAGCAGAGAGCGGGGTCATCTCACCAGGGGAGCAGCCAGCTATCTTCTCCGATGGATTGGAGCAAGATGCGCTGCTTAGTTACAGACGCAGATAGCGTCCATGAGAATGCGGACCTGCCACCTTCTTGAGCAGAGCAAGCAGGTAATGTCCACGGGAACAGCAGAAAACGTCCTCAGGAGTAGGCACTGTCTAGAACTCTTTGTGCCCTGCCTTCCTTATCGCTGTAGGCCAAGAAGCCATCTGTCTTCTGAGTGCGTGGAGGGGCTATGTTCTGAGTTAATCCTATAGCTACATATCCCATTTTTCTGAAATCTCTTTCTCTCAAGGACCTCAGCTCCCCCAGTTCCTCCAGTTACACCAGATACTCATTGCTCTCAATATTCTAACACCTGTATGCCTATTTTTTTCAGTGTTCTTCTTTTGGAACTATAGGCTATCCCAGTGCCTACCTCCTACACAATGTGATTTTGCCCAGCCCACTTGCAATGGTGTAGCCATCAGAACTCCTCCATCCCATCTTCTCTCCAGGAAGTGTCTGTCTGGCTGGGCCATGGTTATTTAGCTTTGGTTGAATCCCACAGGTGCTGAACAAGGCCAAGTATGGTCCAATGTGGATAACCCGCATAGGGTCTCAGACTTACGTTCACCTGGCCAGTGCCCCACTCCTGGAGCAAGTGATGCGGCAGGAGGGCAAGTACCCAATACGGGATGACATGGATCTATGGAAGGACCACCGGGATCAGCAGGGCCTGGCGTATGGCCCCTTCACCATGTGAGCTGGGGCCTGAAGGGACTTGGACAGGGCCCCAGAGGGCCAGGCCCAAGGATATTTAGTGGCACTGGGCAGCCAGTAGATAATGGGCAGGGTAGGATCTCCTTGCATCCCCTGAACCTGACACCCAGTCTAGAAAGCAGTGGTTGGGATGGGCTGAAGCCCAGGGACCATTTATTGTCTTTTCCACTGGTATCTTGTATGACTTCGAACAAATGAGTTATTTCCCCTTCCCTGGCCTTATGTTTCTCATATGTAAAATGGGAATTTTCAACTACAGTATCTCCAAGGTAACTCTAGGACCTTTCCAGCTCCATTATTCTACATTATGGTTGAAAATATACCAACTCAAATCATAATAGGACATATCTGTTTATAGTTGACAAAATGTCATCACCATGTTTGTTGGGAGGGCTCAGTTTAATTTTTAAAATAGTCCCCAAATCATGTATTGTATGCTTCTTGTCAGATGTAAGTTTCATGGTGCTCTCCACCCACAGAGATAGATGTAAGTCCTAGTCTTGTCTTGAAGTTATACCTAGAAAAGTTATTATTATTTTGGCAGTGACAAATTGAAGGATGAGCTGAAGGATGGGCTGAGTACATTATATACCCATATACCAATTGTGGTAAATAATTGAGAATCACTGGTGATAAACCATTCCCAATGCCACAGATTGTAATTGGATCTATTACAGGTTTTTTATTTTTGTTTTTGTTTTTGTTTTTTGGCTATAGTATGTTCACAGAGCTCCAAAAACAATTAATGGCATTTTATTTTCTCTAGTTGCTTGACATCCATGTTTTAGTCATTTCTTAAGGGATTAAAGTTGATCCTGGTGGTGGTAATAGTAGCAGCAACAAAGATAATAAGTAACTATGTGTTTATGGCATGCCAGACATTGGGCAAGTCTCTTTTTATTCATTCTTTCATTTTATCATCGCAACCTGGCTATGAAAGAGATAGTAGTTTTATTCCCACTTCGTAGATGAAGAAACTGAGACCCAGAGAGGTTTTTGCATCTCTCGCCTGAGTTGACACAACTAGCGAGTAGTGGAATAGATCTGAACAGCACTACTACGAGAGAGGCACTCTTATTCCCATTTTACAGAAAAGGAAACTGAGGGACAGAAGAGTTCAGTCACCAGTAATCATCATACTTGTGATTTGTCCCCTATACAACCTGGTTCTAGATGGCCACCTTAACCACTTCCACTCTGCCGTAGTGAGATTCTGAAGTTTTGTGCTTCGAAGATTCTGTCATTTAAAAGTTTGGTGATTCTGTAATTTAACATCTAGGAGTCTGAGATTTTCCTAGATTGTAGGGGTCTCAGGGTGGGAAGATGTCCTCTAAGCTAACCCCTCTCAGATACTTACGTTTGTGCTGCTCCTCCATTCCCTGCAGGCAAGGACAGCGCTGGTACGAGCTGCGCCAGGTTCTGAATCAGCGGATGCTGAAGCCAGATGAGGCTGCGCTCTACGCAGATGTTCTGAATGAGGTGATTGACAGCTTCATGGCTCGACTGAAACAGCTGCGGGTGGAGAGTGCCTCTGGGGACCAGGTGCCCGACATAGCTCACCAGTTCTATCACTTTTCCTTGGAAGGTACCTTTGTTGGGAGAGGGACTGGGTGGGCATGGGTCGGGGGTAGGTTGTGCTTACCTTCCTCAAAGCTTTCTGGGTTCTCTGTGCCATGACACTGCCTCCTGTGACGGCCTTTGTGCACTGCCAGCAATTTGCTACATCCTGTTTGAGAAACGTATTGGCTGCCTGGAGCGGTCCACCCCACAGGATACCAAGGCCTTCATCAATTCTGTCGGGCTCATGTTCCGCAACTCACTGTATGCCACCTTCCTCCCCAAGTGGACCCGACCCCTGTTGCCCTTCTGGAAGAGATACTTGGATGGCTGGAACACTATCTTCTCATTTGGTGAGGAATTCAGGAAAGGAAGTTAGGCGGTAGGTCCCAGGGTCTATGCATTAGCAGTTTCTCCCAACATTTTTGCCCTCATGCTACCACCTGCTGGTGTGGCTCTTGGTCCTTGAAGATCATGACTTTTGATCTTATACTCCCCTGTTCTTCATTGTCCCTGTAGGAAAGAAGATGATTGACCAGAAACTCAAGGACATAGAGGCCCAACTGCAGACAGCGGGGCCAGATGGGGTCCAGATATCTGGCTACCTGCACTTCCTACTAAATGGAAGACAGCTCAGTCCTCATGAGGCTGTGGGCAGCCTCTCTGAGCTGCTCATGGCTGGGGTAGACACGGTGCGTGAGGGGGGCCGACGAGGAGACCAGGGGCTCCCAGCTCCCATCCTGAACAAATTCCCTATTATCCCCCACTTGAACCTGACCTTCGTCCCTCCAGGTACCTGCTTTTCTTTCTGTAACATGGATATAGAACTAGAAGGAGGGCAGGGAATTGTCTTTTTGTAAGAGGGATTCATCCATCACCTCCTAGAGCCTCTCAAATGGCTGGAAAGTTTCATCTCACATCTAATCCAATTCTCTTGCGCTATTAATTTAAATGGAGAGTTTAACAGGTTGTCCACCAGCACCTTCATTGTAGGATCTCTTTCCAGTCCTGTGTCACGTTGGCTTTCTCTCTGCTACAGTCTCCTCTGTTGTTAGAATGCGATTCTCCATCACTGATGCTCATACCGCTGTGGAGTCACATTTAGCGTGGAGGGCCCCCATGAACCTCTGTCTTATTCTGCCATTCTCACGGCAAATTAGTTTCTCTCCCACATTCTGCCTTCACCCACTCACATACCCTCCCATTACCTAACTGGCTCTTTCCTGGAAATCCCTCCTCACTTCATCTCTCATTCTACCTCCTAGACATCCAACACACTGACATGGGCCCTGTACCATCTTTCAAAGAGCCTAAAGATCCAGGAGGCCTTGCATGAGGAAGTAGTGGGCGTGGTGCCAGCTGGGCAGGTGCCCCAGCACAAGGACTTGGCCCACATGCCTCTACTCAAAGCTGTGCTTAAGGAGACGCTGCGGTAGGCTGCTGTTCCCTGGAGCACAGGGTCTGTATGTGGGGAGGACTCAGAGACAGGAGTGGAAAGTGGGAGCTGTTGGGCTGAGGTTAGGGTCAGGGGTGAGATGGGAAGAGGGGCTTCAGGGACCAGAGAGGAGGGCACTCTGCTTCTCCTTGGATCATGAGACAGGCCTGTACTTTCTTTTCCCTGTAGTCTCTACCCTGTGGTTCCCAACAACTCCCGGATAATCACGGAAAAAGAAATTGAAGTTGGTGGTTTCCTCTTCCCCAAGAACGTGAGTGGGGCTAGAAGGCCAGGGTTCCTAAGGTGCCCCACAACCCTAAGCTGATGTGTTACCCATTCTTCCTGTGCAGACTCAGTTCGTGTTCTGTCACTATGCTTTGTCTCGGGACCCTAGCATCTTCTCTGAGCCAGAGAGCTTCCATCCCCACCGCTGGCTGAAGAGTCAGCCTGATAACCTCAGGGCCCAACACCCATTTGGCTCTGTGCCTTTCGGCTATGGGATCCGGGGTTGCCTAGGCCGCAGGATTGCAGAGTTGGAGATGCAGCTGTTGCTGGCAAGGGTGAGTGGGAAGAGGCAGGTGTGTGCGTCAGGGAGGCCTTGGGGAGGCTGGCCTTGGGGAAGCATAGGGTGGGTGCGTGCAGAGGAGGGGAGCGGCTGGAGATCACAGACTTTAAAAGCCCTGTGTGCATTTTGTCTCCCAGCTGATCCAGCAGTACAAGGTGGCCCTGACCCCTGAGACAGGGGAGGTGAAGAGTGTGGCCCGCGTTGTCCTGGTTCCTAATAAGAAGGTGGACCTGTGTTTCCTGCAGAGATAGTGCTGAGCTGGGCCCCTGCCATCTTAGGGCCCCTGCCCTGGCACAGGAATTCCTGGCCATGGCTTCGTCTCAGATGAGGAGGGAGCAAAGGCGGCTGCCGGAGTCCAAAGGCTGAAGAAACTCAATGCATTGCCACGGAAGTGCTGAGATTTTGCCACTTTTATTGTTTTGTGCAGTTCCCACTTAGATAAAGAGCCATATCCTTGTCGCATTACTATCCTTGGGGGAAAATATAGAATAAAGGGACTTTTATTGATAATTGGAGACCATTGTCATTCTTTTTGATGACCCATCTTCCGAAATCCTTTCTGTTTGGGGAATGCCCTCTCCCCACTTAGGACTCTTGGTGGGAGGCAGAGTCACCTCCCTCCATGGACACTGAGAACGTTGTTTGCTCTCCCAGACCTCACAGAGAGGCCTTAGCTTCATCTGGCATTGGCTGAGGGCCTGTCTGAGCAGGAGCTGCAGGAGGCCCCCCAGCACTGAGAGCAGCACCCTATTTTGAACAGAAAGGACTTAGATATAGGAGGTGAGGTGCTACACAAATTGTTGAAAGAGCTCTAAGCTGGGCCTACAGGAATAACTCCTAGAACATCACTAGGGCATTGACTAGCCTGGAGAGCACCATGTTGGCCACACTCAGGAGAACGAGAGTTGGCCAGCTCTTGATACAACTATTAGCCCCAGAGCTACTCCATGTCTCTCAGGTCTGTGCTAGCAGAAAAAAAAAAAAAAAGATGCTCTCCTTGCTCCTACCTATTAATACCCATGAAACCAGTAGTCACTGAACTTGAACCTCTGCTAATGCCTCCCGACCGCCCTTGACGTCAGAAAGAGCAGGAGCAGCAGAAACGTGGCATTTGTCACACTACCACTTTCCAGATCTCTCTCACATACATCTGAGAGCTGGAACCTAAGTTCCTCCTCTGACTCTAGCTGTAAGGGAATCTGGGGATTGTAGTTTGTAGCTTTCAAGCCTATTTGGTACAGAAAACCAACTAGAAGGAAAGTAGGTAGGTTGGCATTGAGAGCCAATGTATCATATCTCAAGCCTGAGAAGTCAGTAAGTCCCAACTTCCTAGAGTCCTAGTCTCAGCTGTAAATTTCTACTGAGTCATAGAAGACTAAAGTCAAGTTCCTTGTGTGTCTGTAGGGGTTTGAGTTTGAGCCCATTTTAAAAAGCATGTAATTACCCTGATTAAAATCCTTCAGCGGCTCCCCTTGGCACCCAGGCAAAATCCAAAGTCCTTACTGTGGCTTAGAAGACGCGTATTCCGCTACTTTGCCCTCAACTCTTCCCCCTCACCCTCCCACCCAGATACTCCTTCCACAGCTCAGCACTAATTCTTTGTATGTCCCTGAGCACATAATGCTCTCTCCAGGCTCGATACTTTGTACTTAATGTCCCTTCTCCTTGGAACATCCTCTTCACCAACTGCCATGTCATCCCAGAGAACTTACTTTTCCTTAGGACTCAGCTCAAATGTCACACGGCTTCTGCAAAGCCTTCCCTGGCCTCTCTGGGTGAGCATGAGCACTTCCTCTTGTGAGTTCCCCTATTCCCCTCCCTTTACAGGACTGAGCACTGGGTGTGTTCACCTTGTTATAGACCTGACTGCCTCCCCAACCAGCTGTGAACCCCCTGGAGGCACAAATCAAGCTCCTTTCCATTTGGATCCCAGTGTTCAACTCTGTGTCTAACACCTCGGAGGTGATTATATAATGTTTGTTGAATGAGAAGAGAATGGGATTGGAGGAAGGGAGGAGGGGGGATAATGGAGTTTCCATATTGAGAAGAGAAACTTGGAGAGAATTGGAAGGAATTCCTGATTATACAGGTGTGTATCTCAATCCTACCTGTGCGGGGGTTCACCTGTGAGAGCTCCTTATAAATGCAGAGGATGGGGGCTGGGCTTGGAGGGTTCCAGGATCTCTGTCACAATGTCAACCAAAGCAGACTTCTGCCTTTCCCAGTGTGCTGCTCCTTCAGATCACCAGGGGTGAGCTGTCCAAGCCAGGTGAACCCCTCGGTGCTGGTGCTTGGGTAGGGGGAAGTCGATGTCATGTGGTTTGGGACTGTGGTTTTGTAGCATCTATCCAAGGGAGTCAGCATTCATGATCTGCAGTTCAGTGTATGAATGTGTAGGCTAATTTCTCATTAAACTCTATGAAGATCATGTATATCCATAGGATAAAATATTATTCAGCTATAAAAAAGGGATAAAGTACTGATTCATGCTGCATCATGGATGAATCTTGGAAACGTTATGTTAATGAAGGAAACCAGACACAAAAGACCACATCTTGTATGATTTCATTGACATGAAATGTCCAGAATAGGCAAACCTGTAGGGATAGAAAGTAGATTAGTGGTTGCCGGAAGCTGGTGGTAAGGGAGAATGGGGAGTGATTGTTTACAGATAAGGAGTTTCTTTTGAATGATGAATATGTTCTAGAATTAGATCATGATGGTAGTTGCGCAACTGTGAATATATTAAGTACCACTGAGTCGCACACTTTGAAAAAGTGAATTTAAATAATACGTGAATTATCTCTCAGTTGAAAAAAAGTTTATGAAGAGGAGTTTGTAGAAATAGTTGCCAATGTAAGCAATACTTCTAGAGGAGTATTCTGAGGCAGCACCATACCGCCGTGCACCCCCACAGGGCCAAAAATCCAACCTCCAATCAGATCAGAAATGCAGAGCCAAAACAAGAGCTAAGCAGTTGCTGAAATAATGATATCCTTGTGAGCATTAATTAAAGAGCAAGGTATATTCCCTGACATTTTGATGAGGTGTAGACACACCTTCAGAGGCTCCTCCCCACTTTCCCCAATTTTTGCCATCATTCTACCAGATATAAGAGCTGAAGAGCTATTAACACAACTATGAAATCTTGCCCATAGACACAGCTCTGGGAAGAGTATCAAAGACTTCTACCCTAAACAGAGAAAAACAAAATATAGCACGGCCAAAGAGGTTTTCTCTTTAGACTACAGGTTATTATTATTTTTTTAATTTTAAAAGATTTTTATTAAAATACAATATACCCGCAGAAAAATGTATATACTATAAATGTACATGAAATTCTTTTGCTTATCTTGGGGGTTGAAAATGGCCTCTGTCAGTTTATATTCCATCATAATGCCTGGACAAGACTTATTTAATGTAAATGGCAAAATTACTTTCTTTGAGAGTGATTCATTCCAATGCATATGATAGCTATAGGATGAATGTGATGTAATAGTTCGGGCTCTTTCCCTTGCAACTTTATCTCTGGAGGGTGAAAAACATAAGCTCTGGTTTGAGGGTTGGCACAAAGCCTATCAGTGGCAAGTGATGGGCCACACTTCCAGGGTCTGGGGTCTCCAGAAGTCACAGTGAGGCTCCCGTATAACCCACCCTGATCTGACTCTATAAGGAAAGAAGAATAATAGGATTTAGGAAAACTGCAGAAGAGTAAACATTAATTCAGCACAGCAGATATCCTTTCTTTAGGATGGTGGATCCAGGAGGGTAGAGACCTATGTGCTCTCAAGGGCAGAAGGAGGTGGAAAGAGCACCTTCCTTGGGCTGCCCTTTTCCCCTAAACCCTGTGCTGTGACCTTTGATGGTCTGCTCATGCAGAGCAACCCAAGGCTCCGCCCCAAAAGATGACCCTACTGTACTTACCCTAGAGCCATCACAGCTAGAGGCAGCCTGCCCCAGGCTCCTCAAGGACACTGTCACTTGAGTGAGCAAACACTCCCATTCCATCCTCCCATTTGAGCCGGGACGTTCCCAGGTAGGGCCAGAGCAGAGCCAGCTCCTGACCCATGGGTTAAAGCAAAGCCAGAAATGGAAGCTAAGACGCTATGAGAAAATGCCTTCATTTCCTGCCTGACCCATCAAGCACAAGTGTCTCCACTCTGTTGCTCTGTGAGGTAAATGGGTTGGGAGCATCCTTTAGAAATATTAGCCTCCCTTTCCCCACTGGATAGCTAGACCTGCAGTATCCATTGCCACAGGGGAGGGGTGACAGAGCAGAGGCTGTCTTGGCTTTGGAATTTCAAAAACCTGACCCCCAAGGTAGTTGGTAAGAACTCAAGACACACGCAGTGGATTTGGAAGAATATAGAGAAAAAGGACCCCTCTTTCTCCGCTAGGTAGAGATTCCACAGGCTGGTGGAGGCTGGGGAAGCAAAGCGTAGACGTTTTTTGAGTCCCCGAGGAAGAGCTGTGTCTGAAGGAAGGGGAAGGGAATGACAAGTACCCCAGAGAGGTTCAGAGGTCATAACGATAGTAGAGTCCATGTTTCTTGGGTAGAGTCTGGGAAAACTGCAAGTTCCAGAGCAGAACAGGGCACTTGCTGTCCATCTCAGCAGATGGGCTTGAGACAGCCCCACAGAACTTCTTGAAGGCCAGAGGGGTACAGAGCCAGGAGCTAGAAAGTCCTCATGCTCCAAGAGCAGGCAGGCCCAAAGAGGCTTTGTGGTAAGGAGTGAGGGACCACCCAGCAGGGGCTATGCCCACCAGTGACCAACCAAGTGACAACCAGATGGAATGGGGATGTTTTAGCAGGTGCTAGCATGGACGGGTAATGATGACTGAGGGAGGAACAAAGTCTTACATGACTGAAAGCTTTCCCCTCCTCGCTGAACTTAACCCCAGAGAAAGATGAGAGAGGAATCTCGCACTGACTGAGATTAATTTCTACCACCTGGTAAAATGGGCTTCATAATAGAAATTACATTCAGTATTAGAAAAGTTATGTTTCTTGCAAATTAGAGTTTATGGAGCGAATTGTACCTACTATGTAAGTAACTAATGTTCTCTTTAAAAGAAGAAAGAGAAATTTCAGTGGAAAAACACTACGCACAAAAGAAACGCCACGTGCGGTGTTCTCCAGTGACAGATTTTCCTTTGTGTCTTTAAATTCAGATAGTACAGGGATCTTGCCACAAGTTCGGGTCAAATGAGTGTAGCATTTTCTGAGGGGAAACTGATAAAATCTAAGTTCCTGGGTTATCCTTGTTCTTTTTGTTTTCTTGATCGTTCATCCTCAGGATCTGAGTACAAGGCCATCGCTGGGGAGTGAGGACATTGTTTGCTGGTGAGAGCTAAGGAGAATGGCGGGAGCAACCCCACTCCCACAGGCAGCCCTACAAATAACTACTGCTCCATGGTCCCCCCCGCAGCCCTGAAATGACACTGCACAGAGCGTAGGAGGGCAGTGGCCAAGTCGTGAGAACCACTAAGGCTGTTAGTTCCCCTGGGGGAAGAAGAGCTGGGACTCCCAAGAGCTGGGACACCAGTGGCAGGTAGTCCAGAAGCCAAGGAATCCAGAGCCCCTAACTAAACCCATGGGCTGAGGGCTCGCTGTACCACTGGGGCCAGTCCCCACCCAGGTAGGGGAAAGTGATGTGGGTGGACATGGAGCAGTTGGCCCTGGGGTAATCCCAGTGCCTCTGGTTCAGGGACCTCTAGGCTTGACTCAGCTGTTCTCCTTAATTTCATCCTCCCATAGTGCACAGGGCATTCCCGAGGGTTTCTGGGAGCATACACAGGGCAAGGGCAGTTAGGTAGGGCTGGAGAAGCCTGTGAGGAAAAGAGAAGGGAAGACGGTGACTAAATGGGGAGGGAAGATTGCCTTTCCGATAGGGGGACCTCAGTCTTGTCATCCACTGCCAAGTAGATGGAACCTATGCCCCCACCCTTCTGTACCCCACTACCAAACACACTACCAGGAAAACGTCTGAGATCATGTCAGGTACACTGAGATGAGTACTTAGATAGAAGCTCACTCATTTTAGTCTTAGTTCTTACTGAGCGGGGAAATTCCATTCAACAAAGGTTTATTAACTTACTTCCTTCCAGTAGTAGAATTCCAAGTAGGTGCAACATGAATTGTGAGAAGGCAGGTCAATCTCCCTAGAGCACCTGAAGTCCCATCGCACTGCCTTGCCTTTATCCTGGCCCCTGTGCACCCCTCTTATGAGGGTCTGCACGACCTCGACTGAGAATGGAACAAAATGGTGGCCCCACGGTGTGTCCTGATACTTGTAGTTTTCATGGAGCTCTTCAACTATGAGCTGGGCCACTCCCATCATCAGGGTGCCCCAATCTGAGATCTGGGAGCCCAGTAAGACCTAGGGGCTGGTGCTGAGGCCAATGACCCAGGGCAGAGCCTACCTGAACCAGAGCCGAACCAGCTAATGGGAGTGGGGAAAGATGAAGGCCAAGTCCACTGGCTTCCCTCATTGGCTTTGGGTGTAGAAGGTGGCCTGGGAGTGAGGATCCACATATTCTCAGGCATTGAGGGTATCCAGGCCAGCAGGGCTGAGCACCAGTGCCTGAAGGATGTCGGAGAGGGACACCACGCCCAGAAGATGCTGGGTCTCATCCACTAGCACCAAACGGTGTACCTGTAGGTCCACAGAGGTTCGGTAAGGGGGCAGAGCCATGTGGCTATGGCAGACAACAAGGTTGGCACCAAGAATCAGAAGCAACAACTTGACATAACTGAGGGAGCAAGAGAGTGTCTCCTAGAGTTAGGGGTGGTTCTGACCTCTCTGGGGGGATGAGCTGGCTGTCGCCCATGGCACAAGAGCCACACAGACAGGAGACCAGTGTGGACACCAAGAGCTTTTCCATGAAGTGGGAGGATAGGGCAGGTGCCTGATGCGTAGGGAGAATTGGAGCTGCTCATGAGAAGGATTGAACCATATGTGTTGGGAGCATGTATGAGGGGCGTGGCATACCTGCTCCCGGACAATCCGGTTGATGACTTCCTCCAGGCTCTCTTCAGGCTGGCAAGAAAGGACTCCCTCCATACACAGTGTCCTCTGCCTCAGTGCTTCTGCCACACTCATGTCTAGGTGGTTGTAGGTTTGCTGGGCAGCCAAGTGCTGGGCAGGGAGGGAAGTACCGGTCTTCATCACCCCCTCGGCCAGGCTCCAGTCCCACTGATATCATCATCCCCTACACACAGGTAAAGGCCCCCTGGTCCCCAGATGCCTCTGATTCTCACACCCGCAGCATCCCTTCAGCACCCCCAGCTCCCCTCCGTTCCCCACAGACACTTACAATCACATCGAAGCGGGAGTAGAGGCCTACGACCTGACCTGCAGGGTGGTGGGTGGGGTGAGAGAAAGGCAGGGAAGAGGTTCGAATCAGAAGCAGGGTGCTCTGCAAGGACTGGGAAGCGCTTTTAGAATGAACCACTTGATGTTCCCCACTCCCACCTCCAGACTACTGGCTTTATAATGAAGCTTCAGGTTGCCACTCTCCGAACCCACAGATCAAAAGCATCAACAGAAAGACAATCTGACATCATGCCTCCTGATGTGATACAATGTGAGTACATGGTATCACCTGTGAAATATTCCAGCCTCACATGTATAGCCTGAATCCAATCAAGCCTGAAATCTAATTTCTGGTTTACAGGAAACAGGAAACAAGGTAAAGGTCACCAGCAGAAAGCAAACACAGATCTGGAGGTGGGACATTCTAGAGGACAACTGACCCAGGCTTTTCAACATCAATGTCATGAAAATTAAGTGGGGAGGGAACTGATCAACATTAAAAGAGACTTAGGGACAAAAGAAGCAAATGCAAAGTCCAGACCTTAATTGATCCTGGTTTTAACAAACCAACTGTAAAAATAGATATTCTTGAGGAAAATGGGGATATGAGAATTAAGATTGAA
Organism: Pteropus medius; assembly: GCF_902729225.1. Lineage (NCBI taxonomy): Eukaryota > Metazoa > Chordata > Mammalia > Chiroptera > Pteropodidae > Pteropus > Pteropus medius. The sequence continues at coordinate 22,668,178 of NW_024351729.1, forward strand.
TATTAGATAGTATTAATAAAATATAGCTTTGTTGGGTGATATAGGAAATATACTTATTTTAAAAGATGCATACTGAAGTGTTTAGGGGTGAAATGACATGATGTCTATAATTTACTTTAAATTACTCTATCAAAAAAGAAAGAAAGAAAAAAAAGAAAAATATGTTAACAATAGTTAAACCAGGCAATGGATTTTAACTTTGAAATCATTTACAACCACAATTTACCAAGGAAATGATCTTTCAGTTCCTCCGACCCTTTTTTAGAGCCAGAAATTGCGGTCTGGCTGGGTCCGATGGCCCATTTCAGGTAAAACTAAAATCAAAGACCTCATCTACTACTTCCTCTCACCATGCTCGTTTTATTGCACATAATCCTTTAAAATCATCCTGGGGCGTCAGAGGAAAGGTGTTGTTAAGGTTCCCACTTTATACATGGGGAAACTGAGGCACAGAGAGGCTGCTTGGTCCAAGGCAGAGACTTCTAACCCTGTCTTCACCCTGGGCCCTGAGCTGATGCCGCATAGACCCTTGCCCTTCACTGCCCCACCCTAGCCCAAGCCCTAGTCTAGGTACGGGTACCAGTTTCGTTGATCACGGGCAAAGCAGACACGCGCCGGTCCACGAAGATGTCCAGTGCGGTCAGGACGGGTGCCGTTTCCAGCACCACGGCCAAGTCTCGGAATGTGCCGATGCCCAAATCTTGGATGGTTCGGGAGATGAAGGAGGGCCGGGGCAGCAAGGCGCCCTGGTTGGGTTTGAAACAGGTAATATCACCAGGATGGAGCAGCCCCAGGCTTCAGCTCCTCCTTCCTCAATTCCCAGGGTCGAAGACTTCTCAGCCCCTGGGATACACTCGCGCGCCCCGCAGGCTGGCTGTCCTAGACTCACAAAGATGTGCAGGAACTTCAGTAGCCGTTTGTGTGTGATGATGTAGAGCACGTTGCCTGAGACCGGATCCAGGACAGGCAGGCGGTGGATCCTGTTCTTGATAAGGGTGTAGACAGCTTCAAACAGGCTGCAGAGGTGGGAGCAGTGAGCCTGAGGCAGCTGGGAGAGAGACACCCTCCATCCCAGCCCCCTAGAAAGGAGGATAGAGTGCCAAGGCTGCCTGTGGGCCTCCCAGGGTATGCTGGTGAGTTCAGAACTAAAGGCTGGGGAAGGGGACTGTGCAGAGCAAGGAAGCTCAGGTAGGTTTTTGAGGACGCTTAACCTGTCATTAGGAGAGATGGAGACCAGAGGCTTGAAGCAGCCTTGAAGGTAGATCTCTGTAGGAAAAGCTGGAGTCAGGCCAAGGGAGCTGGCCACCCTGCCTCACCCCGCAGCCTCCCAGACTGTCTCCAGTCAGGCCCCTGGCCTCCCTGTTACCCTTCCTCTCCTCCCTCCAGGAAATTCCCGCTGCCTATTCTCTCCTTCAGGTCTTGGCCCCTGCATCCTCAGCCCCTTTCCAGGTCCCCTCTGTCCACTCACCCCTCCAGGTCTCAATCTTATGTTCTTCAACCTCATAGATCTGGACCTAGAGACATGGACAGGACACCAGAAGTCAGACGTGGATATCTCGGGCACCAGGATCCCTGAACTCCCCTCCGCCCAACCCAGATAGGTGCCCTCAGGACTCCCAGCCCACTCCTCACCAGGGGGGACCTGTAATAGCGCTGCAGCACCAAGATGAAGTCTGTGATGGTCAGCATCCCTGCGGGGTTGGAGGGGGATGGGGGTTCAGCCTGGGGCCTTGTAAGGTTAGACTCCCCTTCCCCGCCCTGCCACTGCCCTAGTACTGAGACAGCAGTGGGAATTGTGGGAAGAGGGAGTAGGGCCGTCCCCGCCATGCCTGAGAAATGGGGCTCTCTCTTTTTCTCCTCTAATTTCTCTCCTCCCCCTACGCACCTGTTTCTATTTTCCCAATCTCTTCCGCTCCCTTTCCTCTTCTCCTAATGGCATCTATGACCTGGGCTCTTGGAGCAGTAGAGCTGGAGGGGTCGGCTGGTCACAACTCTTCCAAGATGGGGACAGTGAACACAGAACTACCTCACTAGGTCCCTCCTTTCCTTTCCCCACCACCTCTGCCTCCCCAGTCCCTCCTTACCCACAAAGCTCTGCTTCTTGTTGTCCCACAGAGGTGCCGCCCGGACACCATTGGCCACCAAGGCAAAGAAGGCCTTTTTGATCTGAGGGCCAGGGAGAACAGTCGAAGGGTGAGTCTCTCACTGCCTCTCAGTGATGCCCTGCCCCCACCAGTGTCCTTCCATGAGATCTTCACTTGAGCTAGCCTGCCTTTCTCACGTTTGGCACACACCAGACATGATCCTTGTCTGTGACATTTGCTACAGAGATAAGGCTGCTGGTGGCCAAAGGCACTCACTGAAGGTGACATCCTCACCAGGCACACCAGGGTGTGGAAAACTCAGTGTTTCTACTAGGAAGTCATATGTGCACAGACATACACAATATAATTTTGCTAATTTAAGTACTAGGGGTATGATTATTTACATAACATTTACAAAATATTTTTCTCTAAATAAATTTTACATCGACTCATTTTGGCCTCATCCTTAGCAACGCTATCTAAACGTGCTGGTTGTATTTTTCTAATACATATGAAAAGAAATACAAAGCTACTGATATGTCACTAGTATCAAAGTGTGAACTGTGGACAGCACACATATCACGCTTTGGAAAACACTGTTCAAAAATGCATGATGATAAGAATGGAATCATAGGCATTTTGTAGCTCAGCCCAAATGGCAGAACAGGCACCAGAGCTCATTCTGTTTATCTGGTACTGAGAGTCTCCTGTTCTTTTCCTAAGCCATTCTGCAATGTCTTTCACATAATTCTGGGTTCGAAAAGTGCTCCCACCTATCCTAGGTTGTCCCAAGAGTCCTCTGAAACTTGTAGGGCAAAGCAGGCATTCTTATCCCTATTTAAGAGATGACAGAAGTAAAGTGAGAGACCCAAGATCCTGCAGATACTAAGTGGCAGAGCTGCAATAACAATTAGGGGTGCTCACAGAGAGTAGCAGCCCTCCCTGCACTGGTCTCCGTGGTGCTAAGAAGAAGTTCTGGAAGGGGACTTTGCCAGGGCATCGTGGAGGGTGTGAGCAGTGGTTGCAGCCCCATGAGGTTGGAGGTATACAGAGCCGTGGCCTCACCTCTAGCGTGGTGTCGAAGATGACCAGCTTGGAGCTGGTTGCCATGGCATCGTAGCAGGTGTGCTTCTGCATGAAGTGCATGTAGACCTGGGCCCCTGGCTTCTGCAGCTCGTCATCCCAGCCCTGCTTGGGTAAAGGGGCCTGCGGAGACGGGCACAGAGCAGGCCTCTCTTCCACCAAGCCAAGCTCATAGCTACAGATTGCCGTAGCTGGGAACTCCTTGCCCAGCTCCAGATCGTCCATGCTGGAGCCAGCAGCTGAGTCTGTACACTCAGGGGAGAGGAGGTCCCACTCTGTTAGTGGGGCGTCCACCCCAGCCAAAGTAGCAGACTGGGCCAAAGGTATGGCCTTGGGGAATGTGGCCTCCAGCCCGATGGACTCAGCAGCTGGCCTGGATTGAAGACCTGTTTGGGATGAGAGGACAGTAATTTCATCTTCCAAGAACTTTACCATCTGCTGTCTCAGTTTATCCTCACAGCAGCCTTGGGAAGCCTGAATGTTGTGGGCCCCATTTTGCAGATGAGAAAGCTGGGTCTCAGGGAGTCACACAAGACAGTGGCTCTGTCTCAAGTAACCCACGTTGGGCCCCTGGCTCTGCGACGCAGTCATCGTCTCCCATGTCGGGAGACTGAGGCTAAAGACGAGGGCTATGTCCAACTCTCTGTTATGGAGGCATCAGGGGCAGAGCCCTGGCCCCTGGCTCTGGGACTTCCCACAGCCCCTCACTCCCATCTCCCCAGAACTGGCCTTGGCCTCACCTTCTCCCAGGTCTGGCTCCTCCTCTTCCTCCACAGCCTCCTGCCTTGTCCATCTTGAGGCCTTGTCCCCCCATTTCCCGTGGCTTCTTTCTGAGCTGGTGGTCATGGCCGGCGATGGCCATGAAGTGCTATCTCCTTGCTCTAGGAAGCTCATCTCTGGAAGAAGGAATGGGGCCTGTTTGGTTAATAGGGAGTAACATAATGAAATCAATTAAAATGTAGTTAATAATAATATCTAATATTTGCAAGCTTCCAAAGGCCTTTTCTCCAACATTTTTCTCATTCAAACCTCATAGCAATCTTATAAGGAAGAATATTATTACCATTCCTAGTTTACTGATGCAACACCTCAGATCAGAGAGGTTAAGCGATTTGCCACAAATCACACAGCTAATAAGTGGTAAAGTCAGAACCAGAGTCTAAGTCTTCAGACTCTAAATCCCCCTCCTCTTCTTTTGAAAGAGAAAGGAGGAGGAGAGGAAAAGGAAGAAGAAATAAAGAGGAACAAAGAAAGAAAAGGAGAGGAAGACAAAAGACAGGCTGGTAGAGAGAGTGAGATTGAGGGCCCAGAGAGGCAGGGGCAAAAGGAGGTGAGGAAAGAGTGTGGGCTCACCAGGAAGGGGCCGCCTCACCTACCTTGATGTTCAGGTCCCACAAGACGGCTCCACCTTGGGCTCTGTGGGGAGAAGAACATCTGAAGGAGAAAATGCCCTCCGTTCTGAAACATAGGTCCTTCCCTTCCCACCACGAACACGCGAGTGTGCGCGTGCGCACGCACACCCCCCCACAAACACACATAAACATACACGCTCATACACAAACACCTATGCACACTGAGAAGCACATACTCAACCATTCTCAGACACAGAACCGTGTACTCGCACAAAGAATATATATACACAGACATCCACATAATCATATGCACAGAGAAAACCCAGGTCAAACACACACACACACACACAGACATGTTCACACAGTGTTGTGTGTTTTCAATCTTCTGGCCTCGGCTGCCTCAGGTCATGGCCTCCCCCAAACCCTGTACCCTGCGCAGTGCATGCTCCAGCTCGGGCTCCATGTGGCCAATGCAGAACAACAGAGAACAAGTGTGCGACACTGTGGCTGGGCAGCACTATTCTGGGCCCGGCCCTTGGCACCCTGCTCCCCTGGATCAGTTACTCTCTGGGTGTCAGGCAGCTGAGAGGGCGGGGCCCACCCACTCAGCTGCTCCAGCCCAGCAGCCTGGGGGCAGGGTGTGGAGGAGAGGAGCAACCTGGAATCTTGATGTTTGGTCCTGGGCTGCCTCCTGGGTCCCTGAGGACTAGCAGGAAGGACCCTGCTGTGGGGGAGGTGGCTTGGAGCATTGTGGGGCACAAGGCTAGGAGAGGGTGGGCTCTGAGTCCTGGGTTCCTCCTCCAAGGGCCTTTCTCATCTGTGTCAGGTACTAAAAAAGAGAAAATGGGGGTGGGTTGAGCTTAACTTTCTTCCTTGTATGAACTTCAGTCCTGAGTGGTGCTGGAGTCAGAAAGGGCAAGTTGCAGCCATCCGGGAGGCTGGAGGCAAGGGGTTTGTGGGGGGTCCCGGGAAAGTGACCAATATAGGTCAGATGTCCCTGTTTGACTTCCAAGAGCCTGTCCCTCTCTCTGATGGGGGAGTGGGTGATTTGGGCAGATGGAGAGCTATGATGATCACCTTGAAGTTGTGTGATGGGCTGGAGGGTACCAGGCCTACACTTGTCTGCAGGGTGAGATGTACTGTTTCTACCTGTGGTTTTGAGGTGTGTCTAGGTTTGCAGGAGCCGCGGTCCCCCCATCCTGCTGTGTGTGCTGTCCCTACATCTTCTGGTGCCAATAGGATCCCAGTCCTGTTCTGGTGGCTGCCCATCCCCCTTCCTTGGCATTCCCGGGGCCTGAGTCAGTGTCCGAATGAGGAATGCTGACCCAGCGGCTCTGGTTCCTCCCTGCCCCTCCCTTCCTCTCTTCCTTTCAGCCTCTTCCATTTCAGTCTCCAGCCCCGGGGTGGACACTCGGTAATGGATTACTGGATTTCTCGCTGAATTTATTGAACATATTTTGGGTCATCCCGCAAAGCCCCTGTCCTGCATGGGGGAAGGGGTGGGGGAGAACAGAGCGGGGAGAGAGCTTTGCTTATCCATGTGTGTCTTGGATAGTACAGGGGGTGAATGCAGCTCTCTTTCCACAGGATCCGTGGGGCCTGTTCCTGTCTGGTCTCAGATGATGGAACTTCTAAGGCACAGCTAATGGGACACCTCAAATGGTGGTAAGATTGAGTGGGGATGTGTGATGCATCGGACCTGGAAAAACCGCACCCCTAATGCTCTGGGCCACCTTCACAGCCAAGCCAGAGACAAAACAGGCTCAGCTCACACCATTGCCTTCTCCCGCGATGCTCCGTTCTCTCCTCCACCTCAGACATGGCCCGCCTACAAGGCCAGGAGCAGGGGGCGCCTTTTAAGAAAGTCTCCCCTGATTACATCACCCTGACAACACTGGTCTGATAGCGAGTGTTCTGTGTACACATCTCAGTGTACACTGGGCTGGCATTTATCTAACTATTCACATACAAATATCTTTTAAGTAAACTGCGGGCACCTTGATCAAATCTGTTGGTTAGATGTGATGAAAACCTGTCTTGGTGTCAGATGGACCTATTAAAGTTTATGCGCTGCTGTTTACTTGCTATATAACCTTGGCAAACGTTATTTTCTCCGAGCCTGTTTACATGAATGTAAAATGAGGATAAAACATTTGGTGGCAGAGACTGCCGCTTGCCTCTTGGTATCTATTTTTCTCTTCTTCTTTTAGTAATAAAATCACTTGAATTGTAGCTGGAGTGGCTGCCTATCATAAAGACAAATTCCCCAACCTTCCTTGCAGCTAAATATGGACTTGTGACTAAATTTGGCCAATGAATGTGAGTGGAAGTGATATGAGCAGCTTCCAGGTCAGGCCTTAAAAGAAAAAAATCGTAAGTTCCTCTCTTCCTTTCCCCTTCTGTCGACTGGGATGCTAGTGTGATGGCAAGAGCTAGAGCCGCTGTCTTGTAACCAAGATAAAAGAAACTTGTTAAGGGTTTCAGAGTCACCCTACTAGGTTTGGACTGTCTATAGACTCCTTTAAGAGAGAGATATAAACTTTCTTGCTTAAGTCATTCTTAAACTGGGTCCTCATTACAACAACCAACATGTACCCTAACTAACACAGAAAGTGGTACCTGGAAGTGACACGGCTTTAAAAGCCTAAAACAAGTGGCATTGGTTTACAGATTGTACAGCAGATAGCAAAGAAAAGTATCGTATACTGGTAAGCTGGCAACCATTGTTATATAACGGCAAAAGATATGACATGTCTGTCATCTATGATGCCTTGAAAAGTAAAGCATATGCTAACAGAACCTATAAACACTCAAGGAAATTGGATGGAAACACTCAGATTGTTGGTGTATACCGGCTGCTGATCACTACTATTAGCAAAGTCCAGCAAGAAAGATGCACTCAGGCTAGTTACAAGAGGTCGTTTGGAAGAAATAGGCTTAGTGAGAGGTGAACCTGTGGTTCCAAACCTTTCTCAAGCACACCCTGTTCAGCAAATAGTGGAAGGCAGCCCAGTGGGCAGAATAAGGGAGTTAGTTCCCTTCACGGCCACACTTATTTTTTTCAGATGGTCTCAAGATAGCTAACGCCAGTTAGAGAAAGAATAAGAATACTCTACACCAACTCCAGAGTATTCAGGCATAAATGTTATGTCTGTATGAGACCATTGGCTGTGGTTACTCAAATGTAGAATCAGTCAGAAGACTTCTAAGATTTTGAGGGCATTGTATTGTATTGTATTGTATTGTATTGTATTGTATTGTATTGTATTGTATTGTATTGTATTGGCAAAGAAACCATAAACCTGGTCAGCAAAGCCTAGTTTGATGCCCTCCCTCTCGTTCTCAGTTAGTCTCATTCCCCCAAATCTGCACCAGCAGGAAGAGGGCTGTGAAAGTTGTAAGGTCTACCAGAAGGTGGGCATATTCTCCAATGCAGCTGCAGAGGACACTGGGTAAGAAAAAACACGAGGCCGCAGAAGAGAGTAGAAAGAGGAGACCCTCTCAGGGAGCAGAAGCAGGGGTGGCCAGATGCGCTGCCCAAGAACTTACCCCACTGTGGGAAAGCGGCTTTGCAATTCTGGCCCAACTGGATTTAGTATCTGTTAAGATTTAGTGACTGCTGGTTGTTTGCCATTCTTTCCTGTTCTGAGTAAATGTTTTACTTGAGTTTATCCTGTTCTTCCTCCACTGTTGTCTATGGGGAATGAGAGAGCCAGATTACCTGCCTTTTAGTTGACAAGTCACTAGGCCGTGAGGACCTCATCCATACCTGGTCCCCTCAGAGATCCTGAGCTCTGCACTGGTGCTGTGTCTGGATGGAACACTGCCTTGCCTCCCTTTGAGGGGTGCTGAATATGCTTTTTGTAAGGGGTGAAGAGATGTTGGGCTCTAGCAGAGCAATATCTTCTTCTGCTAGTAAATCCCCACAATTTTAGCTAAAGGCAAGATAACATTTCCCAGCTTATTTAGGAGGTACAATGGCCATGTGACTAAGCTTGGTCAATGGGATCTGAGCAGCAATGTTATATGCAACATTTAAGGGAGCACTTAGAAAGAAAGGCTTGATTCCTCCCTTCCTACTGAATAGAATTATGATATGATGGTGGGAATTGGAGCAGCCATTTGAACAATGGCGGAAGACATAGGTTGAACACGATAGACTCTCTCCACTCCCATGCTGGCCTGCTCACCTCCGGACAGTTATGTTATAAGAAAAAATAAGCTTCTTTCTTGTTTAAGCCACTGACGAATGGAACCTTTGCTACAGCAGCTGAGCCTCTCTTTAACTAATGCATTTCCACTGCAGGATGGAGGTAAGTTAGAAATTACAAATGTGTCTGGTAATGCTTCACATTTATGCAGTGCTCGATATCTACCAGCCACTGCAAAACATGCTGTGTACAGTATCCCATGTAATCCCTCACAGTCCTATGTAGTAAACATTTTTATTATTATAATTTGACCGATGAGAAAATCAGGTCACAAAAAGATTAGATAACTTGATTAAAATCTCAGAGCTAATGAGATGGAGCCAAAGCAAACCCAGTGTTTCTAGACTCCACCGTCACACTCTTAACCACTAAGCTTAATGTACATAAAGCTCAAGCCTGGCATGTAATAGATGCTCAGTAAGTGGTTACTAAAATTGTTACCTCACCACCTGCTTCTAGTCCCCTTAGACTTCAAGCTACGAGACTCTCTGAAGGCAGGCAGGCATGGGGAGGGGGGTGCTTGTCACTGGTCATCTCAAAGAGGCATCAAGGGTCACATAGAGTTGTGCTCCATCTGGGAGCAGACACCAGCACTGCTCAACAGTAAAATCAGCAATTTTCCAGTTGTAAAAAATGAGCTCTCTGCCCTGTCCCAGCCCACTGCCTCTCAGAGCTCCCGCACCTGCTCTTGCTGCCATGGGCTCATGAACAGAAGGTACTGGCTTTGGTTGGGAAACAAATACTCCATGGGTGTTTGATTTTAGTCTCTGATCGTGGTATTATATTTCTTGAAACCCTATTTCTTTCCTTGCTCTCACAACTGGGTGTAATAAGGACACTGTACCCTAACCCTAGGGTGAATTTGGCTGCCATCTCTGGATAGCTTGTTTTTCTAGGACATGGGGTTGGGATTCTGTTTAAGTGTTATTTTTATATTCGAGAAAGAAAAACAGCTCGAGGAGGCCAGGGGAGTCGCCCAGAGGAGACCCATTACTGATAGGTCACAAATGAGGTCCCCTGTGCCAGAGTGGTTGGGAGGCTGTGAAGGCAGCCTTCATGTCGGTCACTCACACACCCCAGCTCCCATCCTGTCTGTGTGTGGCTGAAACCAAGCAGCATCTATGCTAGTGTCCTGAGGAGCTGGGCAGACCCAGCCACTTGTTAATGTAATTTAGTCTGCCCCACGTTGCTGAGCCGTTTCTGTGCTCCATGGGAGACTGAAGTGGACAGATGGTGCTTTTGTCTACCCAGTATCCATTTTACCCCCTTTTGGCCACCCCAAGTTTTCCTTCAGGGAATGACAGTTCCTCTAATCTCAGATCACGTGCTTTTCAGAGAGGCTTAACTGTGGATTTTAGGGAGTATATCTCTGATTTGGACTTAGCCAGTCAGCATATCATATTCCCCTGGCCGTGTAAGGAGGGCATTGACTTAATTAGTCCCATGGTAGTGAATGCCGGGACTTTTCTGGGGGCCATTGGGAATCTTTTCTCATTGGGTTTGGAGCTACCATGAGTGTGGAGCTGCCTGAGAATGAAGACAAAACAGAGAGCTAAAGACCACAATATGGTGAGAAAGACCAGGTCCTCACGACAGTCACCGAGCTCCAGATCAAACTGTACCTGAAGACCTACCCCCGAGTTTTCCAGTTATATTAACCAATGGAATCTTTTCTTGTTCAAGTTTGGAATGCAGTTTGGAATGAGTCTTCTGACACCTGCAGTTGAAAGAGTTCTGATACCAGAGTTAAAGAGACAAGATGTAGCCACCTTCGAAGGCTTCTGGGGGTGGCGTTCAGCCACTGCACTTTCCCAAGAAAAAGTGCGTGTTCGAAAAAGCAATTAGAATAAATCAATGGGGTGTCAATGGAGGTAAAAAGGTACTTGGAGAAAATACAGCAGATGAGTTGGAATGGGACAAGGTTAATGAAGGAAAGCATCCTAAAGAAGGTGAGTTTGGATAGAGAATTAATAATCATGACAATGGCAGTTATTTACTGAACCCTAACTATGGGCTGGGCACTGGGTTAAGCAGTTCACATATGTGGTGGGATAATATTTTGAAATACTAACCAAATTGAGAGGTACTTTCTTTTACCATACAGCCCTTTTCTCACTCAAGTTTAGAGTTTCCTTGTTTATCGCCTCAGGGAAGAAATGATACATGCAAAGAATGAAAAGCATCTTCTGGTTTTGAGTTTCAAAAGTGAGGTCTTCTGGGAGGAAAAGAAATAACTTTGGCCTAAACAAGAGATCTGGACGTTTCGGCAGGCTAGGTCATTCAGAAAGCACATTCCACTAAAAATACTGAATAAAATATAAAGAGCATCTTCTTAAAAACACTGAAAAGACAAGATAGTAATGACTGACTTAGCCCAACTGAAAGAGGAATGGGCACACAGCAAAGTTAGTAAGAAAAGTGTGGCTTCGCTCTAGAGCACTTGCCAATTCTAACAAGAGCCATGTGAAGTGATGGGGCCCAGGACCCATACGAGTTAGGAGTACAATAGAAAATCCCATCTATAAAAAGCTGAGATCTCAAAGGATCACACCCTCAGAGTAAGTGCAATCTGTAAGTAAACTAGCTCTTATATCGATTTACGGTCAAGGTTTTCCTCATCTGAGTGGTTCAGAGCGTGTCAAACCTTGAATTTGGCTTAAGGTGGTCCTAAATCGGTAACAACCACAGGTGCCTGGCTGAAGCAAACATAAATGTTCTCCGGAGAAAGTTACCTCTTCTAAATCCACAAATTATTCGAACGATATACAGCAAAGGTTGAAAATGATCAGATACACAAGGAAACTAGGAATCATGAGCAAGAGCCAGAAGAAAAGACAGCAAGACCAAATACCTACTCTCATGCCCTGAATCTCAGCCTTATGTAAATACTTGGGAACTTTGACACAACCCCAGGGGAGCTGAGGAGATTCTAAATTAATTGAGATTGGATTTCTCAGCGGGCAGGCTGTATCAGTCAGGATCATTTCAAGTAAAAGTAATAGAAAAACAACTCAAATTGGTTTAAACAAGATGGAGATTTATTGATTCACTTTAGCAGGGCATCCAGGGCCAGGCTAGGCTGCCAGTTGATATAATCCAGTAGCTTGATATGTTTTCCCTTGATTCTCTTAGCTTGGCTTTCCTCCGGTGCCAGCTTCAAGTACTGAGGTGTCAGCAGCAATTCTGGGCTCCTTATTGATGCCCAAAGATACCCAGAAGAAGAAAGACCACCTTTTTCTGTACTTTCTTCCAAGAAAAGAAAACATCTTCCAAAAGCCCTTGGCAAATTTTTCTTTGTATCTCATGAGCCCAAACAGAGAGAATATGTTTGACTTAGACTAATCAGGGTTCATCCTTCACCGAGATCAGTTCTCCTGATTGCACAGCCACTACAAAACTAGGAGAAATGGAGTGGGTATTGCAGAACAACCACAGATACAGTCCTCCCCTTTAGCCGCCCAGTGTCCATATATAACCTCCACACTACGTTACACAACTTCAGAAATGCCCATGCCTACTAAAATGCACTCAGACTCTTCTTTAAAAGGTAGCACTCAAACTCCATCCAATTCTGCATCCAGGTGCAAACCCAGGATCTCTGGGAGCTGTGCAGGCTCCTCCATTAAGTCAGTTACGTGCACCCGGATTTAAAAGAAATCAGGCAGAGAACTGAGGTGATTGTTTCTTATTATGTGATCTTAGAAAATTCAGAGCCTGAGTGTCCTCATGTATTAAATGATGTCTTCTGTGCTGAATTGTGATACTGATTCAAAATAAAATAAAAAATGACAAAAACAAACCGTGAGCTGTGTATATTCATACCTCACCTGCTGATCCTAATAAATGTGCCACATTTGCAGCCGATATGCCAAAATCCAGGAGCTCAAAGTGATACCCCTTTGATTAGCGAAAAGACCTGTAATTTTCCCCTGGGACTAACCTCCTCCCTCCAGTTCCTTTTCGGACTTTGAGTATGTTCCACACGTAGCTATCATAGCTATCATGCTGGGCTGCAGTCCCATTGCCTTGCTGTCCTCCATACTTGCCATCCTCTCCATTGGCTAAGGCCGCCCTCCTACCCACACCTGTGCCATTTCCTCACTCCTCTGACCACAGACCTCTGTGGCTTCTGTCTCACCACTTTGGCCAACAGGAAATTTCCATCTACTTCTTCAGATCAGCTATTTCAAAAGCTGTTCCCACAGTCAAGCTACCGGCCCCTAGTCATACCCTTCTTTCCCTTGTATCAAAGAGACTTCTTTCCAGAGTCTCCAGGTGTGGAGCGGGGACTGGATTATTGTCGAGTGCAGCCTGCTTTCTCACTGGACTCACAGCATCCTCCAAAGTCCCGGCCCTGCTGTCCAGCACAGCTACCTCTACCAGATTCCTTTCACACACAAAGGCCCATTATAGGCCCATCAGAGCGCTGCTAGTGTTAATGCTCTCCCTCCTCCCCCTTCCCCCTTCCCCAGTCTACCTTTTTCAGAAAATCCCAGTTTACCAGCTCCACCTGTTTAAATGACAATAATAAGCCAAGTTCAAGTGTACTCCTTCAGAGCCCCCGAGAACATTACAACTCAGGGGGACATTTGTCCTAAGAAGTACTAGTTTACCTACAGGCTACAGAGGACCTTTGAGAAAAGTCTGGGCCTCCACAGAGCTCTTGCTCTGCCCAGCCAAGAGATGTTGCCACACTAGCTGTGTGGCTTTCGGCAAATCGTTTGCTTTCTGTGAGCCTTGAGTTCCACATCTCTAAAGTGGCACCCGAGAGGGAAATTTGTAGCACTAAATACTTACATTAGAAAAGAGATGAAGAGGAAGATAAATTTTTTTTTTTTTTTTTTTTTTTTTAGTAATTTAGAAAGATATCCAGGACACATTGTTAAACAGCAAAAAGAAGATACGGAGCAGTGGACATAGTATGTCACCTTTTGTATAAGAAAAGGGAATTAGAATATGCATGTGTATGGCTGGATTCTATACAAAGAAACACTGGCAGGGTAAATAAAACAATAGAAGTGGTTACCCAAAAGATTCTTGACAAAGTAAAGTGCTGGGCCTCTCTGACTTCATCTCCTTCAAGCCTGCTTTCTTCCCATGCCTCCAGGCTAATAATAGCTTCTGCTGTCTTGAGTATAGACGTTAGAGGAATTCGGTTTGCAGCTTAAGGAAATAAGGGAAGTATGCATCAAAGATTTGTGGGAATCTTGTGACCAGACTCACATCAACTAGCACAATCTTCCTGATGGCGCCTAGATGTCTGCAGTGGTCAGTCACCTCTTGGCCCTCCCACCTCCCCTTCCCTTGACACAAAAGAAGCCTGAACTCTGTACTTTCATAAGATGGATTTGAGGTCCCGCTAGGGCTTCCATCTTCTCAGTTGGCCCTTTCGGAGTCAATAAGCCTTTCCTTACTCCACACTCGGACATTTTCAGTTTTGGCCTTTTGAAGCGTCAGACACATTAGTAACTGATTGGCAGAAGATAGGCCGGGGGATGGGGAGGTAAGAGAGTGGGGTAGATTGGAACAAGGTGGGAGTAAGATTTCCGTGCATATTTTGTTATATTGCCCCGATTTCTTCGTTAACGTGCTACTCATTCAAAATAACAAAACAGCTTTTGTTTTTAAAAATGTAAAGTATAAATATAAAAACAAAAAGGATGCAGAACCTTCCCACCAGATAATCCCTGTTGACATTTAAAAATATCAATACATGCACATTGTTAAAAAAAATTCCAAAGTGGTATACGAAGGAATGAATTTGAAAAGGAAATCTCCCTTTCCCATTGTCCCAAAGGTAGCTCCTGTTAACAGTGTGTGCTAGAAACTTGCCCATTTATAGGATTTACTGTAGTGCACTGTTCTTGTTTACTTCATGAACAATATGTCTTGACTTCATCAGTATATGTAGAGTTTATATTTTATGGTAAATAATTGCTATTGATGGACATTTAGGTTGTTTCTAGCTTTTTGTTTGTTTTGTTTTTTGTTTGTTTGTTTTAACTATTACCAGTAATATGCTAATGAATTGTCTTGTTTAAATATCTTGAAAAGACAAATCCATTCTGAACTTAGATGAGGTAAAAATGAGGCATTTGAGTCTTCTATAGAACATGATAGTTTCCCGTGATGCTACATTTCCCCTGCAAGTATTAACAATATTTTTTGTTAAGAGAGAAAGAGAGATGGAGAGAGAGAATATGAACGAGTCTAATCTTCATCCCCCACCCAGTGATGGATGCCCCCGAGGGAAGGTTGTGCTGGAATGAAATGCGACTTTCCAATGCCAACCAGGGGTTCTCTAATTGCTGTTAGCCCAGAGATAGAATATGCCTTGCCCAGAGCCAGGCCGGGACCCAGCTCTCCCTGTCCTTACATAGAGCTCGTTCTCCTGAGCAGTCCTGTATCTCCAGTCAGTCCCTAGGATTATCTCATCCCTGAAGTTGTTGCTTTTCCTGTCTCACTGTGGCTCCTTCTGGATGGTGGGAAGGTTGCTTTGAATCTGCTCTTTAGGGTCTGGCGCCCTCTGCTGGCCTTGAGGATTCACCACAATCGTTAAAGGACTGCCCCACGGGCACTCACCTTAGTACTCACTCATCCATTCCCACCCCCACTGCCATATGGGGAAACTGAGGCAGCAAGTGGGGGCAGTGACTTGCTTAAGAACACAAAGCAAATCAGTTCCTCGGACCAGAACTTAGGCCCTTCTTCCAGCACGGTTTCCAGCGCACCGTGGTTGGAAGGAGTGAGGAAGACATAGGAGTTGTCAGACTGGACTCCAGGTCTGGGGAGTGGGAGGGGGGCGGGCACGGGGCAGGGTCTGCCTTCCACACACATCTCCCAGGAGTTCTCTGGAGCTCCTCATCAAGCTGGAGATTCCTGGACCGGAAGCAATGAACGCTTAGCTGAACTTGTCCTCTGCCGTGCTTTGTGGCAGTGGCCTTACTGCCCTCTCCGGCATGTTCCATTTCTCTCCTTAGAGCATGGATGGGTTTAATAATACTCTTGGCATAGGCCAGGCTTCCTCAAAAGCTGTCATTTGCAGGCCCTTGCATGGATTTTGCCATTTTCATGTACCACTCAGCCTGTAATTTACCTAATACTTGTCTTTAGATTATCTCATTTTAAACTTGAAGTTCCAAGGAAACACATCACCTTCTCCTGGTATAGATGCATCTGCTTCCCTAGGAATTGTCTTGGAGTCCTTGTTGTCTTCGTTTAGTGCAGAAAGACTTGATCTTCATCCTGAATTCCTCACTTAGAAAAACAACCGTCACTAAGGAATGAGAACCTGATATCTTTCAGGTACTGATTTCGTATGTCTTCATGATATTATTCAATCCTCATTATAGCTCTATGGGATGAGTATTCTTATCCTCACGGGAAATCGAGGCATCGACAGGCTAGTTACTTGCCTGAAGTCCCACAGTTGGTAAATGGTGAGCAGAATTTAATCTCGGCCTATATCCAAAGCCAACTTGTGTGACCTTGCTTGTCTTTTGAAATTGAAAGTAAAATGCCGGAAAGCTTTGGTTAAGAGATAATAGCATCTGCGCTATGGAGGGGCTCACTGTGCGGGAGAAAGACAGACAGTGGGCATGTGAGAACCGTCAGGTAGGCCGTGTTGTGATACAGGCATGAACAAGATGAGATATTCCAGCATATGGGAATATAGGAAGATCAGAGAACGTGTGGACCATAAGTCCAGGGGACAGAGGAGAAGATGGAGTAAATAAGAGGGGCCTTCCAAGTCCTGCCTTTCTGATACACTGGGGAATATCATTGATCCTAGTGTGTGCCCTGTGTCCTGATCACTTACATGCCATCCCGTAACATTTTTCTCCATGGGAGCCCTTCTTGGTGGGGTGGCTCTCCCTGGGGCTTTCTCCTGGGGTAGAGCTGAGCCACTGGGAGGCAGGTGGAGGAGGACGGTAGTAAGGGAGTAAGGGAGTAGCTGAACTGCTAGCTCTACCACTTGAGGCTGCTTATCTTAGCCTCAGTTCCCCCATCTGCAAAATATCCCACAGTAAACATGGAGATGCACCGCCCAGGCTCCCTTCATGGAAGGACTTGCTGCCCACTATAGGGAGTGAGGTCGGCAGACAGTCATCAGCTGTCAGCTCCTTCAGGGTCAGCTTCAGAGACACATTCTGCTCTTCTTGGGGCTGCCCCTATATCTGGTGACAAAGTGAAGTAGGAATGTAAAGACCCAACCACTTTAACCCAGAAAAGGACACTGGCGGGCAAAGCTCTCTCCAGAGCTCAAGGATTCCATGTCGACAGGAGTTTCGTTGAGCCTGCATTGCAGTTCCGCTTCTCTCTCTGCCTGATCCTGCTACTATCTCCTTCCTTTCGTGGGTGTTGATTCCAAACATACCCCTTGGACCCCAAACTCCACCTCAGCATCTGCTTCTGGAGAACCCGATCTGTGGCATACCCATTTTAGGTGCGAAAGAAGCACGCCACCAGTTTTGATGAAAAGGTGCTGGGCACAAATCCGAAATGTGAGAATTATCCAGCTCGTTGGGACTTACTTTCTGGCCAGTCCTAGATTCATTTTTGGTGGAGGTACTGAAGGCAGCAGGAAGGTCAGGCTGCAGGGTTCAGTGACAGCCTCCCTGCATGATCTGGCCCTCAGAGAACAACTTGAAGACATAAGAGCCGAGGGACGAGTGAAAGGGGTGCGGAGAGAGAAGAATGGCACTGAGGATGATGGCCGGTATCCCAGGCACTGCATCGTTTTCATTTAGGGGCTCCACGGACACATAGTGAACTAGTGTTATGTGCGAGACCTCGTGCTAGGGGACGGAACGTTTTAGAGAAAAGCCTCAGGGAAGATCTCGGACCCTGATTGTCCCGAAGGGACATTCTTCAGCCCTACGAGCTTTGGACATTTTCCCACTCAGTTCCTTATTTATTTGATTTCTTTTTACTGAATAACTGCAACTTTGCTAATAAAAACAAGTTTCAACCAGAGTAAAAAAATAAGCAGAAAACTCAAAATGCTTCTTCACCGTTGAAGAATCTCAATTACATCTAAGATTTTTAAATCTTATTCAGCTCCTTATTGCTGCATGCATGTTTCTATTTCATAGTCTGTATAATAAAAATAACATTTTGGGTGCTCTTTTCATCACTTGGAATTGTTTTATAGAGACTGTTTTCTGTTTGAATATAATGAACGTTTTTGTCATTTTAATAGCTGCACAATATTCTGTCTTGTGGTCAAATCATACCTGGTTTAACTATACCCTATTGCTAGCTAAGCATTGCATAAGTTTCTAGCTCTTCACTAATATAGGAAATGCATTTCTAATCATATTTGCATGCATAGAGTATGTTATTTTGTTTCTCTTAAGTAACTTACACTGTGTATCACTCCCGAAGGAAAATCACACAAAGTATATGACCAAGCCCTCCAGAAAGGGTAGTCAAATTTATAGTGCCACCAGCAATACACAAGTGTTTCTCCCCACCTCTGCCAGTTTTGAGTTTTACATCTTCTAAAATGTGGTTGTTAATTTAACAGGTTGGTGTTCTTCCTTGTTCACATTTTTAATTTGCATTTCTCTTATGGAGACAACTTTTCAGAAAGTATTTTCTCTTAAGGAACAGTGTCCCATCTTGCCAGGAGATGGCGCTGTGACTCTGTGCTTTGGCTACCCTAGAAGGAGCCACTGTGCGCTGTGTGTATTCACCAGGAGAGAAGATGTTAAGAAGTCTAGGGACCCCAATTTTCCACCTGAGTTCAAAAGACTTGGTTTTGGTGAGGAGGTGCCCACACCTGCTGAGTTTGCCTTGCCCTGCCCAGCAGTGTATCTTTCACTCTCTCAAAGTTCAACAGAACCTAATGTGAAGTGTCCACTGCAGGCCAGACATAGTTCACACCCTCCAAAAAACTCATAAGAAAGTTGGGGGGGAGGGGAATATACAAATCAACTCGAAAAGCTGTACTTCCTATAAAACACATTCAAAATGCTATGGTTTATTGGGAATTGGAGAGATTGCCTCCAACTCTAGGTATGTGGGATCTTGGAGGAAGTAGGAGCTGAGCTGGGTGGGCCGGCTGGGGAGTGGAGTCAGGTGAGCAGAGTGTGGGGGGTGCGGAGTGGGGGCCACGGTTTGGGGACCTGACCAAGACCCACTATGAGCCTGGAGCTCAGGTGGAGACAAAACAAAAGATGAGGCTGGGATGACAAAGAGACAAACTGTGGTGGGATGTGGAATGCCAAGCTAAGAAGTATGAACTTGATTTTGTAAACAAAGATGTGCCAATAGAAGTTTTACAGCAAGAAAACGGGGCACTCCCCCCTGAGCGATCTTGACCAGGGTCTTGGCTAAATTACACCCTACACCAAGATGAGCTCCCCTCTGAGCTCCAGACCCATATAGCCGACTGCCTATTTGACAGCTCTTGTTAGTGTTTCGAAAGCATCTTTAATTCATGTCCCAACCTTGCCTAATGCTGGCCCTCTTCTGGTGTTCCTCAGCTGAGTAGACACACCATTCATCCTTTCAGGTCAGTTAAAAAATCTCAGAGGCCACCTCCCTCTTCCTGACCCCCATTTCCAACCTCTCCCCAAGTCCACTCAACCATACTTCCTCCACACCGGCCAGAACTGTCTGCTGCTTTTCATTTCCTCTCCCATTCACCCAGGCTGAAGCTACAATGGCTTTTCACCTGGGCCATTGTGAAGCCTCCTAACTGGTCTTCCTGCTCCCCCTCTGGCTCCTCTCCAACCCCCTCTGCACACTGTGGCCAGAACTATTTTTTCAAAATGTAGAACTGACTGTGTCGCTCACTGTCCCAGTAAAATCCACATTGGCTTCCAATTGTTTTTTTTAAAACAAAAAACAAAAAACAAACAAACAAACAACAACAACAACAACAAAAAACACGACCCATTTGATTAAGATAATACAGAAAAGAGCACAGATGTGCTACTGAAGAGCCTTGAAACCAACTGCCACGAAAGGAGACAGAACCTTGCTAGCCATCCCACTCCATGTGCTCCTCAAGACAGAACTGCCTCCCCCGCCACCCCCAGGGCAAGTGCTATCCTGACTTGTATGATAAACATCTACTTATTTTTGTCATCCAAACATGCGTCTCCAAATACCATAGTTTACCTTTGCCTGTTTTGGCTTTTTATTTATATGTCTGTTAGTTCTCCTTCAATCTAGAAGTTCCCCCCGCACCATCTCTTTCTCTTTCCTCTTGCAATGTATTTGTCTTGTAGAATTCCCATTGTTTTCAAAATAAGAAAAAAAATTCCCGTCCATGCCCGTAAGGCTTTACATGGTCTGATCACCCAAATACCTCCGGGCGCATCTCTCATGCTGCGGCTTGTAACTCTCTTTTCAACCCCATGCTGACCTTGACTCAGTGCCCACAAGCCTTGTCCACATCCCCAAAGGGCTTTTACAAAGGCTGTTCCCTCTGCCTGAAATGCTTTTCCTTCCCTGTGTCTCCCAGCTAACCCCAGCTCATTTTTATATCTCAGTTGGAGTGTTCCCTTCTCAAAGAAGCCTTCTCCATGACTTGGTCAGTTCCGCCCCACCAGAGCCTCTCACAGCCCCCTCCCTTCTCCATAGCACGGGTCAAGGTTGTGGTTTTCCCATTTGTTTGTGAGATGATAAGATCAATGACTATCAGCTCCATGAGGGTAGGGGTTATGTCTGCTTTTGCTCACCATTGTTTCTCCACTATCTAGCAAGGTGCCTGGCACATAGTAGGTGTTCAATGAAAAACGTGTTGACTGCTGCTCAGGAAGAGAGAACCGACAGATACCAACATGATTGGGAGAACTGGATTGAGGGAGCCCGAATTCCCTCAGAGGTGAGAGATGACACCGTGGGGGATATAGGTGGTATCCCCTAGAGAAGAATGGAGCAGGGAGAAGAGAGTAGAGGCTCCCCCAGAACACCTGAGGCCATGCCAGGGTCCTTCTGCCTACCCCACCATCCGTAAGGCAGGAGCCAGGCCTGGACTGGGATGGCTGGAGAGGCTCCTGGGTCCTACCACTCCCACTTAGGGACTGGGGCTGAGCTAAGTGGAAACAAATGTTCCTGGCTTTTCCCAGTCCAGTCCTGGTGGGCCAGCAGCCCCTCCCTCTCCTCCCTTCTCTCCCTGCCCCCTCGTCTGAGCTCTCCCCACACTTCTCATCCCTGTTCTTTCTCCCTTCGATTGATGGGGTGATTGGAAGGTTGGGGGCATGGGTAGTGTTGAGAGATGTGGACGATGGCAGGTGGGCTCTGTGGGGAACCGGGACCTGGGGTGGGGGTTCCCTTAGACAAAAGCCTAGAGGGAGTCTCAGGAAACTTGACCTGCAAGGCAGGGAGGGACAAGTCTAGTTAAAGCTGGGACCTTAGAGTTCTCATCCTCTCGGCTGGGAAAGCACATTCTTGAGACTTCAGGTGGACTGGGAAGAGTTAAAGCAGAGGGATCTGGGATACAGAAGGGAGAAGAAAGTGACTTTTTTTTTTTCTTTTTCTCCCCTCTCTTTCTAGAGGGTTGGCTTGTCCTTCCTCTGTTCTGTTGGGACTCAGAGACCCAGGGCCCTTAGGAATTGTCAAGTCTTGTCACTATCCTGAAGGACTCAGAGTTAGGTCCCATTGCTGGGGAAGGAGGGAGGGAGGACAGTGGGGAGGGAGGCAGAGAGGAAAGTTATTGGGAAGGGAAGGGTCACAGGCCCAAATTCTTGGGCTCCTGCAGCTTCAGTCACTCTGAGAAACAAAGAAACAGAAAAAACTGATTTAGAGACAGACATAAATAGAGAACGAACTGTGGAGATGGGAGAGACGTGAAAAGACAGGGGAGAGATGCACAGAAAGACAGTGAGAGAGAATCCGACAGAGACAGAGGGCTCTGCTTGTGCCTGCAGCGATTCCGATGTTATCTCTCTCCAGCTGCCTCTCTCCCCCTCCTGCAGTCCCCACCTCTGCCCCTCCTTCCTCTCCAACCCCAGAGCCAGACACCCATGTCTCTCTTTCTCATCTCTCTTAGGAGCCAGGGTCTAGAAGTAGAGTTAGCAGATTCTCAAGACTTAAGGCAGAGCGATGGGAAAGCGTGGAGGGGACCCAGTGCCTAGAGGACAGAGAGAGGGGGACAAAGTGGCATCGCTCCATTCGTGTGGCTCATGTCTGGGCTGCTGTGTTCCCATCTCAATCACTTGTGACCGTTCCTCTACATGCATGTCTGTGCAGAGGTGGTGTGTGTGTGTGTGAGTGTGCGTGTGTGTGTGCATTCGATCTCCCTGGAGGCAGGCATGAGTCTTATCCTGAGCCAGCCCATCTGTGTGTCCATCCATACCTGTGGGTGAAAGTTATCCAGCATTGTCGGGAGGAAGTGAGTGTGTCCTGTGGTTTCTGTGGAGTTACCTAGAAGCCTGTGCCAAGCTGGTGGGGCTGTGAGTGTGCATGTGTGCGCATGCATCTTGATCTGTCTTTGTGTGCCTCTGTCTCTTATCTCCTGGTCCCCCCCACCACCCGCCGCACCACTCTCCGCTCTGCTCCCTAGAAAGTCTTCTACGGTTGATAGTGGTGGTTCGAAGCTCCAGTAACTTCTGAACTTGTCTCTTGGAAGATTTGGAGGGCATAGAGCAGAAGCCATTGCTCTGGCTCTGCCCAGATGCCAGCCAACTCCTCAACGGAGATGAAGAAAAGGCAAAAGGGAGTGAGTAGAGACAAGGTTGCCTTTGAAACTGGGGCTGCAGGAGGCCTATCCATCACAGACTATAGCCCGCACTTCCCCTGCCCCAGGGCTTCTGCAGGCACCACTGGGCCAGCTGATTCTGGAACGGGACTCTGGGGTGAGAGACGGGGACAAGGAATTGGGGAGTCCAAGAATGGCCAAATATTCCACAAGATCTAGCTAGAGAGAGTACCGCAGGAGGGTGGGGCCATCTGTGTGTGTTTGTAGGAAAGGTGGGGTGGGGCAGAAAGGCTGCCTGCGGGGGAGAAGGCTTCTTGGCAAACACCCCAGTTTCCTGAGCTGATCCCTGCTCCCTGCCACTGCTCCCAATTCTGTTGTTTCAATAACATCATTTTTATCCACCCCACAGAGAGACTGTGTCTTAAGAGGGGGAGGCAAGGGGCAGGACTAGGGCATGAGGGGGTGGTAATGGAGAGAGGCTGGGGTCTGGAGGCAGCCAGGACTAGAATTGGGGAGCTCCCTCCTCAGGCAGACGCAGGGCGGTCCCAGAGCCTTGGTCCCCTGATGACAAAGACAAATACATTAAAATTCTTGCCTTGGAGAAGAATGCAGGATAGGGAGAGCATTTCATAATCTGCAATAACAGTAGCAGGGTGGGGGCAGGGGGGTTGAAACCCAGGCAGTGGCTGGGGGGTGGTGGCTGGTTATTGGCCACCTGCAGCCTCCAGGGACCCCCACGGGGCCCCCAGCCGTCTGTTCGGCACCATATGGCCTGAGTATGTGCCCAACCTGGGCATGTCTTTGAGTGTACAGTGCCCAGAGTAGGCATTACTCTGCAGAAACAGCAACTGTGTACAACATTAATAGCTGCAGGGACTGTAGGTGGCATCTGGATGCTATGAAGGGTTAAAATGGGAAGGGGTAGCACTTGGGCCATGACCTCCTCACCATATCTTTCAGTCACCAGCCCCCATACACACCCGGGGTCTCCTCCCCTTCTCTCGAGTACCCTAGCCTCTCACCGGAACTCTCTACCCAGGGATTAGACTGACACAGCCTGGACACCAGGGACCTGGGGTGGGGCTCCCAGCAAACCCAGGATCTTTCCTAATTGCCTAGGCTAACATTTCTCCATTTCTCCTTTCTTCTCCACTTGCTTACCCTTCTTTGCCCAGATCTGCATCCTCCCGTGGGGTAGACACTTACAGGGTTTTTTTTGTTTGTTTGTTTTTTGTTTTTGTCACATCCCCTTGGTTCCCAGTCTCATCTTAATCCACTTGTCCCTGCTCTCTGGGGGACTCAAAATCTTGCCTTCTCTCTGCTCACCAGGGGTGTTTATCTTTCTTGCAAGTGGCCTCACTTCCCAAGTTAAGCCATCCCTCCCCTCCAACTCAAACCACCAGGAGCTTTCCTCCGGGAACCTGAGGTACCTGAGCCACATGCTCAAAATCCTAGATCTGTCCTCCCCACCCCAGTACATACTAAGGGTTGATGACTACTCTGGATGGTGGTGGTACGGAGACTGGCCTTTGCTGTGGAATGTCCCGCACCACCTGTCCCTCAGCACACCTGGGGCACGTGGGGCTGGAGGGGAGGAGCAAGGACGGCAGCCGCTGCCAGCCTGCTTGCCCTGATGAATGGAGCTGTCCCTCCTTCACACGAAGCCTTTGATCCGCACCCTCCACCACCACCGTGGAGAGGGCGCCAGGGGCATCAAAGGCATTTTTGTGGCATTAGAGAATCAGATAAACGCCATATCACCTGCAGTTGGCTCTCTCACCCCTTCTGGCCCGGCCAGGTTGGGGAAGCAACGGGAGGCAGGGACCCGCGGATAAGCAAGGCTGGGCTGCAGCGAATTCTGACCTCTCAATCTCTTGCAAGTATGAACCTCCGCTCTATATCGCTCGCTTACTCGTACGAGTGCTTGGGCGCAAGCTATCAAGAGGTTCCTCTTTGCTGTCTAATCTCCCCTCCGCCCCCCCCCCAACACGGGCTTGAAGAGGCGGGGCGGCTGGGGGGCGAGACTGGAGGCCTAAAGCTTCCTCTTTTGCTCAAGGAATGGCTGAGAAAGAGGCGTGCGGCGCGGAGGCGGGGCTCGGTAAGAGGTGACCCCCTCCAGAGCCCACCCTTCCGAGCATCGAGTTCGACAGACACCCCTCCTGGGAGCACCCAGCGCCCCAGGCGGACTTCACCTCTGGCACACGCTCCAGCATCGCCCCCCGCACCGCCCCCAAACTCCCTACATTCCTGGGAAGTTTTCTCTCTTTACAGTCAACAAACCTGTCAAACGTCTCCCTTCCAGCCCGTCCCCCATTCCTCAGCTACTCTTCCTCCCCCCCCACCCCGCTCCACCCTACTTCCCCGCCCCTCCTGCGCCCGACTCCGCGCGGCGGCTGGGGGCTCCCATTCCGTGAGAGGCGAGGTGAGGGGGCGAGGCAGGCGGGTCCCGCAGCCACGAGCGCGCTCGGGCCCCGCCCCGGGCCCTCGCTCCCGCCCTCCGCCGGACTCCGCGCCTGCCGCCCCGGGGCGCACGGCTCCCTCCCCAGCGTCCCGCCGCCCGACTGTCGCAACTGCCACCCCCACGGCCTCCCGCCCCCGCCCCCGCCCGGCCCCGCTCCCCTCCCACCCCCGCCCCCCCGGCTCTGATTTCTTCTCCCGAGCGAGCTCGGCAGGAGACACAGGCGCTGGCTGCCCTGTCCGCTCTCCGCCTCCGCCGCGCCCTCCTCGCCCGGGATGGGCCCCCCCGCCGCAGCCAGAGCCATCGCCTCCCGGCCGCCGCCGCCGTCGCCGCGCTGGCGCTGAAGCCGGGGCCGCCGCGCGCACCAGCTGGCTCCGCAGCCTCGCCCCCTGCCCGCACTGGCTGGCGGTAGAGCGGTCACGATGCTGCCGCCTGTGCCCTCCCGCCTCGGGCTGCTGCTGCTGCTCCTTCTGTGTCCCGCGCACGTCGGCGGACTGTGGTGGTGAGTGCTGCACTGGGCGGTCCCGGCGAGGCTCCTGACGCTTGAGGGTGGGGACCTCGCGACTAGTAGCTCGGAACCACGGTCCCGCTGCCTCCGGGCTCTACCTGCGCGCTGGGGCGGTGCGGGGGAAGTGCGTAGCGCTCTCCTGCCGGCCTCCGCCAGGGGACTTCTGAACTGCGACTCAGGCGGCTCTAACCTGCCCCCACCCCCGCACATTCTATTGCATTTCCTCCTACACCCCACCTCCTTCCCAGGTTATGCGCTTAATCCAGGTCACCAAGGAATTGACGGGTGGGTAGGAAAGAACTGAGGAGACCAGGGAAAGATCTATAGTCAGAGATCCGAAGAAAAGGGTGTGTAAGGGGGGCTGTAGATTTAGGGGAAGGGAGCTGGATTTGAGGAGAAGAAAGGAACACGGTGGGAAGCCACAGGCAGATAGGGTCGAAAGGCTGCCTCTTCCCCGCCTCGCTTTGCCCACCAATCCACTAGCTTCTCTCTGGGCTTCTTCAGAATGGGCGGAAGTAGTGGGAAAGGGATGAAAAGGGGAAACTGAGTCAGGACCTTGGCTTTCTCTATTTCTTCCTCCCCAAGCAAAGAAGAGGAGGAAAGACAAGAAAGGGACCCAGGCGCCTGGGCCTTCCAGATGCGAGGTCAAGGATAAAGTGAATGTGCAGCTCAGGAGGTAGTGGGAACCGGGGAGGGTACTGATAGAAGCGAGGGAGGCCTGGCCAGTTAAGGGATGAGGACGTCTTTCCAGAACTGGCCCTAGCTAGAGCAGACAGCTAGGCAGCGAAGGTTGCAGGAACTTTGAGTTTGAGGGGCTGGGGCAGGGGCTTGGAAGGTGGGTGCCGAGTCGGGACCACTGGGTTATCTGGATCCCGCAGACTTTTTCCTTCCCAGTCTCCTGAGCTGCAAAGACCCGCCCGGAATAGCTCAGTGTTGAGGGAGGAGGGACTTGGACAATACCGCTGATGCAACGGCCAATCCTAAGAAGACAGGGTCTTGCCTATTTGCATGTCGCCATGTAATTGGCTGGATTCTTTACAGTCCACTCCTCCCCCACACCCGGATTTGGAAGGGAGGGTGGAGCAGGCAGATCTCTCTCTTCCAGGGAGATAGCAGGATGCCCACACAGAGAGCTGCTCGCCGAGATCCCTCCTCCGTGAAGAGGGGGAGACGTCCCTCGGAGGTGTCAGTGAGGGGGCAGATCGAAGACGACCCAGGTCTCGGCTAGGGAACCTGTGTCCTTTGATCCTGGCTTAGCATAATGCAGTAGCAGTTTTGAAATAAACCTAAGATCTAATCTCCGCCATTTGTTAAATCTGTGACCTTGGGCAAGTCACTTATCACTGCCTCCCGACGTCTCAACTGTAAAATAAGGAAACAATCCTCTTATCTGGCAGGCCTGCTAGGATTAGGTAGGATGATTTACAAAATGATCTGACACTGGGAAGTACTCCATAAATTTCAGTCTCCTTCTCTGCATCCCAGATTCTCCTGGCCAGAGACCTAGGTGCAAAGGGCATTCGTTTAAATTTAAAATCCAGGGTAAAGGGATCTTTCTCTTGCTCCGCAAACATACCTTTTCTAACTTTGCCCTTTCTCAAGGTTTAGGGACAGGGGTTTCTCCCTGATGTCTTGCCTTCCCTCTCCTCCCTCTCCATTTGTTCAAACTGTACTCATCCTTGCAATTAAAATCACACTTTCTTCATGAAGCTGTCATTTTGTCTTCCCTCCCTTGTCTTCCCTGTGCTCCAAATGCACCCATGCATTGGGCAACTATGTCGGTTACTGCATTTCACTGACAACCATCTCCTCTTGGGTCTCTTCCCTACTCCTAGAAGGCGGAGCCTTGGTCTTAGGGACCCTGGAGGCTAAAGGTGCTGTTTTGTGGAGTGATGCTGAATTGGCTGATTCACCTTTCTAGAGTTTGTGCCTGTGGGGGTTCTTTTGTTCAGGAAGGGCTGCTGGGTGGGAGCCAAAACCAGAGGGAGGGAGATCTGGTCCCTTGGAGACTGACCCTGAAGCTGGGAAGCAGAAAGTGGGGGAGGAGGGGAGGAGGGCAGGTGTGGGAGAACACAGAGGCCTTCATGGCCACAGCTGCAGGGCGAGCAGGGTGAAGAGTGAGGGGCTGGGGTGATAAGGTATCTGGAGACTGCCTCACTCAGATGCTTCTCAGAGAACCTACCTCTCCCTCCTGCCTTGGCCCCCTCACTCTCCTCTGTCTGTTTTCGATGCTTCATTCCTTTGGTCTGAGCCCAGATTTCCTTTCTCAGGATCTTTGACTCTGCTTGCTTACACTCCTGTCCTCACCACACCCCATCATTGCCCTTTAAGATAAGGTTTGGGCTAGTGGGCCAGACCCAGCATCCCGGGTGGCCTGAGGCCCCTGCCACTCTTTGTCTCACGCTCACCCTCCAACTTCACTTAGGCTAGGAGCTTTTTCAGACCAGGAACTTCCAAGCTGTTTCTTGATGTCTAGGAGCTGCTTGCTGTCCCTCTTCTCCCTCCTTTTCGGAGAATGCTAGCTAGGTCAGGGCTCCAGTGATGGACGAGAAAGCAGCTGGACCCTCGGCAGCTCACTGCAGTCCACTCTTACATTCTGGCAGTAGCCAGACTGAGAGCAGGGAGGACACCAGGAACTCTGAGTGACAGGACTATCCTGTTTGAGAAAGGAGGGTCCTGGAGGTTCTGGCCCAGGAATAGGCTCAGAGACCTGGCTCCAGGTTCCAGAGGTTTCCCTTTCACTCCTTTCCCTCTTTCCCTTCTTCCCCTGAAGAAATTTATCTTTTCTAAACTCTGCGTCCAGCCTCTGTCTCTCTCCCATCTGTAACCCTATCTTTGTGAATCACAGAATCCCAGATTCCAGGACATTGGCCAAGCTGTCCTGAGGCCATCTTGTCTGGCCCACTGCTTCTGGGCCATCCAGCTTATACTCTGGCCCTGGCAGATCCCAACTTGAGAATGAGGCAGGGAATGAGGCTATAGCTTTCTGGTCACCAGCTCCCACCCCTTCTACCCACTCTCTGTCCCCCTCCAGGAAGTTCTCATTATCTGACCTATCTTTATATACCTTCAATCAGTGGATGTAGAAAATAGCTCACTCTCACAGAATAGCCAAATCAATCTCCCTTCTTCTCTCTTCCTCTTTCCTCTTTCTGTTTTATATTTTCAGTGAAAGAAACTAACCCTCCCCTTGTTCCACTGGGAAAAACACCACCCAGTCTCACTTCCTTCCCCCATCTCATTTTGCCTTTTGCCCCCCACCCCAACCTTCCCTTATGGAAACAGAAACTGGAGGCCTAGGACAGCCTCATCTCTGGTCTCACAGGGAGGCAGGGAAGGGACCAGACTTCTTCCCGACACCCAGGTTTTCCAGCTGTGACCTCAACCCCAGGCTGGGCCTGGCCACCTTTCCCATCCCATTTTTATCTGGGGCCCCTGACCCTTCGTGGGCAGTCCTGTTGTTGGCCCCTGCCAAGCTCTGTGTGGGGTGGGGTTGGGGGTGGGGTAGCCATCCAGTCCCACCCTCCAGGCCTCTTGCCTTGGCAGCTTCCCCTGGTGGGAGACAATGGGGCTGTGAGCAGAAAAGGGCAGGGGCAAAAGGAGGCTGGCTTGATCTGGGCCAGAGCATGCCCTGAGCCCACCAGTGTCCTGGCACTGTGACACTTCCTGGGGGGTGGAGCCCCCTCCTGCCCTGTTCTCATCCGGAGCCAGGCGTGGGGCGGGAGGGCAGTCAGTGAGAGGCTTGATCACCAGGGCCCAGCGAGGGAGATTCAGAATGTGTACTTTGATGGAGAAATGCAGCTGTGAGGAGATGAGGCGAGGGCGGGGTGGGCAGCCAGGCCATGGTCAGGCTGGCAGCAGGGCACCCAGCCAGCCAGAGGAGGAGGCACTCAGGGAACACAGAAGCCTGTTCCCGAGGACTGGGGAGAGTGCCCTCTAGCCTGAGTCCTCCTTCCTGCCTGGAATGGCATGGGAGGGGAGACCGTGGGTACTTCCCCTGGAAGGCCTGAGGAAGGGCTGGTGCAGGGAAGGTCACTGGAAGGGTTCTTCTCCTGTTTTCCACCTGACCTCTTTGGCTGGATCCTCCAGCTCTGAGCCCTCCATTTAATCCAGAAATGAGACCAAAAAAGGACTTCAAGATCATCTGGTCCAATCTTCTCACTCACAGTGAGAAGTCCAACAAAGTCCAGGGACAAGAGGTGGCCTGAGGCACACAGAATGCTGAGCACTGAAGCGGAGAGTCTACTTCCTGCTGAGCATCTCACCCTGCTTGCCATGGGGTGGGGGTCAGGGAAGGGGTACAGGGCCTTCCACAGTCTCCTTCTGCTCCTACACCCTCACTCTCACATGGGTGCTCCCCACCTCAGTAAGGGAGAGCAGAAGGCATATGACAGGTTCTCCTCAGGGTATCCAGAAGGTCAGTGCATCCACTCTTTGGCCTCATATAGCCCTGATCAATAGGAAGTCTCTTATATGTTGAAGTCCGTCAGGGAAGGGAAAGACCCTGCCTCTCCTGAGAGAGCGTTGGGAAGGAGAAAAGTGTGAGGAGGTGGAAAGGCCAGTGTCCAGGTCTGGGCAGAGGAAAGCAGTTGGGGGGTGGGATGGGGAGAGGGGTGGCATGGGGTGGCTGGTGGTGGGCGGTGGGAGGCAGGGTTAATGGAGCTGGGGCATCAGTGGCTTTGATGTGGTGGTTGGAGTGGGGGTAGGGGTTGGGGGAGGGGGAGCAGTAATTACTGAGTTAGACAGAGCAGGACAGGACAGGCTGGCGGGCACAGGCCCGGGCTCAGCCGCCTCGCAGCCAGCCGTCAGGCAACATTTTTCTGCCCCTTCTCCGCCACCCACCTCCCCCACCCCTGCGCAGCCCTCGCCCACAGCCCCAGGGTTCAGGGCTCCCTCTGCTGGCTTCTGGGAGGTGGGGGTCAGATGAGAGACCCTGGGGGTGAGTCTGGGGAAATAGAGAGGAGCTGGCTGTGAGACCCTTCAGAGGAGACTGGCATCAAAAAGGGTCTGTGACCCCTTTGGCCTCAATGATCCACCCAGGAGTGTTTGCTGGGGAAGAGGAGGGGTCCTAGAGGGTGCTTCTGGTCCATAGGGCGAAGGAGACACTGAGAAATAAGGGCAGAAAGTTGGAAAAAAGAGGAACCCACAAACGTCGCCTGCACGCCTACTGTTTGCCCTGCACTGTGCAGGCCAAGAGATGAATAAGGATGTCAATGGTAGCCCACAGGCTTTTTCTATATGTCACCTGGGAAGTAGGCAGGTGTTATTATTTGTTCCCATTTTACAGTTGCAGAAAAAGGCTCAGAAAGTTAAGTGTCATCATCCATTCAACAGATACTAAGTGCCAAGTTCACATGCTAGGGACTTGCTCAACATCATAGAACAAGCGAACAGCAGAGCCCAGATCCAAACACGGGTCCCCTGGATCCCCAAAGCCCTGAGTGTGTTCTGCTACTGACATTTCGCTTCCTCGCGAGATCTTTGTCTTTAACGAGTTTTCTATCTAATTGGAGAGATAAGACAAGAAAACATGACAAATAATTATGCCACTCGCAGGATAACAAGCACTCCCAAATGAGTGACAGGTGGCATGATGTAGAGGAGGGAGGAAGCCAGTGAAGGCTGAAGCCCAGAGGAGGAGGCTTAGGGTAAGCGGGATCTGAGGTGAGCTTAGATAGATACTGGGTAAGGTTTTGATGACTTAGGAGTCTAGAGGAGGTGGCCCTCCAGAAATTTAGTGGTATAATCTGAGATGCTTGCAGCTGGCTGCTTACTCCAACCCTGATAGGAGTAAGGGCTATGTGGGGGATAGCATGCGAGGCCTCTTGAGGTCTTCTGAAACCTCTGGTGGCCATTTCCCTACAACCTCTTGGGTTTTAAAATAGTCACCTAAGGTTCTTGCAATGGGGACCCCTCCACTGAGTGACCAGGGTCAGTCTCCTCCCTTCTCAGATTGTTCATCTATATAATGGGGGTGAGATTGGTGGAGCTGGACTCCATGATCTTCAGCATTCTCTTTGGCCCTCTGAATCCAGGACAGGAAAGGTAGGTTAGGCCAGAACCTGGGGCCTCCCTTAGATCTACGGATGTTGTCAGTAGGAACTGGCTGGCCCCTGATGCCGCCTCACTCAGCTATTGATTTTATTAACCAAGGTCCCTGGTGGGGAGATCTTGGCGCAGGCCAAGCCAGTTAGAGTGGCTAACTAACCCTAGGCTTGTCCCTTCTTGTCTGCATTCTGATTTCTTTTAGGGCTAGCCTCATTGTTTCTATGCCCAGGAATGTCTATTTGTTCAGGATCTATATTATATATTTCTTGCCACCACTGTGCTTCAGCCCTCCAAACACACAGATGTTTCCAAAAGGGTATATCTTCTCTGGGCTGATCCCAGAACAATGCTGACTCAGAGGCACCAATAGCAGAGTTCATTTCCTAAGGAAGCAGAAGGGAAGGAAGGAGGGTAAAGGAAGAGGGGAGATGGGGGAGTTATTTCTTGATGTCGAGTCAAGTGTTAAAGTTAGAGGGGGCATGCAAGCCTTTCATGCTAACTCCTCATTTTTCTGAAGGCCAGAGAGGGAACTAACTGACTTGCCCAGAGTGGCTCAGCCCACCCAGAGCTGAAAGAGACCAGGGTACTAAAGCAAGGCTCAGTGTTTTGCCTAGCGCCCTCCTGTCACTCCTTTCCTGGAGTTTCCTTTTCTGTGACTTGAGGATGGGAGCGAGGACAGGAGGGCAGGGAGCAAGTTGGTCCCTTGGGATTCTGGCTGCTACTATTGCCCATCCCTTCTCCTGACCAGCTTGTAAACAAGTCTAGTTCCCAGGCAGGCAGCCAGCCTGGGGAGCCAGACCCAGACCAGGAATCGACTCTGGGGCAGCCCCTCAATGCCAAGAAGGGCCAGCCCCACCTCCTGAAGGGCCCTGCCCTTCATGCTCCTCCTGATTCCTTTATCTCTAGCCCCTGGGAAGCAGACAAGGTCAGGAGGTTTTTGCCTTTCTCCCCTGCATATCCCCTCCTCCTGCTTTCCTAGGGCAGGAGGGAGAGGAGAGGGATGGGGACGCGGTAACCTTGGGAAGATAAGGCCTGCCAACCTTGGGAAATTGGGGAGTTAGCAGAGGGTAGAGTTGGGGAGCAGAACTGCGGAACTTAGCAGCATGGGGAGGAGGATACGTTTGCAGAGCTCCAGACTCCTAGGTGGAGTCCTGGGCAGGAAAGGCACTGGACAGCCTAGGAAGGTCTGCTTCCCTGCCTCTGAATCCAGTGGGGAAGAAAAAATGTTTACGGAAACTAATTAGGAGTCATGAAATGACATGTGGACAGGGGCTTGGCTCAAGTGATGACCTTCTCCTTAGGTGGCTCCTCCATTCAATCGAACATGTATTAAATAGTATTCACTGTAATATTATAGTAATTGTCCATAATATGCAAATTTTCATAAAAATTATGGGGGGTAAATATGAATTAAGCCTCTAAAATTCTGCCTGGGAGACAAAGAAAAATGATAGTCCTAACTCTCAAGTTGCTTATAGTCTTATCTACTGACTCTGTATGAGCATGCTAGAAGCTGCTTCAAATTCTTTTTGTAATGAGGTAGAATAAGTGGATGGAGAGGAGGAATAGATGATAGATAGATAGATAGATAGATAGATAGATAGATAGATAGATAGATAGAGGGACTGATCAACTCTTGAAGGTCACTAGACCTTTGGGACCCAGCCTGGCTGCCCTACCCTTGGCCCACTGCTCACTGCTCCATTCATCACTTCTCTAGGGTTGAGTAAGAGTTGGGGCTGGACCTTCCCAGGCTACAGTTGGAGTGCAGTGATGGGCAGGTCCTAAGCATGGAGGAGGGAAGGTCTGGACTATAAGTCTCTCCACTGAGGAGAGAACCTTAGCCTCGATTACTTGGGTAGGATGATGACAGTGACCTGTAGAGTAGTGTGTATGTGGGGGGTGGGGGTAGGAGACCTTAAAAGACTGTGCTTACACATCTTCTGGCAACCACCGCCTTCAAGCATCTCACTCCACAATGTTGAGAAGTTCCACCTTAAGACCTAAATTCCTCTTGCTGCTATTCAAGCCCATTACATCTCATTGTTGTGGGGCCAGAACATGCCTGGGCAGCCTGTACTTGTGGAGCAAATGGGGACAGTGGAGGTGGATGTACACTAACGCTAAACTGAAAAGAGGCCACCTTGACCTTTGACACATATCTACCACCATTTTTCTCTACATTTTCTAACTCCTGGTGCCTCTTCTCTCTCCCTGCCCAGAGTCTTTTTCTACCCTCTGCTGAAGGGTTTTTGAGTGGTCTCAAGTTACTTTCAGCTTCCAAGTGCTCAACCCACTCATTCCTACAAGAAAGGAATCCCAGTTAAGCATTCAAATAAGAGCAGTGTGATGGAAGCCCTTCCATCCAGGTGTGAATACCCAGCTGACTTAACCTTCAGGGGTCTGGTAGGTGGAAACCAAATGGTAGCTCTCTTGTCAGGTGGAATGAAGGCTGGGAATGGAGGGATTTCTGAAAGTACGTGATACCCACCCAGCTGGTATCCCCTGTCTCCAATCAGTTATGTCACTCCAGTGAACAGGGGTTGGCTTGCTGCCATCCTGCTGTGGAAAGGCTACAGATCTTGAAGCAGGAGAAGGGTGAGTATCACCTACTTCGTGGCACTTCAGAGACTCAGCCTCCAGCTCTTATTCCTGCTCTCCAGTCCAGGGAAACAGAGGATATCAGGGTGGTAGGTCCCACCTTAGAGATCAAAGCCCAACCTTCCCATTTTACAGAAGGAGAAACGTGGTCTAGAGATGGAGTGTGACTTTCCTCAGAGGCTCCATTCCCTTGCCATTTTAACGTTCCGTGGCTATCTAAATCCCTGAGATTGCCTCTGCCTTTTTAGCATCAGGGCTGTTCAGCTGACGCATATCTAGCTTGTGGTCCACTACGACCAGATTGTTTTCTGATACTGCCTACTTTTCTTTAATATCTATACATACTTTCTTTTCTTTGACAGCCTTCTTGATCTTCCTTCTGTTAATTTCTTCCTTGTCTCCCTTTTGGGCCAGGCCTGTTGAATTTTAGTCTTGGTCTACCTGGTGCCAGCTGCCTTCACCTTGAGTCAAATTCCTATAAGGATTTATTAATGAAGATGTGCACAGAAGGATAAGACTGAATCCTTGCTCTATAGCAATTTCAGTCTAGAATCTAGTTAAGAGGTGACACAGACATGGATGAAATGGTAAGAGAACCAGATAGGAGAACCTCAACCTCAGTTGGGAGGGTGGGGTAGGGAAGAGGCATGTCCCAGCTCCTGGCTGAGGGCTGAAGGGTCTGGTCTCCCTTACCCCCAGCCCTTTGAGTTATGCCCTTGACCTGCTGTGTTTTGCTTCCCAGGGCAGTGGGCAGCCCTTTGGTCATGGACCCTACCAGCATCTGCAGGAAGGCACGGAGGTTGGCAGGGCGGCAGGCTGAGTTGTGCCAAACAGAGCCGGAAGTGGTGGCTGAGCTAGCTCGAGGCGCCCGGCTGGGGGTTCGAGAGTGCCAGTTCCAGTTCCGATTCCGCCGCTGGAACTGCTCCAGCCACAGCAAGGCCTTTGGGCGCATCTTGCAGCAGGGTCAGTGTGGGGAGGGAACCAGGGGTACCAGAGGAGAGGGTGGGGGTTTGGGGAGGCTGCCTGAGCCCTATCTCTTCCATGAATCTCTGGGCACCCCGCCCTGACTCTGTCTCCCAGGCCCTCCCAGCCCCACGCCTTACTGCCTCACCCATCATAGTCCTCCAGGACTCAACTTTGGTGCTGCCAGCTGACTGCCCCTCCCTGCCTCCACAGACATCCGAGAGACTGCCTTCGTGTTTGCTATTACTGCTGCAGGCGCCAGCCACGCGGTCACACAGGCCTGCTCCATGGGAGAGCTGCTGCAGTGTGGCTGCAAGGCGCCCCGCGGGAAGGCCCCGCCACGACCCCTGGGCCTGCCAGGCACCCCTGGGCCCCCTGGCCTCACAGGATCCCAAGATGGCAGTGCTGCCTGGGAGTGGGGAGGCTGCGGCGATGACGTGGACTTCGGGGACGAGAAGTCGAGGCTCTTTATGGATGCGCAGCACAAGCGGGGACGTGGAGACATCCGTGTGTTGGTGCAACTTCACAACAATGAGGCAGGCCGGCTGGTAAGTATGGGCAGGGACATATAAGAGCTGGTGTGTGCACGTGAGTGTGGAGATATGTGTGTGCATGTAGAAATGTGTGAGCATGTGTGAGTGGATGTAGGAGAGTATGCGTGTGTCAGTGGATGTGAGAGAGTGTGTGAATGTGGGCGGGCAGGTGTGGGAGAGTGTGGGGTGTGTGTGTGGGAGCGCATTTGTGGAAGCGTGTGAGGGAATAAGGGTATGTATGTGTAGGAGTGTGTTAAATGTCTGGGAGCCAGCATGGCGGTGGGGGGCACTTGGGAACATTGGTTAGGAGCCTGGATGGGCATGTGGGATGAGAAGTGGCCAGCCTAGAAGATGGAGTCACTTGGGGCGGGCATACTTCTGAGACAGACAGGTGGGGTAAAGCTTGGGGTAGGTAGAGATATAGCTGCCAGGACAAGGACAGAGGATGGAGACAAAGGTTGGGAATGAAAGAAAAGATAGAAGCTGGGGCAAAATTATGGGGTCTAGAGGTATGGGAGCTGGGAGACAGGAGGGAGGTCTGGAAAGGGGCTAAAGCAGGCCCAAGGGGAAACGGGCTTGGAAAGGAGCAGATCCTGGTGGAGGTGGGGGCTGCGGGGCGATCAGGTAGAGGCCAAGAAAACCGTGACTTCATCTGGGCTCTTGTCGACTGGCTGCCCTGCAACCCCAGACCAGGCCCCACACAGGACCTTGGCAGCCTCTCCCCTTCCCTCCACAAAGAGGAGGGTCCCCGAGGTCTTGTTTAGGGACAAGAAAGCCGTCTGGGTCACATGTTTCCAGGGGGAAGGAGAAGCCTGGGAGGGAGAAGAGGACACAAGTATCCGTAGATCAGATCGGCCCCTGGACTCTGAGCTTCCGGAGATGATCTTCCTGGGTCATTTGCTCCCATAAATCTCTAGTGGGGTTGAGACTCTTAGACACAAATAGCAAATAAAGGGTAGGACTCCTGGGTTCCAGTTCTCAGTAGTGCATCCACAGTGGGCCCTCCTGCACCCTATGTCTAGGTTCTAGCTCTAGGGTCACCCCCACACACATCCTGTGTCCTCTAGGGTTTGGGCATGAGGCACTGGGCAGGGGGGTAAAAGGGGGCCCAGAGAAGAATGTCCTGACAGGCCCACATACCTGTCAGAGAGGATTGGGGAGGGGTGGTGGAGCCAGCTCTTAGTCTCTGCTCAGCCCTGCCTGGGGCCCAGAGGGTTGGCAGGAAGAAGGAAGATGGGACAGCGACCACCTCCCCACCTCCTCCAGGGAGAATCTCGCCCCTGCTGTCCATTCTGCTTTCTCCCCGATTCCCTGGCTTTGGATCTCGGAATCTCTGCGCTGGATTCTGGCCCCCACGCCCCACTTCTCCTGCTCCTCCATCCGTTTCATTCTTCCTCCTCTCGGAGCTGTCGCTCCCCCGATTTCCTTCTCCCCAGCTTTCGCTTTCCTTCCCCTGCCCCCTGCTCTTTCCTCTCTTCCACCCACTCTCCCCATCTTATTTTCCGTCGATCCTCTGGGCCTTTTCGCACCCCGCACTCTCCATATGTCCGCATCTCCCTCTCCTCTGTTCCCTGCAGGCCGTGCGGAGCCATATGCGCACCGAGTGCAAGTGCCATGGACTGTCGGGCTCGTGCGCGCTGCGCACCTGCTGGCAGAAGCTGCCCCCGTTCCGCGAGGTGGGCGCGCGGCTGCTCGAGCGCTTCCACGGCGCCTCGCGTGTCATGGGCACCAATGATGGCAAAGCTCTGCTGCCTGCTGTCCTCAGTCTCAAGCCACCGGGCCGCGCTGACCTACTCTACGCCGCCGACTCGCCTGACTTCTGCGCCCCCAACCGGCGCACGGGCTCCCCCGGCACGCGCGGCCGCGCCTGCAACAGCAGTGCCCCGGACCTCAGCGGCTGCGACCTGCTGTGCTGCGGCCGCGGGCACCGCCAGGAGAGCGTGCAGCTCGAGGAGAACTGCCTATGCCGCTTCCACTGGTGCTGCGTAGTGCAGTGCCACCGCTGCCACGTGCGCAAGGAGCTCAGTCTCTGCCTCTGACCCTCCGCCAGCCTCTCCAAACTACGCGCAGTGTCGCTTCTCGGTACCTGCGCGACCTCTGGGCTCCAGCAGGGGGCGCTGTCCTGTCCCGGCTTCCCCGAGTGAAAGTCCATCTCCCAAGCCTCTGGAAACTGTGAGGTGGAGAGGCTTGAGGCAAACGACCGCCCAGGAAGGCCCAGGCACCCGAGGGAGCCTCGAGAAGCGCTCTGGGGGTTTCTGGGGGAGACTATACAGGCCCTCTCTCTCCTTGGCCCCCAGATGGAAACCAAAGAGCCCTTTACTAGGCCTCTGGATGCGGGACACCTCAGAACTGCTGGCCACGGGTTGGGTGGGTGAGTTTAGTAGCAATAAAGATATTTAAACCAATAGTCCTGGGCCCACAGTTTGGGAGGGGGTCCGGTCTCCTGCGGGTTGTCATGGGGCCAGGTTCTGGAATTGTCTAAAGGGAGCCAGTTTTGATAGAACTAGCTATTCAGAACTCATCAACCTGGGTCCCTGTCTTCACTCTATGAGACTGGGTTTTCCTGGCAGCTGCCATGAAGAGTGCCAGATCTTTCCTTAGCATTCTTCTTGTTCACTCTTGTTACAAAGCTAGGGCCTGGATCTGCAAGCTGGGAAAGAAGTAGCAATCCCTTTTTAAAAGAGCCGACTGAGAAGACCTGGGGAAAGGACCAGAAGCTTCTGATGGTGTACTGAGCTTTCAGTTCAGCCCTCATCTTAATTCTAGGAGTGTGTGACACTTTTATCTGCCTTTCAGTTTCTGTGACCCCTGGGGAACCTGTGGGTAGACTTTTAGGGCCACCCAAGCCCATAGGATTAAAGCACTTTATGAACTGTAGAATGTGATGAAATATGTTATCAGTAACATAAGACTTACCATTGAAACTAACTTCAATCCCATTTACATTGAATAGAGTGCCCAGAACAGCATTTCTAATTACACTGAGAAGGAGACGCAGAAAAGCTGTCTCAAAGTTTTTCTTGGCACCCAATCGCATTTTCTTCCTTCTAGTTCTTTCTTGGGAAGCTCATGGTAATTGGGAAAGGAAGAGAGGAAGGGTTTGGGGTTCTGAGTTCTCCAGAGCTAACTGTCATGCCCCCATCTTCCTCCAGAGAGAATGAGTGAGGGTATGGCCCAATGTCTGGGATTCAGAGCCCCAAATTTCCCCACAGTCCAAATACTGCGGTGGGGGAATGACTCCCTCATTAAGATATGTAGGGCAAAGCAAGAGCTTTGGATTCAGATGCTCTAGGTTTGAAGCTGGTGCTCCTGCTTAGAAGTTTACAGCACAGGCCATGTTAGTCTCAGTTTCTTTCCCTGTATAATGGGAATATCATCCTGTTTCAGTTATCCATTGCTACATAACAAACAACCCCAACATTACTCCTCACGACCCTCTAGGTCAGGAAATTGGCAAAACTCAGCTTGGTGGTTCTGCCTCTTATGGAAGAACCATTGGTTGTAGTCATTCATTTGGCTGCATTCTGACGGAGGCTGGGCTGGTCTGGACAGTCCACGAGGCTTCACTCATATATGTCCAGTGCCTCAGAGCTTCTCCCGTGGTCTCCTTCTCTCCATGTGCCTAGCTTGGGCTTCCTCACAGCCTTGTGGCCTCAGTGTAATTGGACTTCTTACATAAGCTGGCTTTCAAAATAAGCTGTACCAAACTCAAAGGCAGAAGCTGCAAGTCTCTTCTTAAGGTCCAGCCTCAGAAGTTGCACAGCATTGCTGGCACTCCCGGCCAAAACTCAAAGAAAGGGGAAATAGACTCCACCTCTCCGTGGGAGAGTGGCAGAGAATTTGCAGCCATCATAATCCATCCCATGTTCTCATAGAATTGTGGAGAAGATATTTCAAACTATGAAAAACACTTCACACAGCATTTGAGACAATAATTTATGTCAAATTTCTGTTTACTCAATGGTAGTTACTGTGAGAATGGGGCTAGACAGTGGATGTTTTACAGCTATTAGGCAGGTTCTGATTGCAAATGAAGTTACCTAACTCAAACTAGCTTGGGCCAAGCAAAATTAATTAATGGGTCTTATACCTGGCAAGTCCAGGGGTAAGACTGAATTCAGGCACAGCTGAACCCAGGGGCTCAAAGGATGTCGTACGTCTCTTCCCCCGCCCCTACCCCTATATCTATTGTTTCTGCTTATCTCTGCCCCTCTTGTCATGCCGTCCTCATTCTCTCCTGCTGCAGATAGACTTTTGCTAAATATAGGCGGCCCTATGCCTACATTTGTAGAGCCGGTGATCTGAAAAGGAATGGCCTTCCCAGAAGAAGTCCTGAGGAAGACTCTGATTGGGTCAGCTTGGTTCACTTGCCTATTCCTGAACCAAAAGCAGTGTCCAGGGAGATGTGCTACTCTGACTGGGATTGGCAGCCCCCTAAGGCCACAGGGAATGGAGGCCAGGGAGGAGAGCAATACTCTTCAAATGAAACAGAAGGAAGGGGAACTCATTCAGAATGTGACAGACCCTAAACATGGATTCCAGTGCATCTGTTCTCTCCAGCACAATGCCCCTGCAGAACCTAGCCTGGTTCAACCCTCAGGGATCAGATTGGGGCCCCAGTGTGTAACCTGTCTGGGGTGGAGGGGTGTATCAGGCTGCTGTGGGAAGAAAGGAGCGTCTGGGTTTTCCTTCCTCCTGGCTCCCTCAGGTCAAATGCCTGGGCTTTGGGGGAAGTGTCATGAAGAAGTTGGACTGACAACCTCTCAACTCAAGCGAGCTTGGATTACTTACCAAGTTGGGAGAGTGGAACTGGCATCGTGGGCCACATGCAAGCGAAATAAAGCTCCCTGCAGATAGAGTTCATATGCGCAGCACTGCCTTCCCCAGAGGTCTGCGCTAGGTACTTTTACAATAATTTCCTGTACTTCTCTCAGAGACCACCAGGGGGTGCACTGAGCCCAGTTTCCCTATTAAAAGGGACCAACCGACAGAATCTGCGAGACTGCTGGGAAACTCAGAGTAGTGGGCAGGAGAGGGTAGGATGAAAGGAAGCAAGGAAATCCACAGATAGCTCCGGTCAAGCTGTTAGGGTTGCAGACTGTCTGGGACCTCTGGGCTGGCCCAGACCTAGGGCTGGGATGCTCACCTCCCACTCTTTACTTCCAAATCCTGGCAGGGGAGTGGTATGGGGTGGATGATGATGGACTTCCTTCTCCATGGTGCCAGAGAGGGAAACTGAGGGTGTGGAATGAATTGACACCAACCCAAGCAGGTTAAAAGTAATTTAGGGAAAGTAGTATGATACAATGAAAAAAAAAAAAAAGCCTAATTTGTTACCTCAACTTTGATCAAGTCAGTTAATCTCTAAAATGTGGGTGCCTGGTAGCATTTCAGTACATTGTAAGAGTACACCGAAATCTTCAAACTGCTAGTCACATATTAGTTGTCCATATTCTGTGACCAAGCCCAGAAGGAGTCTAGGAACTGTCATTTGTGGCGGGTGAGAGTAATGGCTCAAGAAGTACCATTTTGACAATTTTCCTGGTCTTCTTTGCTAAGAGATGGCTCTGTGCTCTTGCACTGCTGCTTGGGAAGGCAGCTGGAAGCAGAAATCAGAAATGCTCCAGGACATCACCCCCGTTGCTCCCCCAGTTGCTCAGCCCCAGGCACAGTCTAAGCCATCAAGGTTTCCCACTCACTGACTGGTGGGGGACATGTGGAGCTGGCGAGTTGGGAGAAGAGCACAGAGATGCCCCAGATGTGTGCATGATCACATCAGGAACAGCCAGAGTACGAGCAGATGGGTGGGGAGGCCATCTGGAAAGCCCAGGATCAGCCTGAGGCTGAGGGCTCAAGAAGCATTTCCCCTTCCCTTTAATGACCAAATATATAAGGAGTTTGGGAGACTAAAGCGGCAAGCTATGGCCCCTTACCTTGTTGATGGGTGGTGGTCCCTAAGACCCAGACAAAAGGGCGAAGAGCTCCCTTAGCAGTCTAGGACTCCTTTCCCTATTTTTCACCAAGACAAACTTGTGTGGCAGAGCATCTGGACTGAGTTGGCCTGCTTTGGGCTGGGGCTATGAGGGTCCCACCTGTTCTAACTCTGGTGCCTCTCCAGCCCTCCCTTCCCTGCAACCTCCTCCAGAGTCACCACAGCTGGAACCATTCTCCAAGCTGCCTTTCATCCCTGGTGCCCCCCACCCCAACCCAGTGGGTCCTGTAATTGTGGTCTCAGGCAGTGGCTGTGGGGGCCGGGGCTGGGTGAGGGCCAGAACCCAGGGCAGGTCCAAGGTGGGGCCTGGCGGCTGTTGATAGGGGCTTGCCCATGGCATGCATCAGATGGGCCTGGGACCCAGACACATTTTCTGGTCCTCATTTCCACATACACCAAGACCCTATTCCTGCATATGTCTTCTTCTCCCTAGACTGTACAGAGGTGTCCCAGGCTTGGGTGCCTTTAGACACTCATGACATCAGGCCAGAAGCACACCTGAGTGTAAGCAAGGTTTGGGCATCATTATTTGAATCCTGGGGTTTTCAAAGAAAGTGTCTTCTCTCTCTCCTGTACAGTCCTATAATTCATGAACAGTAGAGGGTAGGGGGACAAAGAGACCCTCCCTCATTATAGGAGGCCAAAGGAAAAAATTCAGTTTCCTAGGCAGGTCTGCAGCTTTTCCCAAATATGATCCTTACAAAAATCACTT
Organism: Pteropus medius; assembly: GCF_902729225.1. NCBI lineage: Eukaryota > Metazoa > Chordata > Mammalia > Chiroptera > Pteropodidae > Pteropus > Pteropus medius. The sequence continues at coordinate 22,710,377 of NW_024351729.1, forward strand.
GAGATACCAGTTAGAAATGCAGAATCTCAGGTCTTGCCTCTAGAAAGGCTAATTCAGCTGCTTGGGGCTGGAATCAGTATTTCCCACAATGGCCCATCCCAGGGGATAGATATGATGCATGGATCCTTGGAAATGCGAGCACTAGACAGAGAATAAGAAGAATTAGGAACCCATTCTGGGTGTCATGTTCCAAATGGGTGTGTTCCGAATCCTTTCTGGGCCTCAGTTTCCCCAACAGCCAATGGGAGTGTGACTCTCCAGCCTGGCTCGTCCCTGCTGGTGCCCTCTCCCACCCTGGGCTCCTGCCTCCTTCCTAGGTTGAGTCTGGTCCTGCCCTGTCCCTCCCCATACTCTTCCTAAACTCTAGTCTCATGTTGTCCTTGTCCCTGTGGCATGGTAGGGGAGAGTGGGGAGGGCAGGGGGAGGCTGGGGTCAAACAAGGCTCTGGCTAAAGCAGACTGCTTCCTGCCCCCGGCTGTTTTCCTGCTGTCCAGCCAGACTGCTCCCCCCACTGCCCCACCCCCACCCCCAGCAGCCTCAAGCCCTTAATTCCTGACAGCTGCGGTGGCTGCTGGCTGAGATGGGGGAATGAAGGGGGGAGTATGCCGTCAGCCTGCTGTTGCTCAGGCTGCCCCTACCACCTGACAGTCTGAGGACATGGAAGGCCCCACCCCTCTCTTCCAGTTCCCCAGGGATGGCCAATTCCAGGAAAGGGCCCCCTTTGTCTCAGAGCCCAGAGGCTTGGGTAGTTTGTCCTTAAACCAGGAAGGGTTCTCTTCAGACAGATGGGACAGTGAGGTTGGGAGGGAGGGAGGTTTACAGAGTGGGAGGCTTGCGCCCATTTTATAGAGGAAGCTAAGGCCACAGTGGGAGTAGGATTCACTATCAGGGACCAGGCGAGAACCAGAAACAGAAGGTGGAGCCTCTATCACCAACCCTCTGGCTCTCAGGCCCTGGCCTGGGTCCAGTACACTCACCCCATATCGAGCTGAGCTCAGAAATCAGCTACCGTGGGAGGACAGGAAGGGGTCCCGAGAGGAGCGGACCTGAGTCAGGAGGGTGGTGTTGGAGAGCTCCCAGAGGACCAAGTACAAGTGGCAGGGGCCAGAGCGAGACCTGAAGCATCTGCAGGAAGTACCTAGGCAAGCAGTACTCAGTGTTAATGCCTCTCCTGCTGTGCTCAGGGTCAGGTGAACTGGATTTGGTTGCAGCTCTTTCACCTACTTGCTGTGTGACCTTGAGTAAGTCACAACCCTCTCTGAGCCTCAAAAAATTTTTTTAAATAGGAGGGGATGAAATAAGATGGCCTAGAAACACACTTTTAGGATTAAAAGGCTCTCTAATTTCTCCACCCAGAGTGTGCCACTCCAGGGTGATCTGCTCCCGGACAAGCATTTACTGCTGGAGTCACAGCATTTCTTCCTTCATTGGCGAGGTGAGGCGACGAGATGAGGTGGGCCTCATTAACCTCATTTCACTAAGGAACAGAGTGTGGCTCAGTGAACAGCAGGCACCTGTTTAAGGTCCCACAGCAAAGGAGAATAAGATCCTGAGGCTGCCAACCCCCCTTGCAGGACCCCACACCTGTCTCACCAGCCAAGCCTGGGAATTCCCTCCTGAGGAGCCGGGAGGCGAGCAGAGGGGCCATCCCCTCACCTTGAGCCCCTGCAGGTGTGTATACTGGCGCGGGGGAAAACGCTCTCCAGCAGCTGCGTCTCAGCCAGGCACCCACACCTCCCAATAACACACCTTCAAACACAAAACAGCACGCCCTGCGCACTGACACCTTCCCAGGGCGGGTGTGCACAGACCCCAACACCTCTCCTTCCCCTGCCCTCTCCGCGGCCAGCCGCTTCCACCCAAAGTCCT
>NW_024351729.1:22712287-22926658 GCF_902729225.1 Pteropus medius
TGGTGACAGAATATGGGCAGTTCAGGGAGACAGGGCAGTGCCCAGGAGAATGATGGCTACTAGAAGGGAGGGTATAGGTTAGGGGGCAAATGCTATCCTGGAGTCCCTGCTGTGCTGGGGGAATGCACCCCCACCCCAGGAGTAAGCTCAAAATGCTTTGCCCCACCTTGGAGATGGCCTCCAGACAGGGGCAGGGGTTGGGGGCTGGAAGGGTATAGCCCAGGAGGGGTCAATGGGAGACTGCAGCTGGAAAGGTTCTCAGTGTGTGTGCATGTGTGTGTGTGTGTGTGTTCCACTGAGCCCAGCAAGCTGTGTTGTAAACAGCAGTCTGTGTGTGCATATATGTGTGAATGTGAGAGCTCATGAGTCAATGTATATCAAGATGAATATGTGTGTGTACTTGCAAGTGTCTTTGTGTATGTGTGTGTGCGGCTGTTTAATAAAGTGTGCACGTGTGTAAGTGTTTCTGAGCCTGTGTGTCCCCCTCGATGTGCAGAAGTATGTCTGTGAGAATATGACTGTCTGAAACCTGTCTTTGGGAGGGGTCTCCTGGGAAAGGCTGCATATGTGAGCATCTATGCTTGGGGATGTACTTATAAATACAGGCACTTTGGATGTGTGTGCATTTGCACATATTAATGTCTGTGAGTGTGCAGCTGGGTGGGTCTTGTTGGAGGGGATAATGGTGAGAAGGTCAAGGAAAGGAGAATGCTTTAAGGGTATACTAATGAGCCCAAACTTCAAAGGCAAAGGTTGGAAGGGAGGAATTATGACCTTTAGGACAGACCATGTATTGTTAGGCGGGGTCCTCCTAGCCCCCCAAACACTCACCCACCCCCACCCCACACGTCTGCAGGTCTGCACCAAACGACATTCTGGGCCTCCGCCTTCCCCCGGAGCCTGTGCTCAACGCCAACACAGTGTGCCTGACACTGCCGGGCCTGAGCAGGCGGCAGATGGAGGTGTGTGTGCGCCACCCTGATGTGGCTGCCTCAGCCATCCAGGGCATCCAGATTGCCATCCACGAGTGCCAGCACCAGTTCCGGGACCAGCGCTGGAACTGCTCTAGTCTCGAGACTCGAAACAAGATCCCCTACGAGAGTCCCATCTTCAGCAGAGGTAGCTGCCCCTCACCTTGCCCCTCTGTCTGACCCATACAGCACCTCCGCCCCAGGACTTCTCTGCCAGCCATCCCCAACCCAATTCCTCAAGCTGGCAACCTCTCCAGGTGCACATCTGCCAGTATCCTGCTCTCCTGCTTCTATCTGATCTCAGAAAGGCCCAGTGTGTGTGTCTGGGGGTGGGGACAGACAAATGGGGCAGATGTGGTTCCAGGCTGAGCCATGCGGGCTGAGGGTAGCAAGTTCCATGCCTGAGAATTGGACTCCTGGTTTATCCTGCCCTGTCATTGACACTGCAAATCTCAGGCCCAGGAAATATCTATATCTGTGACCTGTCTCAGTTTACTCTCTACCTAGCAAACAGCCTTGAGACTGGAGAGCCTGTAATAAAGTACACAGAATCAGCATGAAGAGGGGTCAGGGACTTTGCCAAGTGGCATAGATGAGGAAAGCCTGGGCAGGTAAAAGGTCTGTGCTTCTGCAGGAGCTCTTCCTGGCGGGGTGCACCACCAGCCTCTGTGTCATCCTCGCCACCCCGGAAAACCCTCTCTGAATCAGAGGTACTAGGTGTGTGCATGCCTCATGCCCAGCAGGCCAGGCGGCCCTGTCAATTCCTCTTCCCCTCACAGCTCAGAGAAACCACAGCTCACTCCTGTCTTTCCTCCCCTACTGCTGGGTGACCTAGGGCCCACCCAGGCAACCCCTAGAGTGGCTTAGGCTGGAGACAATGGGAGGTTTCGTCACTCATTTCCATTCACATCCTGTGTTAGTACCTTAGGTCTTGACTCGAGTCTTTTGGGAAAGATGAGGGTCCTGCCTCCTGCATGGGCCAAGCTAGGTATCTGTCCCTCCTCTCAGCTGCTTGGGTGAGACTGTGTGGGGACCCTGTGTGGGGGCACTGGGGGAACCTGGCTCCTTGGGACTTGTCCAATTCTCAGTTGACTGTGGAGGAAGAGAGAGGGATACCCCTATACCCTTTGGCTTTGGGATCTAAGGCTTTTGGCAGAGTCACACCCCATGGACCCTCAACTTCAGAGAGAACTTAGGAAGCCAGAGCCTTTCGGTTTTCACCAGGATCCTTTCGAGCACTCCCTGGGCCCCCAAGTCAGGGGCCACTCTGCCTGCGCCAGCCCAGCCCCAGGTCGCCGGCTCCGCCCCCGCGGTTCTACCTTCTCTCTCCCCCGCGCGCCTGGGGCGCTGTTTCTCCCCGGCAGAGCCCAGCCCGACGCGTGTGGCGGCATGCAGCCGCGAATTAATCCCCGCGGGCCGCGGCAGACGGCTCCCGGGCCCAGCCGCGCAGCTCCCGAAAGGGCGCCCCCCTACTCCCCAATCCCGGCCCGCGCTCCGGCCCCGTGTTCTGGCCCCGGCCGCCCTGCAGCCCCAAGCCTCTCAGCGGTCTGAGAGCAGTGGCCCCGGACCCGGCTGACCACCCCATCCTGGGCAGGGCGCTCCGCCCCACTGCTACCTGCTGGCCGTGCTGGCCTACACGAAGTGACAGGCCTCTGCATCTATTATGCCCTGGCCTGGCTTGGCCGGCGCTCACCCGCTCCCACTGCGGGTTTCTAGGTCACCCACGCTCCCCAAAACCCTGATCTCCCTCTAGCGCTAGGCCAGGCCAGCGATGAGGACACAATAATTTCAGGTTCAGCTCCCTGGGGGCTCGGGCTGGCGCTGAGGTTCTCACCCCTGCTACTTTGGGAGGCATGAGGTGAAGCAAGCTCTTCACCCCTCTCCCAGGCCTCAGTGTCCCCTCTTCCCCTCTGGTCCTCCTGTTCCCTCTAGAGTGAGTGAACCCAGGTGTCCTGTGCCTCGTGAGGGCCCATGAGGCCTGGTGGAGGACATGGGGTCTTTGATACTAGGGGTGAATTCTGAGCAATCTTGCACGCGCGGTTGGAATGGCGCCAGGCACTCCTGGGTTCACCTGCAGTTTAATAAGCTGGAGGTGAGCTGGGGGGACTGTCAGGGGAGAGGTTGGGGTAGAAGAGGAGACTTGCCAGGGATAGTGGGGGTAGGCGGGAGGCACCTAGCTGGGGAGGGGATGGGACAGCTGATCCAGCCTCCACCAGTTGACCAGGGCACATTCCACCCACCTCAGAACCCGGTTGTACCTCTGCAGCTCCTGATCCCCGCATTCGGACACTTCATTTTAACCTCTGTCTCTGCGGAGAGGACTCTGGGCTTCTGGAAAGAACTGCCACTTTCCCCTTCAAGGGCCACTATTGTGCCCTTTCCTTACTCCACATCCGGGTTCACCCTCGTTGGGGTCATTTTCTGGTCCATCTAGGCTCATGATCTCAAAGACTAGCTAAATTTAAATCCCAGGGAACCAATCTTGGTGGTAGCCAGGCCCTGTCTGGGCCCTTCCCCAAGACTCTCTTCTTTTTAAGCTATGGATTGTCCATCGTGGGTGACCTCAGATTCACCTAAGTGAAATATCAGGATGCTGAGCCTTCTTCTGGCTGCTAATGGAGTTTCTTTAAGGTGTATTCTGCCATGTTTAAAATTCAGAGACTGCTGGGAGGAGGTGGTCCCTTGAGCCTTCCATCTTAATACTGTCATCTAATTGTCCGGACACCTTCCTTGAGATGGGTTGGGCTTCTAACAATGTAGGAGAAAGTGAGAAGGGAGATGGAGCACCTGGAGTGGGTGATTAGAAAGGTTAGGGCATATAATAGGGCTTTACCCAGCCAAAGAGAGGGCATAAGGGGTGGTCCTGGAGCCTGGGGGGAGGGGTGAGGGACAAGGAGAAGGGCATCTAGAGGCCTAGAAAGAGTCAGAAAAAAGCTGTAGGAGAGCTCCCAGTCCAGGCCAGCTGCTTTACCGAGCCCAGGGGCAGCTGTGACCTAAGTGCCAAGGGCACTGCTATCTCCAGCTTTTTGTTCTAGGACCCAGATGGTTGGTGCCTGGGCGGGTGGGGTATTGGGCAGAACATCTGCTAGAGGAGAGCTTTTCATTGTGAGGACTAGAGAACCCATCCATCTCCCACTCAGGATGCAGGGACCCAAGGGAGATTTGAGGAAGGGGCTGCTTCGGGCTAGACTTGGGCCCTGGAGTGAGAGGGGATGAGAAGACAGGGAGAGGCTTGATGGAAAGGAGTGTAATAGAGTCACACAGCAGGTCCTGGGGTACTGTTCTTCCTGAGGCCCAGTCCCATTCAGAATACATGGAAAGAGGGGGCATGAGGCCCAGCTGTGAGCCACGCTCCGGCACAGGGAAGGCCATCAATCTGATAGTCCAGCCTCTGCTCTCCAAGGCCCTGGCTCTTTCTTTTCCCATCTCCCTTTTAGATTTGTCCTCAAGGAGTCTTGTTTTATGCCTAGGTCTCCAGGCTTGGAGTATGTGGTGGCACTCAGATGGGGACACAGGGACACAGGCAGTCATATCCCAGGATCAGCTAAGGTTTTATTATTCTAATGGCACCCAACACATACGAAGTACTTGCCGTGAGTCAGGCACTATTCTAAAAGCACTTTATCTATACTTTAGGGTCATCAATCAATCTCCATGTGGTAGGTCCTATTATTATCCTCATTTTACAAACGAAGCTAAGAGAAGTTGGGTAACTTGCCATTAGTCACACAGCTTGTAAGTGAGCTGTAGAACCAGGACTGAAATGCAGGCCAGCTCACTTTAGAGATTGCACTCAACTTCCTGCCATACTTCCTCCGAAGCTACAAGGCCACCACGATCTCTCACTGTGTGCCCAGAAGTGAACTGGTGCAATGGAAGAGTAGTCCAAGAAATGAAACTGACATGCACACACACACACGCACACACACGCGCGCGCACACACACACACACCTATGTTTGTGCAAACATGTACCCATATTCAATGTCATCCCTAAGTGTTCTCACATGCACACAACTCTCTCCTTCTCTCGCAGCCCAGGCACACGAGCACAAGCACGCACAGATTATTTGCACAGAGAGAATGGAGACCAGACCTTTCCCCTTCCCTCCTTCTTTGATTCAAATGGGTGGAGCTCAAGCTTCTCTAAGCACTCGGGGATTCTCACCGGCTCCTGAATCCTCTCTCTTCTACACTCCCCTGCCATCCAAACCTCCTCCCCCAGCCCCTTCCTGGCCGTTGGCTTCAGCCTGTAGCAGCAGCTGACTCCACTTAGATGCTGGCAGTCCCTGTCCCAGATCAAAGGCAGGGCGGCTAATTGTGCATCTTAACGAGTCCCCCCTCAGTGCTCCGGGCAGCCCAGCTGGCCATGGCCCCACCCCTCTCCCCCTCCAGCTGGCCAGATGGCACAGTGCCTGCGTCTGCCCCAGACAGTTGGGGCCAGGACCGAAACTGGGGCCCTGAATGGGAGCTGGAGGCAGACCCAGTAGGCTGGACATCTCCAAGGCCTGGATGCTTGGAACAGAGGGTGGCCACATAAACACTGCCTGGTCACACCTACAAAAGGCTGTGACCAGCTATCAGAGGCCATGAGATGGAATCTTTAGCTGCCTGGGATAGGTAGGGGTGTTCTCTGCAGGCTGTGGGATACATTTCTCTATATTCCTTCAGGCCTGTCCTTGAATGTAGCGGAGCCTGGGAGGTGATGGTTGGCCCGGAACAACCCTGCAAACTAGTCTCTTGCTCTTTCCTGGTGCCATGCATAGACAGGGCCATAGGAACTGTGAACTGGGCTACCTGGGTTTCTTACTCCGCAGGTCTTCCTTCCCTAGAGTCAAATACCCTTCCGCAGAAAGTTGTCAGACCTGGGAGCTGAGAGAGCTGGGGCTGGGTCCAGCTCTGTAACCCTGTGACCTTGGGCATCCCCTTTTTGCTCTGTGTGTGTGTGTGTGTGTGTGTGTGTGTGTGTGTGTTGCATGTGGGGGATTGCTGAGGCCTGGGGTGCCTCTGGAGGTCTGAGTATTGCCATTTTTCCCAGGAGTATGTTGATGACTCCTTCAGCAATAAGAGAAATATTCAGAGTTCCACAGATAAAAGGCAAGAGATAAACACAGGGTGTGCTCCCCAGCTTGAGTCTGCCTTCCTTGGGCCCCACCTCCAGAGCAGTGTCTACTCTTCTGCAGCCTCCACCAATTCCCAGAACCCCCTTGAAGGTTCCAGCCCAATCCCCAGCCCTTCCTGTCTGCTCATAGCTAGGCTTCTTATGGAAAGGTCTTGAGATGCTATGAGCTGGAAAGAGAAGCTAGAGAGGGACAGTCTGCTTTACAGGGTTCTGATGGCCCAGGTGATTTATGCTAGAGTGGGTCAGGAGCTGCTGGGCTCTGTGCTTGGTTGAAGAAACAGGAAGCATTGGCCTGAATCTGAAACAGTAGTGAGTGAGGTCAGACAGCAGGAAGAACTTCTCAATGGTAGCTAATGTTTATGTAGTACTTACTGTAAGTAAGGTATTATTCTAAGCACTTTAAATATACATGTAATTCATTTAATTCTTGGAATGACAATAAGGCAGATAATAATAACAACCCTGTTTTACAGAGGAGAAAATTGAGGCACAGAGAAGTCAAGCCATTTGGCCAAGGTCACATAGCTATTAATATCTAGTAAGTGGAAGAGCCAAGTTTGAACCCAGGCAATCTGGCTTTAGAGTTCATATTCTTAACTGCCACTATACACCTTGGGGTGTTTGTTTGTTTGTTTGTTTTGGCTGGGCAGGGAGAGGAGGACAGGGCCCTGTGATGCAGATAGTAAGTATTAGGGGTAGGATTAGGCTAAGGTCTCTGTCCAGTCCTGGTTGGCTCTCTGGTGGTCTGTGAGGCCTCCAAGAGCATGTCCTCTTGGTCTGATGCTAGGATAGAAGGACCCAGAGATTTCCCCCTGAATCTCTGGCCTCTCCCAAGGCCATTGGCCTCTGGCTAGGTTTGGGTTTCCCTAACAGAGGCCCATGGCACAGGTGGATTCTCTTCCATATGGGGGCCAGCATTGCTCTTGGCGTCTCCCATTGCCTACACTCTCTCGGGTTCAGAGGCTGGTTAGAGTCTTGTACCAGAACCTGGTCCTAACTAGTCCTTTCTCAGACACAGACTAAGCAAGAAGAAGCTGGTGGGTCTGGGAGCCAGACACTCCTCTGCAAGTAGGCCTCCCCCTGCCACAGGCCCAGACCTACTAGGGCCTTCCCCGAGGATAGCTCAGGCTGAGAACACCAAGGAGGAAAGCAGTGTAGACAAGTCAGTGGCCAGGCTGGCCCAACCCAGGCCCCCTGCGAGTGGCTCATCAGGGAGTCTTTGTGCCTCCACCCCGTCCCCCTCCCCCCAGCATTCCAGGGACAGTGTCTGCCTTAGCTCACCCTCCCCTATTTTCAACTGTATGTTTGACCCTGTGCAGGGCATGGGCTTACTTCCAGCATCCTTCAAATAATCTTCAGTTGACCTAGACTGACCACAGGTGGCTGGGTAGTGTACTTTTCTGAGCAGACTTCAGGGATGTCGTGTAGACAGAGAGAAGGAAGCTCTGCTGGTTTATTTCTCTGCCTCTCAAATCTGGCCCTCCGAGAGGGTTCTGTGGTGGACCTGAGGGGGAGGCACCAGGGAGGTGATCTGGGGCCCAGGAGCTTTAGAAGTACACCAGCTCCTCCTGTCCATTAACATTTCCTGGGGCCTGGAATTCCATCACTGCTGATTTATTTTTTAGGTTACATTTTGCCTTCTTTCTGAAGGCTCATTTCAAAAATGCAAATATCACGTGAGAGATAATAGATTAAGTCCCTGGTCTTAAAAAGAATGTTTCCCAGATACTTTTCGTCCAACAGGAGAGGTATAGACTTGCTAAGGGTGATGTTAATGAAGCAGGGAAGGTAGTACAAAAAAGGGGGAGCGATTATAGGGGAGACCTCTGCCACCCCATCCTCTGTGCAGAACTTCTGATATGATTTCTGCCCCACTTTGACTCTGTCTGTGCTCTGTACCAGACCTCCCTCCTACACCAGGCCTCAGTTTCCCTTCCTATGAAGAGAAGGTTGCACAGAGAAGGCAGAAGGATGGGATGTCAAGGCTACTCAGAACCATTGTTTCCTGGATCTCTACTTGCAGGTTTCCGAGAGAGCGCCTTTGCCTATGCCATAGCAGCTGCGGGAGTAGTTCACGCCGTGTCCAATGCCTGCGCCCTGGGAAAACTGAGGGCGTGCGGCTGCGACGCATCCAGGCGCGGGGACGAGGAGGCGTTCCGCCGGAAGCTGCACCGCCTGCAGCTGGACGCGCTGCAGCGTGGTAAGGGCCTGAGCCACGGGGTTCCCGAGCACCCAGCCCTGCCCCCTATCAGCCCTGGCCTGCAGGACTCCTGGGAGTGGGGCGGCTGCAGCCCTGACGTGGGCTTCGGGGAGCGCTTCTCTAAGGACTTTCTGGACTCCCGGGAGCCTCACAGAGACATCCACGCACGCATGAGGCTCCACAACAACCGAGTGGGGAGGCAGGTGAGAGTCACCCCCTATCCTCTACCCCTGTTCCAAATCCCTCTGCCTAGAGCCCCTCCCCTGCCCCAGCCTGTCTCTCCGCTGGGGACCACACCGCTCCTGCTCACTTAGCAACTTTCCTATTGCCCCCTCCTAATTCAGTCAACAAAAATGCATTGAATTTCTACTATGTGCCAGGCACTGGACTAGGCCTAGGGATAGAAGGCAGAAACATCCCCTGCCCTCATTAGCTCACCCTCTGCTGAGCATCCTGCTTTGCCTATTTCCTCTGGGAGCAGTGGAGAGATTGGGTTGCAGTCAGACCTCCGGGGTTTAGGACTGGCGCTGCCACTCTGTCTCCTCCCCTTTAAAAGCAAATAGGTTGAGCTGGATCGTCCATAAGGCCCCTTAAGCTCTAGTGTTCCATGATTCTGTTCCATGATTCTGCTGCAACTCCCCTCTTCTCCCAACCTTTCTGTGCACAGTGGGGAACTCCTCAAAGCGAGGTTCCTAGGGGCCACTGTGGAACTGTGTCCTAGTCGCCTTCTCCTTTCTCCCCTACCCTCAAATGCTCATACTACCTCAAAGGTCATTAATTTGGGGTGGGGGAAGGAGAAGAAGAAAGAAAGGAATAATAACCTGCATTTATTGAGTGCTTACCTTACCGTGTGTTAGACTATCTGGAACACTTTCCTACCTACTAGCCTATTTAATCCATCCAAATACCTATGAGGGTACTATTTTGATCCTCGGGTTAAGATATGGAAAATGAGGTGCAGAGAGACTAAACCTGCCCAAGGCGATGTAACTAGTGAGGAAGTGGGAGAGTCAGGGTTTATCTCCAGGCGGTTGAGCTCTGAGGCCATGCTCTTTTGCTTAGAGTGTAGTCTACCCTATTTGCTCACCTACACTACCTTCCCTCCTCAACCCTCATGGTAGCTCAGCATCCTCCTTTCCTGGCTATTTGGCTCTGATGCCTTCTCTCAGCTGGGCCTGCTCAGGCCTTGGTCCTGGCTTCTCCTTGCTCTGGCTGGCACCTTCTTTTCACTCCCCTTTCTCCTGGCCTCTCAGCTCAGGCTGGTTCAACTTCTTCTTCCACAAAGACTCCAAGCTGATTCAGCTCTTCCCATTCTAACTTAGAGGTGAGGTAAACTGAGGCATATCCATCCTCAGGTCATGTCCAGCTTCCACCCAGCCCTGCCCTGTCCATGCAGCTCTTTTCCCAAGCTTCGATACTATCCCAGCCCATACTGACTCCTCCTCCTCATTAAACTGGTTAATTAATGGCTGCTGCCTGTGGGAAGCAGATGTTCTGGAGCTGTTGGCCAGCGGAGGCATTGGGCTGGTTCCCATGTGGTGCTGACACCACAGGCTGTGCATACAAGCTTTGGAGTCCTTTAAGGCTCAAAGAGGCAGGGTTCCTCTCTTACGGCCCTACTACAGGTTTGAGGGCCCTGGATCGTTGCTCTCCCTGTTTGAGGGTGTGGTTTTGGAGTGGAGCGGGGTGAGAGGAGGATGTGGTCAGCTTCCTCTGGGGCCTCTGGTGAGGATAATGCCCAGGGCTTCTTTGGGAGGAGACTCCAGAGCAGGTTGAGAACTGGGCAGGGCATGGTAGGTTGTGTTCCAGGAACTACCTCCTTTGGAGGTCTGGGAGCCTCTCTCTCAACTTTCGTTGGGTTGGGGGTCTGGCTGTCTGGGTTCTGTTCCCGTTCTGTGTTCACGTAGAGCCTTTGGACCCTGTTGGTGTTCACTGTTTCCCAGGAGGAGATGTGGCACTCAGCATTGGGCAGAATGAGCCCCAGCCAGTATAATGGGGGGAAGGAATGTCTCCCCAACTCCTGCCTGCCCCCTCCTTAGGCTCCCTGCAAAGGGTTGCAGGGCCTGGAAGAGGAAAGGGGCTTTCTCAAACTCCCTGCATCCCCTACTAACAGCCTGGAGCAAGGCCAGAGGCTTTGGGGCTGGGGTGTAGTGGGGCCAGTACACCCCTGCTCCTGGCTCCCACCTGAGGGATGGAAGGAGAGGGAATTTCCCTGAGGATCTGGGATCCCCCCTCAGGAAGCAAGAGCCTCAAGCCCCAAGGGCCCCCTGCAGGTGCTGGGGAAAGTGGAGCAGGAGAGGAGGGGAGCAGGAAGGAGGGAATTCCCCCAGGGCCTGGCCTGACTGGAGGTGGTGGAGAGCAGCAGAAGAGCAGGCAGAGTTCTTCTCCTGACTGTCTGGCTCAGGAGCTGTGCCACCCCCGCCTCCCAAGCCTGCTTCAGGTCTCAGCTTTTGCCTCTGTTCAATGGAATTGGTTTCGAAAGCCTCTGATTCTCACAGGCCAATGTCTAGTGTTAGAAGGAGGGCGGTGTGGCTGGCCCCTGGCGTCACCCCTCACGGTGCCTCCCTCTGCAGGCGGTGATGGAGAACATGCGGCGAAAGTGCAAGTGCCACGGCACGTCAGGCAGCTGCCAGCTCAAGACGTGCTGGCAGGTGACGCCGGAGTTCCGCGCCGTGGGGGCGCTGCTGCGCAGCCGCTTTCACCGCGCCACGCTCATCCGGCCGCACAACCGCAACGGTGGCCAGTTGGAGCCGGGCCCCGCCGGGGCACCCTCATCGGCCCCTGGCATTCCCGGGCCGCGCCGCCGGGCAAACTCCGCCGACCTGGTCTACTTCGAGAAGTCGCCTGACTTCTGCGAGCACGAGCCGCGCCTGGACTCTGCGGGCACCGTGGGCCGCCTGTGCAACAAGAGCAGCTCAGGCCCCGACGGCTGTGGTAGCATGTGCTGTGGTCGTGGCCATAACATCCTGCGCCAGACACGCAGTGAGCGCTGCCACTGCCGCTTCCACTGGTGCTGTTTCGTGGTCTGCGAGGAGTGCCGCATCACCGAATGGGTCAGCGTCTGCAAGTGAGCGGAAGGCTTCCCTCGCTGAGACTGGCCCTCTGCCCCTCGCTTATGGCCTTGGCCTGACGGTGTTGCTTTGGCTCCTGGGAGAGGATGTTGGACCACATGATGTCATAGGAAACTCCCAGTTCTGAGGGTCGTCGAGTTCGCAATCACCAGGCCCCACCACTCACTTCCGTGAGCTAGAGGACTGATTTGCCTTCCTGTTTGTTTCCTACCCCAAGTTCAGACTGCTCAGTTGAGCTGGGGATTGCCCCACACCCTCGGTCAATTGTCAGCCAGGCAGCCCCAGGCCTGTCTCCTTTCATTCCTTTACCTCTTTCCCTGAAGTGGGAGGGAATGAATGGCAGCTGATGGGCAGATGGAGGAGAATTAAAAAGCAGAAATGGACATAATTGAGCTGCAGTGATTCTAGAGAGGCCCCAGACGCCCTCCCCGACAGGCCTCTGCCCTTCATTTTTCAATTAACAAATATTTATTTTGCACTCTTTGTGGCCTGGCACTCTGCAGGGAATGAAGGGCGCTGGGTATACAGATGTGAATAAGAGACATTGCATCTGCCCTCTTGGAGTTTACATTCTGGCTGGGGGAGGTGGACAATAAACAAGTAAATACACAAGGACATTTCAGACAATGCTATGTGCAGTGAAGGAAACAAAGCAGGGTACTGGATGTAGAGAGATTTGAGGGGAGTGGGGCTCCGTTAGATAAAGCCATTGGTCTGGGAAAGCCTCTCAGAGTTCTGATACTGGTGCTGAAACCTGCATGATGAGAATCACGCGCAGATTGAGGGTGAGGGCTTTCCAGGCAGAGGCCACATGAATGCAAAAGCTCTGAGGAAGAGAAAAGAGACTAGTGTGACTGGAGTGAAGAAGTCAAGTGGCAGGAGAGGAGCGGGGCGGGCGGGCCAGGGAAGGGTAAGGCGCTGGGATTTTATTTAAGAGGGATGGGAACCTGCACAGGGTCTTGAGCAGGTGAGTGTCATGGTCGGATTCCCACATGGGTTGCTGTATGGATGGGCAGCTGGCTGAAGGGGGACAAGTTGACAGCCATCTTCCAAACCAGAAATGAGGCCTGGACTGGATGGAGGCAAGGGGTCTTGACAGGGGCTTGGATTGGGGGCTCTTGATGCCAGAGCTCTAGCAGTCCACCTTGTGCCTGCGCCTCTGCCACAAGCCAGGACGAGTGGCAGTGCCCAGCAGCACCCATCTGCAGAGACAGGAGGCACTCTGAGAGGAGTAATCCTGGGCAAGACCCAGCTCAACCCAGCCCAGCGCCCCAGGGAGCAGGTGGGGCTAAGAGGTGCGGCCGGGAGGAGGGTGGCGGGGGAGGGCCAGGAGACTCACTGTCTGGATTCTGGTCTCTCTTAGACCAGGCAGGGGAGGCAGGGTATATAAGGCTGGGGGTGGGGCTGTGGGACATCCTTCCTGGGCCTCTTGTGCCCTCGGATCCCCATCTCAGGGTGCCCTTGGCAAGTCAGCAAGCCCCCCCCACCATACACCCATGAGAACACTGCTGAGCTGGTCCAGTGTTATACTCTCTTCCGCTCTCAGATCTGATGTTTTTCTGGAACAGACCCTCATGGAGAAGGATGGTGAGAGGAAGATGGGATCAGGATGTCTGGGAAAGAATAGTTCACCTACTTCATCCAGGCCTCCTGCTGCTCGCAGTTGGGGATCCTGCTGTCGGCCTCAGTTCACCTCAATATGGTGCCCTTCTTGATGAATCACACAAGGATGAAGTCTTATTCCTCTCCCCGACTGCCAGCCTGCAAATTCCCCATCTTTCCCTACCCCTGTCCCATGTCTCCCTATCCCTGAGGAAGGGTAAGAAAGAAAGGATACACCCCTGTTGGCTCACCAGCTGGGAGATTTGGCCCCACTAGCTTGTCTTCGGCTCCCTCCCTTCCAATGCCTGCATCCCAGCAGCTCCCAGATGTGCCTAAGGCAGCATGGCCTTCCATCCACATGCTCAGCTCTACTGCCTCTGTGAAATACAGAGTTTCTCTCCCCATCCCCCAAAAGACAGCCCCATAGGCAGGCAGGCGGGTGAGAGTCCCTAGGGAGGAGGGGTAGGTAGGAACAGCCAGACACACCTGCCTCATTCCTTTCCTCTTGTTCACCCAGGAGAGAGCTGTGGGGGCTGGGTTCTCTGGCCCCTTCTTCTCTCCATCCCAGGGAGGAGGAGGGAAGCAGGGAATGGGTGGCTTGTGGAGGAGCACATCCACCTCCAGCAGTGTCCACTATAGCATTACCTTTGGCCTCACCCTCTTTTGCCTTCCGGGCTTAAGAAGGACAGAGCTGGGGGAGAAGAGACTGAAGATGGGGGATATAGGATCAGGGTTGGGATATTGAGACAGGACCTGTAACACTGCAGAGCATGCTGCCTCTAGAGGGAGGGGTGGACTGTGGGGTAGGGCAGCGGGGCTGAACACCAGTCCTATCAAGTCATGGTGATCTGACATGTGCTAGTCTGACCTGTAGAGGAAGAGAGAAAACGTTGGGGGTGGTACAAATAGGGCGCTGCCTATCCCCCATCCTCCCTCTTGGCCAGAAGCTGACTAGAGTCCTGGGTCCAAAGCTGGATCCCATAATTGAACAGTCAGAGGTGTGTGGGGACTTGGTAAGAGCCCTGAGGGAAAGATAGAGGTGATAAAGGGAGGGAAAATGGGGCCTGAGAGGCACTGGGCTTATGCATGCTGGCTGAAGGTTGAGGCGGGAATCAATGAGCCGATTGTAAATAGGAGAAATGAGCTGAAACAAAGTGTAACAGTGGAGATGGGAGGAAGAACTTGCCAACAGCTGAGAGAAGACCAGGGTTGAGATTTGGAAATGATAGGTGGACCAGAGATCATTCAGAGGACAAGGGGACATCTCCACTCCCAATACCTTTCACCTTGATGGACACCGAGTCATCTCCCTGCAGGAGGAAAAAATAGAATGGTGTAATGGAGCCTGGACTGTCGGAATGGAGAGGAAGGGAGGGAACTCATAGAGAATGAGGGTAGTGGACAGAGCAGCAGGCAATGGCAGGATTAAGGGTCAGGGAGAAGCAGCCAGACGATTGAGGATGAGAACCGAGGCATCCTGCTTTTCAGTCACCCTAGGTTCCAGGATTGGAAAAAGAGGAGGAAAGAGGCAAAGGTAGCGGCCTTGGGAGATGTAGGAGAGTCTCAGTGGGTGAGAAGCAAGGTCAGGGGCATCTGGGCTCTCCCCCTCTCCCTGCTCCCCACCCGGAATTAAGGCACCCCCAGCTAGCCCCCAGCAGGGGGCCTTCCACGTTGAGTTTGGCCAGGCCCTAGTCGCGGTCCCCCTCCTTCTCCCACCCCCACTTCTCATGTGGTTGCCGGCAGCTGCCTGCGGTCGCCCCAACCCCTGCGCTCAAGGCACGGGGACTTTCCAACAGGGGAAAAAATGACTTAATGAGTGGGAGCCAGGGGCGGGAAGGACAGGTCCCTGTAATCACCGCTCCGCTGTGGGGCCTGCGCGCCTCCGGGCCCTTCCCCGGCTTCCTGCTGCCAGCGCCCCCCTCGGGCTCTGTTGGGGGAGGGCACGGGCTGGCGACAGTGGGGATTCCTTTTCAGGTTCCAGTCTCTCTTGGGCCTTCGGCTGCCTTTGCTCCCTAGGCTTGCAGTGCGTGAAAGCTGGGACGTCCCATGATCCCGCTCTGTACTTCGTTCTTGAAGTCGATGGGGGGCAGTCTCTCCCTGATGGCAGGGTCCTCTGCTGGTGGATTTAGAAGGGTGTGGGATCTTGAGAGCCCTTTGCCACTTCGCAGCTGCGCATTTCGAAACGCCCTCGGTTGCTGTGGCAACTCGGGCAGTCGAGGTGTGTCCGCGGGGCTGGGAGGCGCCCACCCACCCTTTTCTCGCAGCCCTCGGGGCCAGGCTGGGCTGCTGCGGTACGCGGGGGTGGGGGTGTGCCGTTACCATGGCAAGGGTGCGCTAGTAGGGCACATTCTTCCCCAGGGTGGGAGCGCCCTAGGGATACGAGAAGGGGGGTGCGGGTGATGGGGGCAGCAGAAAGAGAAGGGGGGTGTCAGGACGAGGGAGGAAACTCGATCAAGACTAACCAGGGCTTCTGAGATTGGGGTGAGGAGTTTGGAATCTGTCTCCCTCCCCCAGCCTAGCCCTTTGGGGACGTTCCTCTCCTCCTCTCGCACTCGCGCTGGGGTTCAAGTCCCCCAACCCGCAATTTCTGGAGAAGGGATCCCCGATTACCGACCCGAAAGTCTTTCGGCTTTCTCCAAGGCAAGATTCTAGAGCTAAGTGTCCGTCCCCTTCCCCCCGAGCGGATCTGTAGCCCAGACTGCGACCCCGAAGCCCTGCAATTAAGCCCCTCGGCTGCCCCTGCGCCGCCCGCGGGTCCTCTGCCAGGCAGGGCCTGCACCGCCAATTACAGCAGCGCGCAGCAGCTGATTACTCCAGAGTCCAGGAAGCGACCGAGGGAGGGGATAGCAGGCAGGTCAAGGGGTTGTCCCCGGCCCGAGGTCCTTAATTGGAGCTTTGGGCTGAGGGCCTCTAGCCGAACTTCTCCGCTCCAGACAACGTGCGGAGGACGGCTCTACTAAGTGCTCCATCCCTGTTCCTCAATTTCGATCTCCTGGAATGCACACCGCGCCCAGGGCAGAAAGAGCGCAGGGAGGATGGTGTGTGTGTGTGTGTGTGTGTGTGTGTGTGTGTGTGTGTGTGTGTGTGTGTGTGTGTGTGTGTGTGTGTGTGTGTGTGTGTGTCTGTGTGTCTGTGTTGGAGCGTCTGAAGTCAAGGGCTGGGTCCTCAAGTAGCTCAAAGTCCTCAAGGCAGGCTCTCTTTTCCACCGCAGACGGTCGCGTGGGTCTCCCATGGCCCGGGGCCCCTCCCTGTCGGCTGGGCTCTGTCTTGCCAGCCCCAGGGACTCTGCCAGCCCACACCGCACTTTTGTGGGAATCAGAAAACAGCGCCCCCTCTGGGAGCGGGGCAACCCCCTTCTGCCAAGAGAAGGCAAATCTGGAGCTTGCAGAGCAGAGCAGCGAAGGTGCGGTGTTCTGCCACTACCCTTGCCCCTTGCCATCTTTTCTTCACTCCCCTCAGCCCCGTCTCCCCGCCTGCGGGTCTACAGAGGCTGGGGTAGAGCTTGCGTCTCCCGCGGTCCAGCTGTCCACATCTGGCCAGCAGCTGGGACCCGCCCACTGCAATCTACTGCAGACTCAGCGCCCTCTGTTGGTGCCGAGCGACGGCGCACCAGCTTTTGGGCCTGGACCGCCCGCTGCCGCCGCAGCCAGCTTGGAGTTTCGCTCCAGTTTCGAGAGTTTCGGGTTCCACGAGTCCACGCCCTTTGCCCCTGGGTACAACCCGCTTTATCTCTCGCGGCGCTTACAAATCCGACCCCTTTGGGCCCTTCGCATTCCACCGGCCGCGGCCTCGCTGACCCTCTTTCCTCGATCCATCCCTTCGTGCTTAAAACCTCGTTCGACGATCTAGCCATTCCCCAACCTCTCATCTTCTCCAGTCTTCTCGGCTTCCAGGAAAAGTGGTGCGGCGCGATCTCTTGGCGCCCAAGATAAAAGTCCGCAAATAGGAAAGTGATTACATAAATCATCACCCATCTGCTCAATGGAATTCCTCGCAGCGTCCTTAAAAATGAGGTGGTTGAAGTATATTTAGTGAGTGAGACAGTGTTTGCTCTCTATGGTGATGGGGGTGCAAGATATAAGATAGCACAGGGCAGGATCCCTCCTTTATTGCAACAAAAATTATAGATGTGATTTACATTTAAAAAGTCTAATATAGGCAGCAAAACGCTAACAGAAATTATTTCTGGACGATAGGATTCTAGGTGGTTTAAACTTTGTCTTTTTAATCTACATCTTTCATTTGTCTATAATGAACACGCATTACTTGGGCACAGTAGTAATTCCACAACCAGATTTTTTTTTTTTTGCGAAAAATGTGATCATCGAATTATATCATTAGAATATACCAAATTTTAAAAAGAACCCTTTTAAAACTAGGAATTAGGTAGATTGACCTGACAAGAGCTAATATGATTATGTCATCGGGATTTTCTTCTTGAAATTGTAATGATTTGTTGTGAAAGCAGGTTTTCAGCCTCCGAATTTCAGGGCCCAGGGAACCTTAGGAGTTGTCCTCAAATCCATATATACATCCAGTATTGTTGTAAATGAAATAGCTGATTTATTTTCCATTGTACTGCATATGTTCGAAGATGCTGCCGTAATTACCAATATAGAAAAAAATTAATTTAAATACTTTTTGCTCAGTCTTGATCGTCTTCAATGTCTTTGCAACATTACACATCATTAACTATCCTCTGCTCAATTATATTCGACCCTTTGCTGTCGCACTTCCTGGTCCTCCTCTCATTCTCCACTGCCTCAGGGATTTCATTCACACTTTCCTTGTCTTTTTTCTTTTGCTTTTGCTGTAACAGAAAAGTTACAATAGTACAAATAACTTTCTCCTTCCAGGAACCACTTGATAGTAATGTCATCACCCCTAATATTGTATTCCTTAAGGACATTCTCCTACATAACCTAATATAATCTCACAAACAGGAAATAAACATCGATTCATTAACACTATCTAACCTCCAGACCTATTGGACTTTTCATCAGTCGGGCTAATGATGAAAAGACCCAGTGCAGAAATGTTCATTGCTTTTAGTTATCATGTCTCTCTAGGCTCCTTCATTCTGAGACAGTTCCTAAGGCTTCTTTTACTTTTATGACCAAGACAGTTTAGAAGACTACAGACTTATCATATTGTAGAATGTCTCTCAATTTGGGTTTATCTGTTATTTCCTCAGTATTCAATTGAGGCTATACATCTTTGGCAGCAATATTATAGATGTGTTTTACTCATCGCCTTATTATTTATTTAGATGCTCAAAATCTCCCAGATTTGGCCAACTACAAAACTGACTCTTGTCACCATAATTCTTTCAGTACTTCCTTACTTTCTGGCACAAGATATTCTGGCTCATCTTGTACTTTCTTTGCTCGAGCCCTGCAATCAGCCACTTCTTCAAGGGAACTTCTTTTCTTTTAAGAGAGAATGATATTTAGAAGTCAAGATCTGGGTATTAAGTGTGTTCTTGGGGTGTCCCTCCTTCTGGGCCTCTCAGCGGACAGTGCTGGGAAATAGATGTATGATTACACACACATATCTATCATCTGTCTGTCTATCCATCCATCCATCCATCCATCCATCCATCCATCCATCCATCCATCATCATTTATTAATCTCCCTGTATAGAAAATCATGATGAGTAAACATGATGGTGTTCTAATCCAACACCACAAGATTTATTCTAATTTTCTCGCTTTCTGTTTGTGTAACTTCCTTCTCCCTTCTTGTTGGATTAATCCTTTTGTAAGTAACCTATTCCCCGGGCTGCTGCCGCCCACTTCACTCCCCTTGCAGACATCTTCTCTCATCTTGGCCTTGATAACCTATGCCAGTCCAATGTAACCGTCTGCCCCCACATGGATGCTTCACTTTGTTTGGCCCCATATCACATGGCTTTCGAATTAAATCATTCAGAAAGGAAGGCAGGCAGGAAGGCTGGAGACAGTTTTACTCTCTCTTGAAGCATTAGATATAATTCTCAATCATCTCTATTCAGAAAATGGCAACTGCTCTTTCAGCTATTCATGTTGAAAACTCTGGAGTCACTGGACTCCTTTATTTTTCTGACACCTCACATTCGATCCATCAGCAACCCCTGTTGGTTCTCCTCCAGTTTATATCTAGAGTCCGGTCACATGTCACCTCCTCCATCATTACCATCCTAGTCCATGCCTCCATGGTCTCTTGCCTTGAGGAAGACCTAGTTGGTCTCTGCTTCTGCCTTCACCTCCAGTCTAGTCAATACACATCAGCCAGAGTGATCCTTTTAAAGTGTTAGACATGTAGATGTTGCCTCTCTTCATTCAAGACTTCACTCAAATATCTCCTTGCAAGAGAGGGCTTCACAGAACATCTTGTCTAAAATAGCAAACCATCTCTTACTTTTTCCTTGCTTTATTTTTCTTCATAGTACACATCACATATTTGCATACTTGATTACTGTCTGCCTGTGCACTCTATAATGGAAACTTCAAGAAAGCCAAGATTCTCTTTTGTTGTTGTTGTTGTTGTATTTCTATGGCAAGAAAGGTACTGAGTACAGAGTAAATACTCAATAAATATAAATGAATGAATGAATGAATGAATGTTTTGGGGAATGACTACTAATCTGTCTTTAGGCCCAGCCTTCCTTCCTAGGATCTTTCTTGAAATTCTGGTTGCCGGTGAGACACATTTTGCTGGGTTTCTGTGGTACCACAAACTAAAGCTTTATTAAGGCAGCTTCATTATCTTATGTATGAATTTGTTAATTTAAGGACTGAGACTTTGTTTTGTTCATTATTGTCTTCTAAACGCTTAGAACAGTGGCTGGCATAGAGCAGACATTTAATATTTGTTGAATAAATGAATGATGTCGCCCTCCAAACTTGTTCTCCCTGATTTGCTTGTTTCTCTTTGTACCATCATCATTTTCCTAGTTACCAAGGCTCAAAAGTCCTGCCAACTTAGACTTTCCCCTCTCTTCTCTTTTCCATATTAATCAATGGCCAAAACTTTCCCATTCATCTACTTCACTAGCACTGTCAATACTGTAGTTCATCACACACCTCAAATGTCACAACAGCCTCCCAACTGGCCTCTCATTCCTGTTTCTCCCTCTTCAATCCATCTCTATCAGATTTTTCTATTTTTCTCTTCCATAAAGTGCTCTGATCATGTTGTTTCCTCTGGCTGAAGCTTTCAATGGGTCTTTGAACCAATTAGGATTCTTAATTGCAAATAATATAGAGTCTGGTTCACTTAAATAGAAGAGGAATTTAGTGGAATGACATCAGACAGTCACAGAATTGACAGGCTTGGGAAATAGGCAGGAACCAAGAAAAGGTGGGCAGCCAGAACCTCAGCCGGGTCTTTCTCTAGGAGCAACCTGATAAGGGGGCTACTACTCCTGGGCTCTAGGGGCTGTCTCTTGCACAACCACCGATCCTGCGATCTAGCTATTGCTGCTTCTAGGATGAATTACAAACGGTCCTCTGCTTCCTTGGGTTACTTACTAAAGATTCATAGCGCTGAGTGGGATCATTGATTTGACACACTTTTGAGGTTACAGTTCTGTGACCTTCCTGCCAGGGGTCAAGGGAACAAGTATCTGATCTGCCACTAGAGAGGATCTTCCACCACAAAAAGGAGGCTTAGTTATTGGGCAGCCGATGACCCCAGAATAGACCTTCATACAGGTTCCTGAGTGTGTCATTGAAGCCCTTCCTGCCACAAATGAACATTTCCAGATTTCTCCCTTGCACATTGTGTTCCACTGAAATAGTACTATAGGCACTTCCCTGAGCTGATCCTTCCTGCCTCAGTCTCTCACAGCTGATCTCCAAAGATGGTCCCCATTGAATCACGCTTTCTGATATTCATACCTATGTATTGTCTCCTCACCTTGAATCTGGGATGGCCCTGTGGTTCATTTTCACTCATAGCATGCTGTGGAAGTCACACTGCATGACTTCCAAAGAGAAGTCATAAGAAGTCTTGCAGCTTCTGCCTCAGCCTTTTGGAAAGTTCACCCTGGGGGAAGTTGGCCACCATGTATTGGGTCTGTCTCCCCTGAAATCATTGTGCTATGAGCAACCTAAGCAAGCCACATGACAAAATTGTGTAGAGAGAGAAGTGCCTGCCAGTTCCTGACTGTTCCAGCCAACTCACATGAGGTGCCTGACATGTGATTTTAAAAAGCGGTCTTGGACATCAAGCCCAGTTGGCCTTCAGGTGACTCCAGCCCCAGCCTCCATCTGACTGCAACCACATAAGAGACCCCAAGTGAGAACTTCCAAGCAGAGAGTAATCAATCAAATCAGGATGTGAGAGATAATAATAAATTGTTATTTTAAGCTACTGAATTTCGGAGTGGTTTGTTACACAGTAATAGAGAACTGAAACAGCTCCTTTGTGGTACATGTTTTGCTCTCTCTGGAATGTCCCCCCCACTGTCCTATCCTATTCATATACCCACTCATATCTGCACTTGTCAAAAACCCTCTGCTTAGTGTGACACAGAGCAGAGGAAAGAGGCAGGCTTTGGGATCAGGCTGTGGGATGGAAGGAGTTGAATCCTAGCTTAGTCTCTCAGTATCCCTGTGGGCAAACAATTTCTCTGGACCTCAGTTTCTGCGTCTGCCATATGTAAATAAAACACCTATCTTCTGGAGTTTTTTGAGGAGTAGATATAAAATATGTAAACTATCTATGCATCTGGTCTAATTTAGTCTCATTGAATGGTGGCCTTTTGGAGATACTCAGCCTTCTAGACCTGCATCAAATGGCACTCCCAAGGTCTAATTCTCATTACTTATGAACCATATGGTTTTGGAGAAAGCCCTTAAACTTCTGAGCCTTACCATCTTCATACATAACATGGGTTTCATGATAATATCTGTGTAATGGGGCATCTTTACTGGATTAGGGGTTGGGCTATCTCATGGTGTTAGGCAACACTGCCCCCTCGAGGCAGAATGCCCAGAACCTTTAAACATGTGTGGCATCAGGAATCCTTTGGAAGAGGATGATTCATGCCCACGATTGGGGTCTGGGCATGAACAGACATGTCTAATGGACAAGGGGACTGTGGTGAATGCCAAACTGCAGGGAGGAACAGCAGAGGCCTTGAGAGCCTGTCATTCTGAGTGAGAAAGAGTTTTTAATGAAAAGAAAAGGGAGAGACAGAATAGGACTGAAGTAGTGTTAAAGGGAATGGTGTGAAGCAAGGCATGACCATCTTGTGGCTCAGGAAAGGTCTGGGGTATAATGGCATGGACAGGGATCAATCAGGGCACACATATCTCTAACGTGGAAACCCTTATGAAAGAGCTGAGAAACAGAAGCAGAAGATGCTTTCCTACTTCAGAGATAGTGTGCAAGGGGCCAATGGACGCAGGGGTCCATGGGCTAGTGGATAGGCATAGAGGCCCATCATGATGGTAAGATGAATGGCATTGATCAATTAGACCTCACCATGTGAGAGGGAACCCCAATGGGTTTCTTGGATTCCCACTGAAAGTTAGGAGACATGGAGATGCAGGAAGTTACAGAATATCACATGCTGTGTGATTCCAGTTGCATCCTGTGCAAAAACAAGTAAAACTATTTTATGATGTTAGAAGGCAGGATACCTGCAGGGGAAGTAATGACTAGAAGGAAAAATAAGGGGGATTCTGGGGGCTGGCAATGTTTTGCTTCTTTATCAGGGGACTGGTTATCTCAGTGTGTTCATTTTATAAAACCATAAGTGCACTTAAGATTTGTGCACGTTTCTGTATGTTACTTCGATAACAAGTTAAAACACACTCACACACACAAAATTGTTTGGGAAATGGAGGATGAACGGTCATTTCCCATTGCAAGCCCTGTGAAGTGTCACTACCTCAGGGAAGGGGTAAGAGATTAGAGGGCTAGAGGCAAGGATTACCTAATGCCTGGCCAGACATTTCATTTCTCCCTCCCTCCTTCCCTCCATTCATTCGTTCATTTACTTATGGTTTATAATAGCACCTCCTACACATTGAACACTGTACAACATGTAAGGGGATAAAAAAAATTAGCAATAGCTTCCATTTATTGGGCGCTTATTTTGGAGCAGGCACTGAATACACATCCAACGCTCACAGCGATCCCGTGAAGTATTATTATCCCCATCTGTCAGTTGAAGAGTCTCAGAAAGGTTAAGTTGCTCAGTCATACAACACAGAAAGTGTCTGGATTTTCAGATGAATCTGAGTTTGTGTGAACCCAAAGCCGGGACACTTTTCACTGAGCTGCACTGTCCTCTAGGATTCTAGGAGTCGGTGGGATTTGTTAACGAAGTGCTCTACCACCGTAATGAGACCTTAGAGCTGGAGTTAGACTGTCTGGGTTCATTTTGGTCTCATCCTTTCGGAGGCCCTCTGCAGATTCCTTTGCTTTTGAGCCTCAGTTTCTCCATCTGTATAATAAAGGTCCACAAATCATGCCTTTCCCTGGGTTATTAAATGCGACAACGTATGTAGAGCCCGGTGTTCGGCACCCTGGGAGCACCTGGAACACGTGGTCATTAACGTCTGAGTTCTTATCACCCACACGCGGCAAAAATCCACTCCGGGCAGAACTCCGCTAAGGCCCTGGTCTGGCATGAACACCGGATCGAAGGCGGTTCCCTGCCCTTCGGCTCCTTATCTGAACTATTAGGGACTGGTGGACTTAAATGAGCAGGTGGGCCTGAAGAGCTCTATCCGTGCTGTTAGGAAACGGGCCAGGCGAGGAGCCCAGGTGCCCAACACCACTCAGAGCAGTGAGCACCAGTAGTAAACCACCCAGCGCGGCTCTCCGGGGTCAGCTCCGGCAGCCGAGAAGACGTGATATCGCGAGACCTGGCGGGACCAACGGGTTTACAGGCCGGAAGTGAGGGGCGAGCCAGGGGGAGCGCGC
The DNA here is from genome assembly GCF_902729225.1 of Pteropus medius. Taxonomy (NCBI): domain Eukaryota; kingdom Metazoa; phylum Chordata; class Mammalia; order Chiroptera; family Pteropodidae; genus Pteropus; species Pteropus medius. The sequence continues at coordinate 22,736,172 of NW_024351729.1, forward strand.
CCCTTTTGAAACCCGAGACTCAGGCCTGCGGAGGAGAGGGCTGGATTGGAGGTCTCTATAGTTCATGTATATACTTAAGTTATTACCATGCTTCCTGATGAAGGAGTGGCTTTTAAGAATACTCCATACCCCACTGTGCTGAATTACAAGCGCGGTGACCTGAAAGTGCCAGAGGTCCTTTGGTCCTAGGATGTCCAGCACCAGAAGAATGAGGAGATATAAAAGGTTAATTACTGTACAAAAGAGTGTGAAATTCCTTGAAATTTTATAGCTCGTAAAGAGAAGAAGCTTGATAGAGAGTTCCTCAAATTTGACAACCATTCTAAAATAATGAATTGAGAGGCCGTAAAAATCTTTTCTAAACTAGCAATAATAAAGAACAAATTTTGATCAACCATGAGAGAGAGAAAAGACTGAATTATCTTCCTGTTCTCTCCATAGAACGCATTACAAAATTTCTTGCTTTGAGGAGGCCATTAGAGAATATGCAGCCAGAAAATGTAATGGAAAAAATATATAGGCCAGGCAGTTGATTTAACAAATATGTTATTTAAAATTTTTTCTTGACTGTTTTGGTATTTATTAACTTAAAAAATGTTGTAGTTTAATGTAATTTCTCATTATAAATATATATGCACATTCGTACCTAATTTTGTATTTACAATTTTATATTCTCTTTCTTACAGGGGTCTCATTAAATTATATAAACTTAAGGCCCCACAAAATCTAGAGCTGCCCTGGCATGGTTGGTGTTGTCTCCTAACCACTCTGATCAGGGCAGGGCATGTGTTTATTCTCTTAATTTTTGAGAGGAGATGGAAGCCCAGAGGGGTTAAGTTACTTGCCCAAACCTTTGCTACTGTGACTAGCAGAAGTAGAACTAGAACCCAGCTCTTTAGGTTCTTGCTTCAGATATCTGGTCACACCAGAGACGAGTGCCTTATTCCAAAACCTTTAACCTTCAGCCTTCAGTGACTAGGACTTGACTGTGTCTATTTGGTTTGCCTTTAGGTTCTGGTTTGTAAATAATCTGGATGAGAGGCCCGGTGAAGCTAAAAGGGAATACGTTGTGTTTCTGAAGTGCTCCTTAATCTCAGAAGACGGCAGCCTTCTCTGTGTCCTCCTGCCCACCCCTCCTAGAGATGAAAGAAGGCCAGCATCTGGTGGGAGAGAAATGCGGAAGAACTGTGGCCTTGGGTTCTTCTGTGTCAGGGTAAGCGTGGAACCCTTGAATCAACTGATGAACCGGCTGTGTGTGAATATGCATGTGAACATGTCTTTTGTTATTTCTCAAGTCAAGTATATTTTTGGTTGGTTTCCCTGGAGACTTGGGAATATGGAGAGGCCTTACCAAGTGCAGTATAATTTTTCCAGCTCTGCTTCCTTTCGAATTCTCAAACTTAATCACCTCATCTCTCCACCTGGACTAATTTTGTCCAAGGTCACTAATTTCTTTGTTGCTAGATCCAGTTTCTCAGCCCTCATCTTAAATGACTCTACCCTGCTACCAGTATTCTTTTTAAATGTAAATCTAATCCACCACCACTTAAAATCCTTCATTCGCTTTTCGGATTGAGATCCAAATCTAACCAGCACGGTCAGACTCAGTCCTCTCCGGGTCATCCCAGTCACGCACACTATCTTTCGTTTCTCCAGTGAGCCATGCTCTTTTCCTGATTACAGAGCTTTTGCACATGGTCCTTCTCACATTTCACATAAATACATATGAAATATATCTATACTATTTTATTTACTTATATGAATATGCTGTTTTATTTATACCAACATATATGTTTATATATATGTATGTGTATGTATATATCGTGACAGCACCGGTATACACACACACACTTTTATTTATACCAACTTCTATATATACTATTTTATTTATACCTATTTATGTATGTGTACTATTTTATTTATGCCTACATATATATATTATATATATATAATAAATTTTATATATATATAAAATTTATTTATACCTACTATTTTCCAGAAATTGTTTTGGTGCTGGAGATATAACAGCAAACAAAAGAGGCAAAAATTGTTGCTATTCTGGAGCTCACCTTCTGGTGATTGTTTCTTGCTGGAATGTTCTACCCCTTTCCTCTTTTGTTTTCATGGTAAGGAGTTTATTTACTCCTACTTATTTATTATTAAGAAAACAGCTTTATTGAAATACAATTCACGTGCCATAAAATATACCCATGTAAAATGTACAATTCAATTTAGTATATTCAGAGTTAGGCAACTATCACCACAATCAATATTAGAACATTTTCATTACCCTGGAAACCCTGTGCCTGCTAGTAGTCACTCCCCACTCCTCCCTGCAAATCTCCCCAATCTACTTTCTGTTTCTATAAATTTGCCAATTCTTGAGATCTCATAAATAGAAGTAAACACTATGTGGTCTTTTCTGACTGGCTTCTTCCATTTAGCATAATGTTTTCAAGTTTTATATATGCTGCCATGCTAAGGCACATATCAGTACTTTATTTTTTTTAATTGAGATATAATTAACATATAACATTGTATAAGTTGAAGTACTTCATTTTTTTATTGCCAAATAGTAATAATATTCCATGGTATGATATACCACATTTTGTTTATTCATTTATCAACTGAAGAACATTTGGATTGTTTTCACCTTTTTACTATTATGACTAATGTTGCTGTGAATATTTGTGTATAATTTTTCATAGGAACATATGTTTTCATTTTCTTGGGTATATACCTAGGAGTGAAGTTGCTAGATCATATGGTAACTCTACATTTTACATTTTGAGAAACTGCCAGACTTTTTCAATGTGACTGCACCATTTTCCGTCCCCACCAACACTGCATGAAGGTCTCAGTTTCTGTACATCCTTGATGTTATGCTTGAATTGTGTTCCTCCAAAATTCATGGTGAAGTTATAACACCACCTGCCTCATAATGTGAACTTATTTGGAAATCGAGTCTTTGCAGATATAATTAATTGAGGTCATATTGGGGTAGGTTGGGCCCTTAATCCAATATGACTGATGTCCTTTTAAAAAGGGGAAATCTAGACACACAGACTTACACACAGGGAGAGCATCTTGTGAAGATTGGAGTTATGCTGCTGCCGCAAGCCAAGGAACTACCAGAAGTTAGGAGAGATTCTTGGAACAGATTCTTCCCCAGCGCCTTTGGAGGGAGGATGGCCTGCTTATGCTTTGATCTCGGACTTCCAGCCTCTGTTAAAAAGACAACAGGCCCAAAATGGAGTCACTTATGCTAAGCCCCATGTCACAGATTCAAGACTTAACTTAATTACAGGTTTAGCTCTCCCAGAAATGGAATCTTAAACCAGTCAATCAGGAATCACTTGATCAGCACTAGTGAGGTAATCTGCCTGATACATCCTTGCCATCTGCAAAAGGAAAGTAACCTTGCAATAATCAGCCTGCTTTTAGCCTAGGGTAACTTCCTAGTCCCTGCTCCCTTCTGCCTATAAAAGTGCTTCATTTTGTATAGCTCCTCGGAGTTCCTTTCTACCTTCTAGATTGGGTGCTGCCCAATTTGAATCAATGTTTACTCAAATAAACTCTCAAAAGTTTTAATATGCCGCAGTTTATCTTTAAATACCTCTAAAACTAAGAGACAATAAATTTCTGTTGTTTAAGCCACTTGGTTTATGGTACTTTGTTATGGCAGCTTGAACAAACTAATACACTCACAAAAGCTTATTATTTTCTATTTTAAAAGTATTCATTATAGCCATCCTTTACGGTGTGAAGTGGTACCTCATTATAGTTTCGATTTGCATTTCCTTAAAGCAAATGATTTTGAGCATACTTTCACATGCTTATTAGCCATTTTGTACATCTTCTTTGGATAAGTATCTATTCAAATCCTCTGTTCATTTTTAAATTGGGTTATTTGTCTTTTTATTATTAACTTTTACAAATTCTAAATCTAGTCTAGATAGATGTCCCTTATCAGATATATGTTTTGCAAATATTTTCTGTGCTCAAGCTGTCTTTCTCACTTTCTTGATGGTGTCCTTTGAAACACAAAAGTCTTTAATTTTGATGAAGTCCAGTTTATCTGTTTTATCTTTTATTGCTTGTGCTTTTGGTATTTTATCTAGTGCCCTTCCATCTTGATTTAGCTCAAATGTCACTTCCTCAGGGAAGATAGATAAATACTCTCACAAAACCATGTTTGTAATTATAAATTTATTGGTGAGATTTGATTGTCTTCCCCTCTAGACTGTAAACTCCAGGAGAGTAGGGTCTGAGTCTGCTTTTTCTCTTTCTCTTGTGTCTCCAGCCCCCTGCATAGTGTCAGCTATGTAGAAGGTGCTCAAGAGTTGTTGAATGAATAAACATGGACTTGACTCTATGGACCATTCCCTGCATGAAACACTATTCATATGGTCTTGATAACATTCACACTCTCTCTTCTGCTTCTCTGGCTGCTCCTCAGGCTGCTCTGCTGGTTCTTCTTCCTTTATCATCCTGTGGACCAACACTCTTTTCTCATCCTCCACACTCTCTTCACCTGGACTCCCAAGGCTTTAATTACCATTTGAAAGCTAATGACTCTCAAGTCTGTTTCCTACTTAGATGGCTCTCCTAAGAGCTGCATTCCTGCATATCCGACTGAAAAGATTGTATATGTTGCTTTTGTTGAGAGAAGTGTTCTATAAATGTCAGTTAGGTTAAGTTGGTTAATAATGTTACTCATCTTCACATCAAGCAGGCAAAAAAAATCTCAGCTGCACTGTGAACGTTCCTTCTGATCAGAGATATCCATTCATTTGAAATTTATTTATGAAATGCATGTGGTCTTCTAGGCACTGTTCTAGGCACTGAGGACATAGCATAAAATAGAACAGATTCCAGGAGAAGGAGAAAGTCTAGAAACATAAAGAAATAAAGAAATATTCAGAAGGGTCTTTAGTTTTGACCCTCTGATCAACACTATCAGAAAAGGAAAAAGAGAAGTACTGTTATATTTGTCACCGAGTACTATGAAACTGTGCCCTGGCCTAATTTCATTTCAGCAAGCCTTTACTGTGAACCATTTATGTACCAGATACCACATGTGGAGGTGCTGGCCCAAAGATAAAGATGATGAGGAGCACAGTATGGGGGACAGACAGGTAAGTGGATAATTATATTATAGGTGATCTGTGCTATGATGGAGGTGTGAACAAAATTCTGTTGAGCAGAGAAGAGTGACTAATTCTGCTCGGGGGTATCTGATAATGTTTGATGGAGGAGGGGACATTTCAAATGGGCCTGAGGAAGGACTAGAAGATGGCTAGGCAGAGAGGGAGAGAAAAGACATCTAGTCATTTATGGATAGAATGACCAAGTTACAGATGCTATCTAAATATGGACTGCTCATGGCAGCCTGGCACCCTTAGACATTGGTGTGGTGGGAAGTCCACAGAGATTAATGATTTATTGAAAAGGATTGAGGCTTGTGTTACTACCAGTTGATGAGCAACCCAGCTACTGTTTCTCTACACAGAAACCATTCAGACAACCACCATTGTTTTTCTAGTCTATGTTTAAGTTAAGGAGTCAAAAAGATTTAATGTACTGCTGTACACATTTGGAGAGGAGGGTGTAAATTGGTACAACCTGTAAGGAAGGCAGATTGGTAACATCTATCAAAATTATAAATGCTGCATACATCTTGCAACCCTGCAATTTCATTCTAGGAATTTATCTTCAGATGCATTCACATGTGAAATAACTTTTGCACAAATATTCATCACATCATTGTTTATAATACCAAAAGACTGAAAACAAATTAAATGTTCATCAAAAGGGGATTGGTTAAATAAATTATGATATCTCTTTAAAATGGGACACTATTCAGTCTAAAAGGACAACAAAGAATAAGGTAGCTCTTTGGGTCCTGTTTGGAATGATACATTGTCAAATGAAAAGAGCAAGGGGTAGACCATTCATATAAAATGGGGGATGAAAAAATTCAGGTCCTCTATGGAGTGTTCCAATGGCTGAATTAAGGAACTCTGGGCTGTCCTGTCTCCAGACTCCTCTTGATGTGTGACAAGAAACTCCTTGTTGTTTAAGCTAGCTGGGAATGAGTCTTTTGTGACGTGTAGCCAAAAGCATCCAGATACATAACTCTGAAGTGTGTGGAGGTCTTGGTGTTTGAACCAGGAATATGCAGAAGAAGGAGTTAAATCTTTGATTTGCAGAAAGTCTCCAGTTTACCTCATTTAAACTGTATTAGGCATTCCCAAGTGCTTCTGCTCTCCTGATATTCTGAGCTCTGGACCTGAGAGCAGCCAGCCATTCACATGATGCAGCTGTGGGAGTTTCTGTGCAGAGATGCAACCTGCCAGGATTCAACCTGCCTGTCTTCTTTTTTAATACAACCTCATCAAAGCAAAAAGCTGAAAGACTGTTAGAATCTATTTGCAGTCGAGGAGCAAGAGGGCAATTCAGTGGATGCTGGAATGAAGTGTTATAATGTGGAATTCCAACAACCCACTTTCTGCCCTCAGGAGGACCCAGATTATCCAGATTTGCTAGTGACTACAAAGCTGAGAACTCTCCAGACCAAGCCACGTAGTCTGAGAACTTGTCCACACAACTAAAATTGTCCTGTCAGTGTCATCCAGACATTTTAAAGGACTTACGTGACTCACTTGTCCATTCATTAAAGAAAAACAAATATTTGTCCCCTGCACTCTATGAGGTGCTAGGAATACAACAGTGAACAGAACTGAAATGGCCTTGCCTTTATTGACTTACAGTCTAGAGGAAGAGATGGCAATTAGTTGAATAATTATAAAATAGGTGTACGATTATATAACCGAGTTAAGTATTATAGTGGAAGGGTTCATGGTGGAAAAGAGTAGTTAAAAATGCCTATTTAAAATGGAATCAGGAAGATCTGCTTGAGGAAATGACATTTGAGCTGACATATGAAGAATGAGTGGGAGTTAACTGGATGATTGTGGGTGAAGAGCATTCCAGGCAAAAAGAAAAGTTCCTGCAAAGGTCCTGGGGTGGGTGTTGGGGAGCATGAAACACTCAAGGAACTGGAAGAAAGAGAATGTGATTGGAGGGTAGAGGGTAAGGGGATTATGCTGGAGCCTGGCAAGGCAAAGCCAAGAGACGTGGAAAGTTTTTTGTAAGAGCAACAGAGAACACTTGTGACACAAAGTGTTAGCTTTTCCCAGTATCCATTTCCCCTCTATTCCTTAGTATTCAAACTCCAGAGTTTTGGCTCAGCACATGGCTACCCAATTAAAGTCCATTTTTCAGGCTCCTTTGCACATAGGTGTGCCCATGTGACCAAATTCTGACCAATAGGTTGTGAGCAGAAGGGCAGGCATCCATTTTCTCCTATTTTCTCCTCACTGGCTAGAATGCAGACATGATGGTGCATGCTGGAGAAACCATCCCAGACGGTGAGATGTAAGCCATATATTGAGGATGGCAAAGCGATAAGATAGAGGAAAACTGGATCCCCATCACCATGGAGCAGCCATAGTAGCCTCACACTGTTAAACTCACACTATATGTGACAAAATGATAAACTTCTAACTTGTTTAAACTACTGTTTGTTTTTTTTATCATAAAAGTCACACATACTCATAGTGACTATTATGAACTGAATGTTTCTGTCACCCCAAAATTCATATGTTAAAATCCTAACCCTCAATAGTATTAGGAGGTGGGGCCTTTAGGAGGTGATTACGTTGAGGATGGAATCCCATGAGTGAGATTAGTGCCCTTATAAAAGAGACTCCAGAGAGCTTTCTTACCCCTCTACCATGTGAGGGCACAGTGAGAAGATGGTTGTCTATAAACTAGGAAGTGGACTCTCACCAGACATAGAATCCGCCAGCACCTTGATCTTGGACTTCCTTCAGAACTGTGAGATAAGTGTTTGTTATTTAAGTTACCAATCTATGGTATTTTTATTATAGCAGGCTGAACAGACTAAGACAGTGTGATGGAATCAGATTTCCATCTTGAAATTATCACTCTGGCTGCTGTGTGTGGAAGGTAAAAGCAGTGAGAACAGTCAGAAACCATCACAAGCCCCCCATTGAAGAGAATAGTATCTTGGACCTGCAACAGAGCTATGAAGATGGGGCCAGACCCCATTAGAATACCTTTTGCCCGATGCAGTGGAGAGAGCATAGACTCTGGCCTCCGTTAAATTCTACTCCAGGATGCACTACTCTGTAGCTGTGACCTTGGGTAAGTTCCTTAGCATCTGTGATACTCATCTATAAATTCAAATTAAGGTTCTTTTTAAGAGGGGTAGATATGGCAAATTTTAAGACAGCCTTCAGACTTGAACTGCAATATTATCTGTTCCCTGGGTCTCCAGTCTGCTGGTCTACCTTGGAGATTTTTGGATTTGCCAGTCTACATAATCACATAAGCCAATTCTCTCTCTCTTAACACACACACACTCACACACATATACACACACATTCTATTGGCTTTGTTTCTCTGGAGAACTCTAATACAGGGGTAAACTTTATATTGATTTATAATATACACACAAATATGTATATTATCACAGCAAAGTACACAAATATGAAGGACACAGCTTAATGAATTTGTACAATATGAACACACTCAGCCACCATCCACAAGAAGATACTGAAATTCTGTGAGGATAGCTGTGTCAGAGCCATAGTATTTTGCTTTAAATCCCTATATAAAAACAGACAGAACAATTAGATAGCAAAACTAAAAACCCATGGAAAACTGGACAGCCACATGCAAAAGAATGAAACTAGACTACTATCTTACACCATACACAAAAATTAACTCAAAATGGATCAAAGACTTGAATGTAAGACCTGAAATCATGAAATTCCTAGAAGAAATCATAGGCAGTAAGCTCTTTGACAATGGTCTTGTCATGGCAATGATTTTTTATTTATTTATTTTTTGGATTTGACACCAAAAGCAAAGGCAACAAAAGCAAAAATTAAAAAGTGGGACTACAGAAAACTAAGAAGCTTCTTTCTCCCCAGCAAAAGAAGTCATCAACAAATGAAAAGACAGCTTATTGAATGGGAGAAAGTATTTGTAAATCATATCTAATAAAGAATTAATATCCAAAATATATAAAGAACTCATAAATCAATAGCAAAAAACCCCCAGTCTGATTAAAAAATGAACAGAGGGTCTGAATAGACATTTTTCCAAAGAAGACATACAGATGGGCAACAGGCACATGGAAAGATGCTTAACATCACTAGTCATCAGGGAAATGCAAATCAAAACCGTGATGAGATATCACCTCACACCTGTTAGAATGGCTAATATCAACAAGACAAGAAATAACAAGTGTTGGTGAGGATGTGGAGAAAAGGCAATCCTTGTGCACTGCTGGTAGGAATGTGAATTGGTGCAGCCACTGTGGAAAACAGTGTGGAGTTTCCTCAAAAAATTAAAAATAGAACTAACATATGATCAATTCTACTCTGGGTATTACTTGAAGAAAATGAAAACACCAACTCAAAAAGATATCTGCACCCCATGTTTATTGCGACCTTATTTACAATAGCCATTCATGGATGAACATATGAATAAAGAAAATGTGGTATATGCATATACAGTGGAATACTATTCAGCCATAAGTAAATGGAATCTTGCCATTTGTGACAACATGGATGGATCTTGAGAGCATTATGCTAAGTGAAATAAGTCAGAGAAAGACAAATATATAATGTCACTTATACGTAGACTCTAAAAAAAGAAACAAATCAAAACAAAACAAAATCTTATAGATACAGAGAATAGATTGGTGGTTGCCAGAGGGGAGGGGGGATGAGGGATTGGTGAAATGGCTGTAGGGGTCAAAAGGTACAAACTTCCAGTTATAAAATAAATAAGTCTTGGGGATATAATATACAGCATGGTGACTACAGTTAATAATAGTGCATTGCATATTTGAAAGTTGCTAAGGGAATAAATCTTAAAAGTTCTCTTCACAACAAAAATGTATAGTTACTTCTTTGTAACTATATGCGACGATGAGTGGTAACTACTTATTGTGATCATTTTTCAATGTATATAAGTATCAAATAATTATGTCATATACTTGAAACTAATGTAATGTTAGTTATATTAGTTAATTATCCCTATGTTTTAAAAAGCTAAAAACTCATGGTTAACATTTACAGCAATACCAGGTGGCAAGGTATTTCCATGAACCCCAAAATACAAGTGGGCAAAGACAAGGCAACACCACTTGCATGGAATTGACATCTGTGCAGAAGAAAGCAGAGAGAAGTAGGGTGCTTCTGACAGAACTAAGAACAAGAAGACACCATAATAACCAGTAGGTGTTCATGGATCAATTTGAGAAAGCAACAGAAATTGAGAGAGGTTTTGCCCAATTCAGTAGTGGGTGAGTGCAAGCAGCCTGTGGCAAGGTCTGAAATAAATGGAGTGCTCTAGCCCTTGTAAATTGTCAGGACTGGCCATCAGGGCTCCCTGTCAGGACAGGATCCCACATGAAGAAGAAACTACTAGGAGAAGAAGCAAAATAGAGCAGGATAGGGGTGACAAAGATAAAGACAGGAGTAGTCCCAGATAAAAATAGGAAGGCGAGCAGAGCAAAGAGATCTTAGAGAGCACGATGCCATCTTTTTTATTACTACGTGAAAATAGCAGAAATGGGAACCCTGTGAAGTTAGAAGAACTACCCTAACCAACATTTCCCTCTAAACCTTCAGAAAATTAATTTCATGTGTAAATAAGCAAAAGAAAAGTATTGAGGCCAAATCAATTACAGAGTTATAAGAAAATAAGAAGCGGAACCACAGTCATACGTACAGGCAAAGAAAGCATGTCGGAAAGACATGCCCACAAAGCAGATAAAAACTGTAACCTGAACTATTTAGAAAGAAGATAAAAGACGTTAAAAATAATACAAGACATAAAAGAACAACATAAATCAAAGTGAGAGAAACTCTGAAGTGAGGTAACAGAGCTCAGAAAAGAATTAGAAATGAAAGGAAAACTAATTTCAGAAGGGAAGGCTAAATGGGAAAAACACTAGAGTGAATTAATACAGTAGATTATGCCTTCAGAGAAATAGAAGATGAAAAAGAAAAATATATTAGAAATTAAAATGAAATTTAAAAAGGTGAAAAGAATTCAAAGAAAGAAAATTATAAATATTAAAGATAGGCAAATAAGACTCAACACACAGTAAATAGAAATCTTTGAGGGAAAAAAATCAAAGCAAGGGAACAGAATGAATATAATGGGGAGACCCACACAGTACAGATCTAAACCCTCAGACCAAACCTCTGCAAGGAACTGAGCCTCCTGCCAACACCCATGTGAGTGAGCTTGGGTGTGGGCCTCCGAGCCACAGTCAAGTCTCTAAATGACTGCAGTCCTCTCTTTGTAACCCTCATTGTAACCTCATGAGAGACCCTGAACCAGAACCATCCAGCCAAATGGCTCCCAAATTTCTAATCTCAGAGGCCGTGAAATAATAAATGTTTATCATTTTAAGTCACTAAGTTTCAGTCATTTTTTAACGCAGCAATAGGTAACTAATATAATGGGCATTAGGGTAGCTTCTAGTATAGGGCTATTTTAAATATCCCTGCTAAGTACATTCTAACATATTTCTTATAGTGAATATATGTTCATTTCTGTTGGATATAAACTTAGAAGTGAAAAAGCTGAGTCACAGGGATACACATATGTTCAGTTTTAGTAGATACTGCAAAAGCGTTTTCCACAGTGCTTGTATCGATATACACTCTCACCAGCAATGTATAAGAGTTCTTGCTACTTTTATTCTTACCGACACTTGATATTTCTTTTTCATTTTAGCCATTTCAATGGTTTGTGGTGAAATCTCACTGTAGTTTTTAATTTACTTTTTTTCGTGGTGTCTAAGGAAGTTTAGCACCTTTTCAAAAGCTTAATGTCCATTGAGACATTTCCATTTATAAAATACTTGCTCAAGTCTTTTACCTATTTTAAAAATCGCGTTGTCCATCTTTCTCTGTTTGATTTATTCTTTTTATAATTCTGGCCTGGCCCCAGAACATCAACAGGATGAACCTTGCCAACTTAATGTAAAGCAAAAAAAAGTTTCAGATTAATATATTATAGTTTTACTTATATGGAGTTAAAACATGAACAACTGTCTCTCAATAGATAGACACATAGAAATAAATATTGACAGACAGACAGATGATAGATGGATGGATGGTTGGATGGATGGATGGATGGATGGATAGATAGACAGATAGATGGATAGATAGATAAATAGATAGGATTCTAAAATGGCCTCCTTGGTCCCCCTTCCCCATGTTACTCCCATGATTATGTTATATTATGTGACAAAGGGGATTTTTGCAGATGTAATTGAAGTTACTCATCAGTTGACTTTAAAATAGGGAGATTATCTGGGTGAGCCTAACTAACCTAATAATATGAACCCTTTAAAAACAGGAAGTTTTCTCCAGCTGGTCACAGAAGTGACCTCACATTTTTAGTGTGAGGATTCCGTGAACAATTACTGACTTGTGGCCTCCAGGAGGTAAGAGCAGCCCCTGGTTAACAGTCTGCAGGGAAAGGAGAACCTCAGTCCTATACCACAAGGAACTCCTGACAACCTAAATGAGCCTGGAAGCAGACCCTTACCTAGAGCCTCAAGATAAGAGTCCTGTACTTGCTTTTGGTCTTGTGAAATTCTAAGCAGAGAACCAAGCCAAGCCTACCTGGACTTCTGATCTACAGAAGCGAGCTAATAAATGGGTGTTGTTTAAGCTTCTAAATGTGTAAGTTTGTGGTAACTGTTATGTAGCAATAGCACACATATTTGCTTAATTAAGATCTGTGTATGTAGTAAGCGAATAAAGAAATATATGGAAAGGATAAATACTAAATTTAGAATATTGATTATTTTGTTGGGGCTTTGGTGATAGGAAGAAGAGACTATTGGGGAAGAGAAGAAAAAAGGATATCCACCTGTAAGGCAATATTTTATTATTTAAACTAGGTGGTGGATATGTTGTTTTATTTTCTGTCCCTTTTTATATGTCTCACATATTGCATAACAATTTTAAAGATTCCTGACCCTCAGTCACAGCCTAGAAACAGCAGAGATGCCAGACTTTGAGGGACCCTTTGGTCCTGGACAATAAGTTCCCCCCAAAGGACTGTGCTACAGACCTTTTTTCATTTTCTGAAAATATCATGTAACCTTTGGAAGGAGGATGGAGTCTCCATAAAAACTAAGATTGAATTTCCTTCCACCCCAATAGGATGGGGCTAGAGTTGGGTTTAATTTAACTGGAAAGAAGGAAAGAAGGAAGGAAGGGGAGGGAGGAGGGAGGATGGAAGGAAGGAAGGAAAAGAGGAGGGAGGGAGGGAAGGAGGGAGGGTGAGGAAGGGAAGGAGTGGGAGGAAGGAGGGAGGGAAGGAGGAGGAAGGGAGAAGGAAGGAGGAGGAAGGGAGGGAAGGAGGGAGGGAGGAAGGAAAAGAAAGAAAAGTTCTTGTACACTCAAGTTTGTGGAGTGAATGAATGAATGGAAAGATGAATTATGAATGAGTGCCCAAGTACCCATAGAATCACCATCAAGATTGTGTATTTGGACAACAGTGTAATAGGAAAATATTGTTTCATTGCAGAATAATCCACAAACTACTTGAAAGTAAACAGTCTTGGAGTTAAAAAAAAAGATATGAACCATGTTATAATTGAAAATTTTGTTTTGATTGGAGCCCCAGCCACTTCCTTGAGAGAGCTCCCCAAAGACAGGCCAGACAAAGAGTTCTGGAGTTCTGGACAAGAACTCTGGGGCAGCTTAAAACTCAAACCTGTCTTCATCCCTTCCCCCCAGAGACATCGTACTAATGGCCCTGATGATAACAAATGGTTCTGTATGACCACAGCCGCCTCTTACACCAGTTGGGGGCAAACTTGATTCAGAAGCATAATGGAAGGTGAAGCGTCAGATTTCTTATTTGAGCAGAAAGCTGATATCTAAGGAATGTAACCTGGCAGTAGCCCAGAAGGAAGACTTGACAATTGTGCAGACTGTAGGGAAATAGCTTTCCTGTCCAAAGGCTTTTATTTTGAGGAACAGTCACTGAACAGACCTGATAAAAAACTCAAATCACCAGCTATGGTTTAGACAGGGAGGTTTGAGGAATCCAACAGGAAACAGGGCTTGGGTCAGAACCCAGGTCGTGGTCAATAGTGTCTCTTTCAGAATCAGTCTTTCACTGACAATTAGATGTGAGAGGCCACCCTCCTCAGTCACGAAAACCAAACATATACCTCTCTATAACATTACTGACAATTTCTAGGCAGGAAGTTCTATTAGTCAGAATTTTTTTTGCTTGCAAATACTAGATTTGCAACTCAAATTACCTTAAGATTAGGGAAAAAGTGGGGAGAAGAGTCGCTCATTGGCTCATGGACCTGCATCAGGCTGAGCTGGATCCAGGAGCTAAAATTATATCAGGAATCTCTCCTTCCATCTGTTGACTCTTTTTTCCTGTGTATTAGTTCAGATGACCTCTGTCCAAGTGGGGACAAGAGAGTCACCAGCATCTCAAGGCTTTAATCCTATCGGCTTAGCAACGTCAGAGGAAGAAAAGCATCTCTTTTCCAGTAGCTCTAGCAAAACTCCAAGAATTGAGTCTCATCGGTCTGGTTTGGGTCACCAGTCCAGCCCTGATTCATTGTAACCAGAATGGTAGGTAGTCAGTCCATGTCTTGAATCCACCCTGGGGGTCTAGGGAGAGGTTAGCCCCATGTAGACCACATAAATTTGGAGTGTGGGAGAAGTGGTTTCCCAAAGGCAAATTAGGGTGTTCTTACCTCAGGGAGGCCGGATGTTTGACTGGCAGCAACAACTTTGGTGCTCAACAGGAAGATAAGTGGTATCTAGCCATCTCCCAGAGTTTTCTTCTCTCTCTTAATATTTTCTGATAGCGATGCCACCTTGAACCCAACTGAAGAAATTATTATTCTATAGCTCTGAGGTAGAGCTCAGAAATGGTATTTTCATGAAGTTCTCCAGGCGGTTCTGCTGGGCAGAGCAGTTTAGTAGTTTAGTAGCTACTAATTAATATAATGGACAACTTTCTTATTCTTCTCTGCGCTCTACTCAGAATCAAAAGGGAGTATATGTGGGCCTCTAGCTTATAAAATTAGAATTGGCTTTTTGCTCAAAGGAAGTAAAAATAAAGGATTGTCTATATTTTGAGATCAGGAAGAGGAAAGTGTAAATTAATGAGCCTGCTTCAAAGCCCATCACCCACCACCCCTAATCCTGGACAAATAGCAAATAAATAGAAGTGGCTCCTATCCAGCTAAGATGCTGGGCCAGTAAGCAGACCCACCAGGACTCTTCACACAAGCAGTTACTCATTAACCCTCATAGTCAGAGGGCAGGAATCTGTCACTGCCAACAGGGAGTTGCTGAGGCCTGGCTCTGCCTTGGAAAAGGTGCTTATCATCATCACAGCTTGGAGTCAGACAGAGAACGCCATGGACCGGAGAGAATGCAATACCAGGCGGAAGAACTGAACCTCAGTTAAAAATTGATTTTAACTCCTTCCTAATGGTTACTTACCTATGAGTACTCAGGACAAGCCGGAGATGGATTAGCTGCAACCATGGAAGGTAGAAGGGGATGGACGGGATTAGATAAATGGTCCAATTCCATCCTCTGTAACTGATCACGGGTCATTGATCAAGTTACTACTACTATTATTATTTTTCATATGTCTATCATCTCTGAAGCCCTACCTCACACCTTTTAATGTTTCCAGCACCTAGCCTACTACTTTGTAGGCTAGTTTCTCAAATAGTGCTTGCTAAAATGGATTTTAAAATTTTGCAGAACATTTTCTCAAAGCCCTTGAAAAGTAGAACTAACCCTACATGGAGTCTCTGGAACTTTGGAGAGACAACAGGTATGGGATGAGTAGCCAGAGCACACCCCCTGAAAAACAGTTAAGAATGAGGGGCCAGCATGGCGCCTGGCACATAGCAGATACACAGAGGTTCAAAAAACTGATGATGCCTGCAATGGACCAGAGAAGGGGAGCGGTGCCTGACATGCTGTCAGTTCTTGGTGACTTCAAAAATAGTCTGAGTAGCAATAGCTGCCAGCACAATAGCCAAGAAGAAAGGACAGCAATAAATTCAGGTCTCAAAAAAACAAACAAAAAGAAATGATAATACTACCCTGGCCCATTAATGAAAGTATTCTAGTAAGGAAAAAAGAAAGGCTAATGGTGCAAATCAAGTAAACTTTTCCTGCTCTGTAAAAATAATGATGACAATATAATTTGTGATAACTAACATTTTTTGAGCACTAAGCACTGTGTGCATGTAATATGTAAGCATTGTGGAGCATTGTGAGGTTAAACAAAAATCTTACAACAACCCTATTATGGTCCACTTTTATAGATCTCAAAAGAATTTAAAAACTTATCTCAAGTCTCCCAGCTCATAAGTGGAGGGGCTGGATCTGAAACCAGGCCTTCATGACTCCAGAACCCACATAGAAACCCCCAAACTGTCTCTTTTAAGGAGACAAATGTTTTCGGTGTTATTTGTGAATGAGTCAGGTCTCTTTCTGGCCCCTCCCTCTGTTAACAAGGAATCTGGGCCAGTGAGTTCTTTGTTCAATCACAAAGGAGGACTGGACCCCAGGGTTCAGCCTCTCTCAGGAGGCAGCTCCTGGAACTCAGGGGCCCTGAGTGATTCCTGTAAGTCAAAATAAGAAAGGATCTCATGGTCATGGCTAGAGTCTAGGTTCCAGGTACCATGCAGGGGTCGATGGGGGCCAGATGAAAGTTAGTCTTGGGGCACAGAGTCAAAGGCTGTGTGTAGATCCAGGGAACATCCCAGCTAGAGTCCTCAAAGGCCCTTCTCTTTCCCGAAGAATCTCCAAGAGCAAGGTTTTCAGACCTCACCCGGGACTAGGCCAGAGCAGAGGGTACCCCCTATGCCTGGACACAAGCATGGGGAAAGCAGGACTCATGGAGGGTCTATGTTCACAGAGTGGAACTGAGACAGAAGAAGACAGGAACAGGGAAAGGGACAGAGAACTAGATGAAGACCCAGTCACAACAGCAGCTTCCCTGCAGCCACCTGCCTGGTTGAGATGGAAACGCTGATTCCAGCTCCAGCCCCCAGACAGGCTAAGAATATCCCAGAAAAGCAACAGCCACCACCCCCGCCCTTCTTGATCTGCTCCTACATCTGGAGTGCTATGCTGGGCGCCAGCGAGGGCAGGGAAGAGACGGGGTGGTGGTGGCGGCGGCGGCAGAGAGATGCTTGCTTGGGGTGGGGGTGGGGTGGAAGGGAGGAGGCGAAAAAGGGGCTTGTGGAGGCAGGAGGTGAACTGAGAAATAAAGCTACTGGAGAGTGCTGGAAGGATTGGGCAGGGAGAACTGTTCTCATGGGGCAACGAAAGGAGGTGAAGGCAGGAGCCAGGGGTTGGGGAGAGAAGATCCAGGGGTGAAGATGAGGGAAGGCTGGCATCGGTGACCTAGAAGGGAGACCAAGGCTTTATTAAGGAAAGAAGCAGAGCTTATGGTGAGAAAAAGGAGCCCCCAGCTCGCCGTTGTCTTTCCCTTACCCTTAATCTTGGGTCCTCCAGCATCTCAGCACTAGCCTTTTCTCTCCCTGCCCCAAGGCACCTCTTCCTCATCTGTGCTTATCAACTGTATTATCTGTTATAAAAAACCCTATATTTGGGCTCCTCAATTAAGCTCTTCTAGCAAGGGGCCTGCTAGAATGTGAAAGACATTGAGAATGCAGGATCTCCTTCCTGGCATCTAGTAGCACCTCCTTAGTCAGGTTCATCTCTTCTCTCTGCTCATCCCCTGTTGCATGAGGAGAGGTTTCGCTCCCTTGATTGCCTTCCCAGGGCCTATTCCTCCTCACCCCAGCTCTCCTGGGGTAAGGTCTTCAGGAGAGGAAGGGAGGGCTGGGCTGGTGCACATGTTCTCCCTTTGCACACCTCAGGAGCTGAGACCTTGGAGTGGAATAGTGGATCAGCGGAGGTAGGAGGACAACAGAATGCAGTCATTCAGATGCCCAGACTGAGTTTCCAACCTGGCTGTTTAAAAAACCTGCATTGTCATCATCCTCTTTGTAGGGGCCCCTTGAAGACATGGGGGTGCAATGACCTTGGATTCTGGGACCTCTGGCCTTGATGATTACCGGGTAGACCCTGGACTTTGGCCATCTTAGCATCCTGTTATTTGTCTCGAGGGCTCCTCTAAAGCTTGGAGGGACCTAGGAAGATTTACATAGCTGAGAGCCTGAGCACCTCTCCCCTATGTCTCCTGGGATGAACTGCAGAAGTAAAGGCTTCACGCTGATGCTGTGCACACAGGGACTGAGCCTACCAGGCAGAAACAGATCAGGGAGAACCAAACAGGGCTGCAGCTAGAGAATGAAACAGATTCACAGGACAGATTTTATTTAGAATCAGAATTGTGTAACCCAAAGAGGCTTTAGGAAACATTTTAAAATTCAATTTCTAAGATATCTATTCCTTTAGGGTTTATTTTCTGTCTGGTAATAAAAATATATAGAATTCTTACATTTTAATATGAAGAAAGGGAGGCCCAGAGAGCTGAAATGACTTCCCCAAGTCATACAGTTTATAAGCCATGGACTAGAACTCCTGCCTCCTAGACTATGGCCTCTCAAAGAGGGGGATGAAAACAGCCAAAAGAAGAGTCTGAGCAGCATTACCTGAAAGGTGGGGCTCATCTTCCTGGGGGATCAACAAAGGGCTCATCTCTAAAGCGAAATTGTGATCTTCATCAATAAGGCCATGTTCCTACAAAGACTAAAACATTGATCTAGGCCCTCAAGTTCTTGGTCTAAGCCTGCAGTTCTGGCCTTAAAGAGCCTTTAGGAATAACTACTTATCTGGACAGGGCACTGTTCTAGGAAACCTCCAGAGTGGTGGAGACAGATAAGGAGCCTGGCCTCAAGGGGGTTTTCATCTAAAGGAATCTAATACAAAGGAGCATGTACGTCCAAGGGAAATGTACAGATAAGAAGTCACATACAGATACTAACATAGATAAATGAATCAGTCACAGAATATAGACCCTAAACACAACCTAACCGGAAACAAGGACTTGCAGATATGGTAGGGAATGTCGCTGTCCTTCCATAAAGCCCACCTTCTCATCCAGTCTTTCTGGTTTTACTACACTTGTCCCCCTTGGCCTCCACCCTGTAGAAATATAACCTCCCTCTCTCCTACCTTAATGCCTACAGCTTTTTAAATAACAGAAATCCTGTCACTCTTTATGGATTTGATGATTTTGTCCTTTAAAATTCCATCTATATCCATCTTGCACATCTTGGACCAGGGACTCAGAGGCCAGCCCTTAACCAAGTTGTTATATAGCAGCTGCTGCTGAGAGAAAGAGATTAGAAAGAGAATTAGATACCTTCCAATTAGTCCAAAAAGGCTTCCTGGAGGAAGTGGAATGTCAAGAGCTTGACAGAAGAAGGCAAGGTAGTGGTTTGAGGTGGGCAGGATCTGGCCCAGTGGTAGGAGCTCAAAGAGTCAAAGGAATAATCACACTAGGAAGTGGATAGCAGGTAAGCCAGAGAGAGGGTCTGAGGGAGGACAAGGTAAAGAATGAGAGCGAGGAGTGATACCTTTTAAGGTACCCATTCTGGGGACCCTGAAGCAGAAGGAGAAATTCTTTCTTTCTTTTTTTTAGTTAATTTATTTGGGGGGAGGGGGAAATTCTTGATTCTGACCCAGAGGACAACAGGAGGTCACAGCTGGGCCTGGAGTGGGGATGCCATGGTGGTGACATCTATGGGTGCTGCATGGAAGATCTTGTCCTAAATGTCACTAGTGTTATGTCAATGAGAGACTCCCAGGAGCAGAGCTGGAAGGACCCACGTGCCATTCAGACCCACGTGCCATTCAGATCCACATGCCCAGTGTTTCTGCCAGTGCAACTCAGTCTCTGTGGGGCCTGTCCTTAACTACTTGTGAACCAACTATTCCTTAGGTGTCAGATAAGGGCTGACTCAGAAGACCTTGTAGGAAGAAGTGGGACCAATTACAGAAGCTGAAAAAAGGGAGAATGGGGAGGTTGAGCAGGTCAGCTTGGGCTGCGAGAGAGTAAAGAACAGATCTGAGGGAGCAGGAGAGACCCTGCTGAGTCAGTGCATGTGGGCGCTGAGTCAGGAAGGGGTACAAGTCTGTGCATATAGTGGCAAAGAGATAGGGAATCAAGACAGGCAGACCACAGGCCTCCAGGAGAGTGTGAGTAAGCAGGGGCTATGGGATAGCTGAAAAAAGCTGGTGTCTCTGGTGGCAGGAGCTGCAGCCCAAGGGGATTCTGGAACAGCCTATCCAGAATGAACCACACACACGTGTGCATACATACCAACCCTGACAGCAGTGGATCCTTGGAGCCCTGTTAGTTGTCTGTGAGGAGCATGGAGATGACTCCAGGGACTATTCCTAGGATTTTGCTGAATCCATAGGCAGGGGCTTCTCTCCCCAGCATACTCATCTCCAAGGCCCACTTAAGAAGCCAAAGACCCCTGTGTTGGGGACCCAGAGAGCAGGCCTGCAGAAAGGTGGACACCATCCTACTAGGCTGATAAAACAGCCCAGAACCAGCTGGGCTCAGGACCTGAGAGTAAGGCCTGGAGATTCTCAAATACAGGACAAAAGCTTTGTGGACACTGAGGAGAAAACAGGCCCAGAGAGAAATGTGCAGGATCTAGCCTAATAGCTTGCAGCTGGGAATGGGGACAGCTGGGAACTGAATGGCAGGAAGCATTTAATGATGAAAATCCACCTCAACCTAGACCCAGGATTGGACTGGAGTTTGGGCCAACCCTCTTAGATCTCCCTCCACTCAAGATGCTTTGTCTGCTGTCTGAGCCTGGAGAGACCAACCCATATAATTTCCAGCATTTCTCCAGAGGCCAACCGTCCATCACCCACCCAAATATGGGATCAGACTGTGTTGGTAATGATAAAGAGCACAAGAGGAGCTCTCCAGGGACCAGAAACCAGGACCTCTCCCCACAGACTCAACTGCAGAGAATCAGGCTGGCAAATAGCGGCCTCGGGGACAAATCTGAGGGTCTTATCCTCAGAGCAAGGGCCCAAGGAGGTGGATTGTTACCTGCAGGCAGGCCCAGGCCCTGTCAGCACCCCATTATGGGCAGAGCAAAAATGGGCCTCCTGCAGGACCCTGTGGTGTCCTCGTGGGGCGGGGCGGGCGGGGAATGGGGGGTTGCGGCGGGGAGGGGGGAGAGCTAAGAGGGAACGGATCAGATGGCCGGATTAGAGAACCAGTACAGTGAGACCCAGCTGGGGCCAGGGCGCCCTGATGAGGGCACTCACTGCCCATGCTGCCCCTCAACGAAAAATCAAAAGAGGGGAGAGCCTGTTTCCATGGCTTCTCTGGTACCGCGATCCAGTGCATCAAAACAAGCTGACCCAGGGCCCTAGGACCTGCATGGGGAGGTGGGAGTAGCTACCCGCCTCCCCAGCTCTGACCCTAGGGGAGACTTCGAACGACCACCACCTCCTCTTCCTTTTTCTGGTGAAGGGAAAGAACCAGAGACAGAGGGTGGGGGTGGGCGGGACTTGGAATGGGCATGCAAGATTTTATTGGTCAGAGGAGCTGCTGGTTAGGCGGAGAACTAGGGCGAGGATTGGCTGCGTGAGGCGGGGCGCGGCGCCGCGAAAGAAGGGGCCCAAGGGGTGGGGCTGACGCTGCAGCTGGCGCAGCTCAGACTCTGAGCAACAGCCGCGGAGCAGCTAAGCAGCCAGCTTCTCCCGCCGGTTCCCGCGCCCGGGCCGGGGCTAGGCCCCCCCACCGCCAGGTCCCCGCGGGCTGCAGCAGCGGCGGCGGCGGCGGCGGCGGCGGCAGCGGCAGCGGCAGCGGCGCCGCCCGCGGTTCCCGCCGGGGCCCGGGCGCCGGCCCCGCTCTGCAGGATGGGCACGGTGCTGTCTCTTTCCCCCGCCTCCTCGGCCAAGGGCCGGAGGCCCGGCGGGCTGCCGGAGGAGAAGAAGAAGGCGCCGCCCGCGGGGGACGAGGCGCTGGGGGGCTACGGGGCGCCGCCAGCAGGCAAGGGCGGCAAAGGTGAGAGCCGGCTCAAGCGGCCATCCGTCCTCATCTCGGCGCTCACCTGGAAGCGCCTGGTGGCCGCGTCTGCCAAGAAGAAGAAAGGCAGCAAGAAGGTGACGCCCAAGCCGGCGTCCACGGGCCCTGACCCCCTGGTCCAGCAACGCAACCGCGAGAACCTTCTCCGCAAGGGCCGCGACCCCCCCGACGGCGGCGGCGCCACCAAGCCCCTGGCGGTGCCGGTGCCCACGGTGCCCGCGGCCGCCGCCACCTGCGAGCCGCCGTCGGGGGGCAGCGCGGCCGCCCCGCCGCCAGGCTCGGGCGGGGGAAAGCCGCCGCCGCCGCCGCCTCCAGCCCCGCAGGCAGCACCGCCGGTGCCTGGCGGCTCGCCCCGACGGGTTATCGTACAGGCGTCCACCGGCGAGCTGCTGCGCTGCCTGGGCGACTTCGTGTGCCGACGCTGCTACCGCCTCAAGGAGCTGAGCCCCGGCGAGCTGGTGGGCTGGTTCCGCGGAGTGGACCGCTCGCTGCTTCTGCAGGGCTGGCAAGACCAGGCCTTCATTACGCCCGCCAACCTGGTGTTCGTGTACCTGCTGTGCCGCGAGTCACTGCGCGGGGATGAGCTGGCATCCGCCGCCGAGCTGCAGGCCGCCTTCCTCACCTGCCTCTACCTCGCCTACTCCTACATGGGCAACGAGATCTCCTACCCGCTCAAGCCCTTCCTCGTGGAGCCCGACAAGGAGCGCTTCTGGCAACGCTGCCTGCGCCTCATCCAGCGGCTCAGCCCGCAGATGCTGCGGCTCAACGCCGACCCCCACTTCTTCACGCAGGTCTTTCAAGACCTCAAGAACGAGGGTGAGGCCACCGCCGGCGCCGGGGGTCCACCCAGCGGGGGCGCGCCCGCGGCCCCTGCCTCCTCCTCGGCCGCCAGGGACAGCTGCGCGACCGGAGCCAAGCACTGGACTATGAACCTGGACCGCTAGGGATACCCGAGGGCCGCGCCCGCCCCCAGCCCCCGCCCCTGATACATACTCAGAGCCCCGGGGACCATCAAGCTGCCGTCGCTGTTACCGCCGCTCCGCGCCCTGGCCGGAGTAGGAGCCGCCCCTACCCCGCAGGGGAAAGTGGAAGCTAGGAAGCCAGAGGCCACGGTGTCTGGATTTGCTGGGCGTAGGGTGGGAGTGGAGGATTAGCGCGGGAGAGGGACCCCCTACCTCACCCTTTCTGTCCGCCTGCATTCCCATCTCTCCAATTCTGCCCAGGTCTCCCCGTTCCCTTCTCCGTATGTCTGTAAGTCCCTCTCCCTTGGTTCTGTCCATTTCCTCCCTTCCTGTATCTTTATCTTCCATCCTGTCTGTCTTTCCATTTTCCGTTCCTTGGGTGTGTACTTCCGTCTCCATCTTAGCCCCAACCTATCTCCTTTTGCCCCCGTTTCTCTTTCTACACCTGTGACCCCATCTTCCCTTCTTGTTCTTTTCCCTCTCTCTTGGCATGTGTCACCACCTTCCCCCTTGTCTACCTGCACCCCACCCCGCCTGTGTCAGCTTGCATTTCTTCCTCCGACTGAGCCCCCGTATCCCCCTGCCCAGACCAAAAGAAACATTAATTCTTAATTTGGATCGACTGAGGTGCGGGGAGAAACTGCAGCCCCAGGAGCTCAGACAACCACCAGGATGGTCCCTCGCCCCACCCCCACCGCCTCTCCCTACCTTTCCAACGTGTTGCATGCCGGGAGTTGGGAGGAGGGTGATGCCGGCTTCAGGAGGCTGGGGTTTGGGAGCAAATTCAACCAGGAAGGCCACCCCGAGGGCAGCGGCGCCTCAGCGGAAGGATAGGAAGAGATCGAAAACTCTTTTTACTCAAGGGGAGGGGCACGCTCTTCCTCATCCTTAGGTGTTTTTGTTTTCCTCCCCCTTTTAATTTATTTGGTTGTTTCTGGAGGGGGGGGCGGGGAGGGTTTGGGTTGGGGGCTGTCTGAGGTGCTGATCTGATGCCGGACCGAATCCTCCCGGGAGGGTACCAGGGACTGGGTTGGGCCTGGTGCCGTGTCCAAGGTGCCAATGATGCGGGCCGACGGCGCGGGCCACAATGTCTGTCTGTCTGCCTGTCCGGGAGACAACTATAAAGCGCTGGAAGCGCCTGCAGATGGTTTTGCACCGGCCTTTCTTTGGGCCCCGGGCGGGAGGGAGCAGGAGTGGGACTGGAACTGTCGCAGGCATGGCAAGGAGGGCCCTCATGGGCCTAGTGGAGAATGTTGAGTCCCAGAAAGCTGCTACTCTACTCTTTCCGTCCCCTTCCCCACCCCCACCACTGGCTTCCATTTTACAAAGAGTAAAGTAAAGTAGTTAAAGGTTGAGGCCTGATGATAACGCTTAATTCCACCACTTTACCTCCGCCTCCATCTTGTCTGACCTAGCCCCTCAAATGCCCAGTCCATTTCTGGATTAAATGATGAAGATAGCAGAAGTTGTTCCCCTTTTACAGAGCTGTCCATTGAGGCAGAACTAGCTAGTTATTATTGCTGCTTTTTTCTTCTTCCTCCATCGCTCCCCACCATATATGCGGTTAAAAGTCCAGTCAGACCTAAGTCTGTGTTCATTCTCAGGTGGGGTATGACTGCCACACTCAGCCCTACATGCTTTCCCCCACCTGCTGTGCTGCTTCGAGGCTTCTTTGGTCACACACTCACCCAGAACAGCCTTTGGAAGGCCATCTCTGCTTGAGACTCATACCTGGCCCTTTATCCCCAGGAATGTTAGGACACAGGCAGCCCAGGGGACAGGAGCCATTCTTTGGGTTTGAAAGAAAAGAAAGAAGTTATTTAACCTGAGATCCCTGTGTAGTCCCCTTTGCCTTCTTAGACACATGGCTAAGCGCTCCGTTCACTGTTTCATTGGCCCAGGGAGGCCTGGCGTCTCTGACCCTGGTCGCCTTGGAGACATGGAGAACTTGACAGAGAACCCAGCGAGTCCAGCAAAGACAAAACCTGAGCTCGCTGTCCGTGGTGCTGACCGGAGCGCTCGGGCAGGGTGGGCAGGAGTGGCAGGTGGGGGCTTGTAGGAGCAAGAGGAGTTTCGGATTTGGCCTCAACTAAGTCTTCTGGATAATTTGGGATTGGGATGTGATCTAGTCTGGTGACGAGTTACAGGAGTCTAGCCCGAGAACCCAGTAATGCTGGCTTCCACCTGCCCTCCTTGGAGGACAGACTTCGACACTCCCCCTCGGCGCAGCTCCTTTGCACCCGGCCTGGAGCCGGAAATCCCCAGTCCAGATTTGTGAATCGAGTTCTCCGGGGGGGAGGGGGAAGAAAGAAGGGGGAGAGAACTGGCGGAAGGGAAGGCGGGAGCAGCCACCCATTGGCTGGAATTTGGCGCAGTCAGCGCGGTGCCGTCATCCCTCTTGGTTTGGAAGGAGGGAGGGAGGAGCACTTGGGTCACCCCGCGGCTGTCGCCATAGTAACCAGACTTAGCCAGCAGGCGGGGCCACCTCTCCATTCTCCCACCTCTAGCAGGGGAAACAATCCTGGTCCGCCTTATGTGAAACTAGTTTGTGAGACTACTTGATTGGAATTTCTAAGTCAGAAGAGCCTAAAGCGAATGGGAAAGAGACCAGAGAGCCACAGAGACCCCCCAAACATCCTGCCCTTGGGAGGGGGCCTGTAGATTCTTCCCCTGAGCCCATAGGCACGGCACCCTCCTTGTAACACACACACACGCACACACACACACGCATCCCTCCAGGAACTTGTGGTCTGGCACTCAGACCTGGAGTGAGAAAAAAGCCTGTCAAATTAAATCTCACTTTCTTGCCATGCCCTAAGGCATGAGACACTGCCATAATCCGATTAGGGGTGAGGGACTGGAGGAGGATCAGCATGAATACATGGAAGAATTAGCCTCCTGGGTCAAACTTGGTCAGACTTCTGTTTTCTGGCAGAGAAGGCAGTTGTAAGGAGAAAGGCTCAGAACGGTCTTCTGACAAGGCAAAGTGAAACACAAGAAAGCTTAGAAAGAGAGTGAAGTGCCTCCTTTTTCCCCCAGAAGTGAACCTCGAGAAAAATAAGCTCAGGCTCAGGAGGGAGGTGGAGAAGACCCAGAGCTCTAGAGAGAGCCTAGCAGGGGTGAGGAGTGAACTGAGGAAATATGGAGATGGAGAATAGGAGAGAGAAACTCAGCTGGAACCATGACTCAGCACTCCCAGCAGAGAGACCGCAGAGAGGATAGGGGAGCAGGAAAGCAAATGGGCACGTAAACAGTGATCCAACAGCTTGCATGATACACGCATTGATATACAACAAAAGGCACACATTTTAACCCAGAAGCAGGTGCATTTATGCTGATGAAGATTTGTTCAATCATTACATATGTATATCTACTCCCCCCATTCCCTGCCCCCCTTTTGGAGCAGAGGACGAGCTGTCCTGAGAGTTATGCTTGTCTGTCCCTGGAATACCTTGGTATTAATGGGAAAGGAGAAATGCAAAAAATTGCAGACGTGTGTGAGGGGGGGTTGTCATGGAAACTGTTTTGCCTGCCAGGCAGGATGCCCAGCAACCAGAGCATCTGGCAGTATCCAAGGGGATATCCTGTGGCCTCTACCCACTAGGACTGCCTCAGGCACTCAGATGGGCATCTCTGGGAAATTTCTACAACAGAGACTGCCAAAGCAAACCCCTCCAACAAGGCCACCATGACCAAGGACAACTGGCAGCTAGCTATGGGGGCCTGACCTTCATGTGCCCCATTTAAGTGGTACTTCTCACCCCTTTATATATCATAAACAACATTTACAAAGAATGGCCTCCAAACATCAGAGTTATCACGTAAAAGACCTTTTTTTAAGACCACTACCTTTCCTCGCAGCACCTTGCCAGACACTCTAAGAAGGTCATCTATATCCACACAGGCTAGATATGTAAATGAGCGATAGAAATTTAGTTTTAGTTCAGTGACAAAAGATTAGGTACAAGATAGATAAACCACAGGGCACAGCCTCAAGATTCAAGTTTCTTTGAGTTTAGTTTAATGCATTGATGAGGTTTTTAGAGGTAGTTTCTCTGCTGGGTTTGCAGACTGGCTGGCTGACTTTTCACCCCAGGCACAGTTCCCCCTCCTTTTTCTCAGTATTCAGGTGTAACCTCTTAGTTTCTGGCTTAGAATGCCTCCAATCCACTTTGGGCTTTTTTTTTTTAACCTGGATTCTTTGCACTATTTTTTTTTTTAAAGCAATTACCTGCTCCCAAGGTCCCTTTCTACTTAGCGCTATTGCCCACAGTAGTTACTTTCCTTTCTAAGACTTTTCCCTATTTCTTTACACTCCTTGGTCATAGTCTCCTGTGATTAATATTTAGCTTTAAGCTCATAAATCATAAAATCAGGTTTTTTTGTGTGCATTTTTATATATGACAGCCTAAAAGGAAGGAGGGATGATGGTAAATACTATACATAAGAAAAGAAGTATTTCTTGACAATCTTTCTACATTTTACTCATTTAAAAAATAATTTCTATGTTATCCCAGAAAAACACAGAATATCAAGAAAAGCCTAAAAAGGAAGTATAATGATGGAGAGTTTGCCCTACCAGATATAAAAATGTTTTATAGAGCTAAATAATTAGTATATATGGCACTGATACAGGAATAGACATATAAATAGAACAAAATAGATTATCCAAAGCTAAACCCTGGCATACGTGGAAATGTAATATATGACAAAGACATGACTTCAAATCCATTGGGACAGTATTCCTTTTCCTCCAGTGAATACTATCTTTATTTTTTATGAAATTCCCACGTATACATTGGTCTGTTTCAAGACATTGCTTAGTTCCATTGGTATACTTGACTATTTCTGAGCCAAACCACACTTTTAATAACTGTAGCTTTGCAGTATGCTCATTGTTCTTTTGCTAAAATTGTCTTGGCTATTCTTGAACATAGTCCAGAAAAACTTTAGAATCAAGCCTGTCAGCTTCCATAAAATTTCTTTGGGACTTATTGGGACCGTATCACTTTTATAGATTAATTTGGACATATCTGACATTTTGCAATATTGAGTCATTTCACCCAGGAACACATTAAGTGTTCCACTTATTCATGTCTCCTTTTAAGTTATTTAATGAAGATTTACAGCTTTCTTCATTTAGATGTTTCCTATGTTTTACATTAGGTTTATATAGGAGCATATTTTTTTATTGTTGTTGTGAGTCTGTTATTCACAATTATTCTTCTTGTTTTTACGTAGTTATGGGAGAACCTTAAGTTTTTGTATATTAACCTTATATCTTACTAAATATACTAATTTCATTAGTTCTTAATTGTTTCCCAGTTGAATCTCTTGGATTTTCTAAGTATGCAGTAATATTGTATGCAAAAAAGGCATTTTAATATCTTCCTTTCCAATATTTTCATATAGCATATATTTTTTCTTATCTTATTACATCGACTAGGACCTCCAGTAGAGTGTTCGGAGGTAGAAATGATGACAAGGCTAGAAGGGATAAAAAAGATATTCTTGCCTTGTCCCTGACTTATGGGAATACTCATATTTCACTAACTGCTTTTTATTTGTCTTTTAAAACTGAATATTCTATTTTGATTATATTTGGATCATAGTATGTCATCTCAAACCATTCTTTGGAAGTTGATAAAACGTTGATCAAAATAGTTATCCAGATTGCTCATTCTGTGTGGAACACCAACTGAGCCATGTTGGCCTACACAGTCCTGGGTATGCTCAATTTGGGGGTAAAGGACAGGATGGCTGAATGTCCCCCTGGGACTCGTTTCTCCCCCCCTGACATTTAAAGGCAATGTGATGTGACATACAGAACAAAAGACTAGGAGTCAGCGTTTTGAGTCCCCACTCTTTCATTTACTAGCTATTGATCTAAGACAGTTATTCAGCCTCTCTGAATTTCATTTTCTCATCTATCAAATTTTCTCATCTATCAGATTTGTTCTATCTGTCAAATGGCTGTAATAGGAATGACCATAGACTATTTTGGGGGTAAAAACCATTGCTACGGTAGTCAGCACTATTAATAAATATTGACAAAGGGATTAAGGGACCATGACAGAGTTCAGAATGGGGCCTGGGGCTGCTTTGACGAGCTCTGCTGGCTCCTGAAGTAGTGTGGAGCCCTGGAGGCCTGGGCCTCCTGTGAGCTATCTGTGACCTGGGTGACATGTGTTTACTCCTTGCTGTCAGGATGTGGCCCAAGTGGGACCTACGTGCCTCTCTCTGGAATGCCAGCCAGGGGACTTGCTTCAGCTGCTGGTGTGTAGATACTTGTGCCAGCCTGGCCTAGTACAGCGGCATTCTTGAGTCTAGGCCTTTGGGCCAGCAGGACAGGCCCTCTTGGGACTCCTCACTCCAGGGATCTCCCTGCCTCAGGCTGGTCGAGGACAGAAGGGAAGAACAGCTGAAACCCGCCTCCACAACTTGCCTGCTTTGTGAGTGGGGGGGCGGGGGTGACGAAGAGGTGAATTTTAGGGCATCTTGGGACACTAAGCATGAAGAAACTTCAGAATGAGAGCACATGGAAAAGCATGCACACATGTGTGTGCCAAAGCCCGAACTAAGATTCATGCTACAACGTATAGTGGAAATATGCTGAGATTTGTGGCAAATCTGGGCCCTGCTATTTCCTCACTGTGAGATCTTGAGACATTTTGCCCTCATATGTCATATAAGAATTAAAAAGGTGTAATATCAGGTGAAGTCGTATCTATGGATGTGCTTTGTCAGCTGTAAAGCACAGTACACATATAAGGTGGTCCTGAGTCTGGTCCTTAGGTGCATGGTCACAGACATGACTCCCGAACAGATGTGTATGCAAGATGAACCTTAGAACTTGTCTCTGAGCCTCTGTGTGTCAAGGGTAGAAAACCAAGGGGAAAAAAGTTGGCGGGGGACGGTTGGGAAGGTGATCATAGGAAAGGAGGATGAGGCCTAGAGGTTACCATCAGAGCCTGGGACCCTTCCTCACTTTTCCCATTCATCTCCTCATCGAGTGTCACCCAGATCTCTCCATGCTGCAGGATGAAAAAGGAAAGCACTGCCTGAAGCCTCCCTGACAACTTCTTGCTGTGTTGCTAAGCAACTTGGCCTTCTCTTCCAGAAAAAGGAACCCAGTGTTCAAGGTCTGGCCTTCTAGCCTCCTTTAGATACTTCTTCCTCCCCCAACCTCACAGAAACTCAAAGAAGGAGCTTCTCTGACTAATGGAAGGAGAACTGGAGTGTAGAGTTAGAGGATTAGACTGGTGGAAGTTTAAGCTTATAGGGTAGGTCTCTCTATTCTGGGCCGGTCAATGCTGGGGGGATGACAGTTATAAAGCAGCTCTCCATGCTGGATTCTTTTAGCATATGCTCTGCCCTTGCAGCAAACCAAACCAAATGAATTGGGTATAGTGAGCATCTCCATTTTACAGATGAGGCCACTGAGGCTCAAAGAGAGAAAGTAGCCTTCTCAGTCTCACAGGGAGTGGGCTCCTTCTACGCTACCATACCATTTAAGAGAAATACAAGGATCACAGTTGGTGACTTCTAAAATGCATTTCTTGCTTTGATATGTGTCTGGAACCCATGGTGAATGCTGGAACTGGGAACTTGTCTTGGGTTGGGCATATAGTCCTGCCACTTCTGGGCCTCTCAGAATCTGCTTATTTCCCCATAAGAGATTATCAGTGGAATAAGGAGTGAAGAAGGGAATGACAGCTGGGCTGTTAGGGTTTGAATTACATCTCTATCATTTAGTAATACTGTGATTTCAAACAAGTTATTTAACATTTTGTGCCTCAGTTTTCCTTATATATACAATGAGACTAAGACCAGAGCCACCTCCAGAGGGTTGTGGGGACAAAATAAACGTAAAGCTCTTTAAATAATGCCAGGTACATACATGTACATACACGTATGAGGCATTATTTAAATTATTATTATTAATTATTATTATTATTACTTCTAAAGCTCTTTTACATTCTTAGTGGTTAAAAGAATTTACTGCCCCAAAATCTGAAATTGGATTCTATTCTGCCCTTTCTTGCTGTGTGACTTTAGACTTAACCCCTCCATGCCTCAATTTTCTCATCTATAAAATGGAGAAAAGTCATAATATTTACTTCAGAGTATTGTTACAAGATTAAATGTGATTTGTATGTTAGTTATTGTAATATTAGTTGCTATAAGAAGAAAACCTCCAAATTTCATGTCATAGTCCAGTACATGCTGATGGGAAACTTTTCTCCATATGATGTTCTAAGGACCAAGATCCTTCCATATCATAGTTCTGCCATCTCTTAAGAACTAGTCCTCCTCTGAATCCAGGTGGCAGACAGAGAAGGCACACCCACTTCTAAATACTTTGGCCTGGGAGCAACATATACTATCATTTCCAATAATATTCCATTACTGAAAACAAGGAAAGCTGGGATATTAGACTCTGTCTGGATAATCACTTCCCAGTGGCAATTCTACTGTATAAAATAAGGAGCATGCAACTTAGGGGAGAGCTAGCTGTGTCTGCACACTGAGAGAAGTAATATTAGGAAATTATTTAGGTATTATTAAGTGTGAGAAGTATGTTAAGTGTTATTGCTAATATTATTTTTATTTAATGCATACAATAACCATAGGATGTAAACATTACTATTATCCACATTTTGTAGGAGAAAACTAAGTCCCCAACAAAGTAGACATATTCCCAAAGACACACAGCTGTTAACTAGCTGAAATCCTATAATTCTAAATTTGGTACATTCTCTTGTTACCCCATAAAGAAATGGAAGATGCTCTGAGTATAGAAGGCTGACCTATGCCATGTGGTTGTGGCCCCATAACCAGTAAAAAGGCTTGGTGAAGCTTACCAGGTGGGCCCAGGACAAGGTCTGGATTGGCCTGGCAACATAGACATAGCCACTCAAGCTCCTTTCCAGGGTACTTGGCAGGCATTTGATTGGGACTAGAAAGGAAGAGGTAGGTTCTTGCTTTGTTTGGGTATTTTTGTTTGTTTGTCTAATAATATAAAACTGATATATATATACAACTGTTTTACATATATATATTTATATATATATATATATCAGCGCTTACATAACCATTTAATCTTTCAAACATATATATATATATATCAGTGCTTACATAACCATTTAATCTTTCAACCCCATGAAGTAGGTTTTGTTATTGTATTCCTTTTACAGATGGGGTAATTAAAGCACAAAGAAGTAACTTGAGGTTACTTCTAGTAAGTGACAGAGCCAGCACTGGAACCCAGGAAGTCCAGCCCCAGAGCCCTTGCTCTTAAACATCATGTTATGTTGCCTTTTGTTTACAAAGAATTGAAAGGAGGAAACAGCAACCAGATTTAGTGGAAGAGAATTCTCAGAAAAAGCCACAGTGAAGGGGACACCGGGCCATTTTCTTCTAGACATGAGATCCGCCATTCCAGGACAGAAGACAGTCAAAGAGAAATCCCACTGACCAAACTGGATAGGAATTGCCACCAAAGTAGAGGGCATTCAGACCCCTAGCCTCACCCCAGAGTACAGTGATCTACTCCAAGCTTGTGAGTGCACAATTAAGAAAGACAATGGGGCAACAAAACAGTCCTTGCTTTGTTCTTTGTCAGTTGGGGGCCCTAACCAAGAACAATTGTAAGACAAGCCTTCACTTTGTCCATACCTGAATGGGCAAGCAGCAGGTCACTTTTACATGAGAAAGAAGCTCTCCAGGAAGATCCAGCAGGAGAGGGTCTGGTGTGCCAGTGAGGACTTGAGCTCTGGGATGACAGCCTGGGCCAGTCACTTAATGTCTTCAGGCTTCAGTTTCCTCTTCTGAAAATGGAGGTAACTACCCCCTCCTGGCAAGCTTGTGGCCGAGCAAAGGAGATGCCACATAGGAAGCATTAGCGTAGGCAGAGCCTGGCACAAAGTCAGGTTCAATGAACTGTAGGGCACATTTTTATTATCAGCAGGTCTACTTGATATGGTTTATAATCAGATTGAGGAACAAGCTGAAGTTGAGTTCATTTGAAAGACATACTGAAGAAGAGATGAAGGCCAGAGAAGCAGAAGACCCTGAGCAGCCCATTTTGATATCTGCTTATGGGTTACATGAGCTAACGTATGAGAAAGTACTCCGTAAGCCTCGGTGCCCTAGGTGGCATCATTGCCCTGTGATTATGCAAGTCTCAGGCAGGGTGGACATGGATGTCCACACACTGCATGCTAGTTAGGCCTTTGTTCCATCCACACATGAAGGCAAGTGGAGCTTGGTAGTACAGAGCATGCATTGCTGGAGGGGACATGGTCAGTGTAACCCGGGGGTGGGGGGTGGGGTGATCTTACAAATGAGATGACCAAAGGCCATTTGGGACCATGGAGAAACTAACCACTCAGTGCACTAGGAAGAGGCCTGGGAGAGGAATCAGAAGACACAGCCCTAGAGCAAGCCTTAGGACTTTGGTTAATACTCTTAACATATTGGGCCTTGGTTTACTTATACTCAATAGATAAAGCAATCCCTGTTCTGTCTTCTTCCCTGACCCTGGAGGGGATTAAGAAAACGATGGATTAATAAAATAATGGATGTGGAAGCTCTTTGTAAACTCTGTAGTGCAAACATATGGGGGGAGAGGCATGTAGTGATCCATATTTCCACCAAGGACATGAATGAGGAGATAGAAAAAAGGCTCAGAACTTCAAGGAATGAGAGAGGGACTGGACCCTGCCTGGATTGGGAGAGGGACACAATGATCAATACCTTGGAGAGCCAAGGACCAAGGAGTGAAAGGTCAATGAAGACTGGCCTGGATGTCAGGAAGCAACATATGGTAAGAGTGTGGCTTCTTTGGGACTTGACTTGGGTAGAGTAGTCATCCCCAAACCACAGTAAATGGAATCCCAGAAAAGAGATGTGACTATCTGAAGGTCATATAGCAAGTTAGTTGCCAAGCTGGGACTAGAACTCAGGTTTTTCGGTTCCCACTCCCATATCTTAGCTTCTCAAACTGTCTCTCTGTGTAGGACAGAACAGAGGGGGAGGCAGGGTGAGCTTGAGAATGTAATTTCATAGGTAAGAAGACCTCCTAATCTAATAACACCTTCCCCAGCTGCCCAAAGAGGCCCGAAACCCCTCTTTTACTGCTTCGCTCACAGCACTTCAAAAGTCTTAAGGTTGGAGAAGTTGCCTAGTCCACCTTCCCTCCCAATCTCTCAAGGAAGGGTCTACTGAATACTCTAGTAATGGAGCACTCCTCATCTGATATGTTCCGTGGCAGAAAGTTCTTCATTATATCAAGCTAACATATTTGTCTTACTGTAGCTTCCTACCATGTGTCCCAGTCACACTGCCCTTAGTCAATACTTCCTGGTCCTCTGCCACAAGACAGCTTTTGAGTCATTGAGGACAGCTCTGTGCCCCTCTCCCCACTTTGATTTTCCAGATTACATCTTCCATTGTTGGTTCTCCAGCCTTCCTCCTCTCCTCTTCCTGGGTCCTCTTGTATGTTCCCCATTTGGTCTTCTCCTGAAAGTGTTATCTAACATCGTGTACAATATACTGAGGGCACAATTATTTGAGCAAGGGGATCCTTTCCTCCATCCTGGGTGCCATAGCTGCACCAATGCATCCTCAGATCACAATGATTTTTCTACATTCACCCTGCAGGCTTCTATTTAATGATGCGTTGACTAAGATACCACAAATTTACACAGGCTTTATTGAACCCTACCCTTGCCACGCCTCACACTCTGGTCTCCTATTACTTTTTTTTTTTTTTTTAAGATCTAAGGGCCTCACATTTCATGCTAGGAAATTCACCTCATTACATTTGACCCATAATTCTGAGCAGTCCAGATTTTTCTGGAACCTGGTTCTGTGCTTTCCTTCTCCCTCTCAGCTTCCTTCCCCCTGCAAAAAGATCCTTTGCTTCTTCTTCCAAGTCACTGAAGACTCCTCTGGCTCCTCTGTTCCCTGGAATACATGAGCTCACCCTCCCCCTCACCCCACAAGGTCTATAGGGCATAATAACATGAACCATGTCAATGCCAGAATATTAGACAACTAAAACAGGAAGCCATTAAATTATAAAAGACAAAAAGAAAAGGAAGGAGATTATGACAAAGAGTTATGAATAGTAGCCTCGGTGTAATGGGACTATAGGTGACTTTTCCCCATATTTCATTATACTCTTCATCCAATTAATATTTAATGGAGGCCTTATATGTGTATTTTCAAAATTGTTTATGCTGAGTATGTGTTATTTGGAAAACCAGAGGAAAAAAGTGAAAATAAAATGAAAAGAAATGAAGACTTTTCTTAGGTGGACCTGGATGGTTTCATCACTTTTTGGGAAGGGGCATTCAGGCCCTCGCTGCACTTAATTGTCCTGACTTCCACCAGCATGTCCTCTTCCTGCTCACAGGGCGCAGGGAAATCTCCCCAATTGCCTTGTGGGAGCCCAGGCATTCCCTCCCACCATTCAGTGAGGAACCTTTGGTCTAGGAAGAGATGTGCCCCTGCGAAAGAAACACCAGGACCATAGGGAAGGGGGAGCAGAGACGTGCTTAGTCGTACAGCTCGAAGTCCAGGCTTTCATTTCAGATATCTTCCCCGGTGTTGTTTCTGTCTAAGGGAATGCGTTTAAGGCAGTTTTCCTGCCAGTAGGTTTTGAAAAAGGCGCAGAAAGACCATAACAGCCGGGGCCCTCGTCGGCGCAGAATTCAGTAGGGCCTCCAGGTGGTGAGGAAAACGACCCGGCCAGAAGAATGACCCACTGCCCGGACTTCCCGAGGCCGGACCTGGGATGAAGAACTGCGGTTCGCTCCTTTCGCCCTACTTTCTGAAGGCCAGGGTTAGCCTGGAAGAGTCGGGTCCTGCGCCCTCTGTCGGGGGAGACACCTGGTTCCACTGCGCCGCGTGCAAAGCCTTCCCAGGCTTAGCTGCATCTGACCTGGGCTTATCCTCCTCTGACCAGCAGAGGGCGCGCGCCACCAGTGAGAAGGCAGGTGCCACAGCAAGCAGCCGCTGGGAGCAGCAGGCGTGGAAGTGGGGGGAGGGTTCCCTCTTGAAAATGAGGCAAATCCAGAAAAGATAGCTATGGAGATATGCGGGGTAGATTGTAAGTGAAGATGAGAAAGTCTGAGTGAGGGTAGGATGAGGAAGAGAGCAGAGGCAGGGAAGGGGATGAAATGGGAGTGACTGAGGAAAGGTTGTGATTGGGAAAGATGAGACTAGATGGGATGGAGGTTGGGATGAGGTGAAGGGTAGGTTGAAGTCTGGCTGAGATGGGGGAAGGTGGAATGCCGGTGCGTGTTGGGACGAAATTGGGGTGGAGTGGAGTGAAGGGGAGGGTGGAAGGCAGGGTAAGGCAGGCTGAGGTGGACTGCAGGGTGGGGGGCAGGGGCTGCATCAGAGGGTTTCTCTCTTAGGGGGACCCACCCACCAAGGGCTTCTCGCTCCCCTCCGGTAGCACCCCAGCCTGCTCTGCCCTCATTCTCTCCAGCTCTTCCTCAGCAGGCCTTTATGCTCAGGCCTGAGCTGGGCATCTCACTTCTTTCTCCCCTGAAGAAAGGTTCTAGTGCAGCAAAGAACGGAGAGAGGAGGCAGCGGGGAGCTTGGGAGCTTTAATGGGTCTGGAAGGGAATAGAAACACACTGAGCCATCCTGCAAGAGAGTGGGGGTGGGTGGCAGGGTCCCAGATGCTACTTAGGTGAGTCATGGGGGACAGTGGCCCTTACCAAGCCCGTTGAGGTGCCCAGGAGGAGAAGATGGACTGAGTGAGGTCTCCACCATACTGGGATCAGGGCAGCTCCGTGGGGAAGAGAAAAAATGAGAAAAGATTTGTAATTCGAAAGAGAAAGGACATAATGGGGTGGCGGGGCGGCTTGCAGGAGCAAGGCCGAAGTATGGGTGCAGAGGAGAAAAAGACCAGGGAAGCCTGGGAACCCCCTTCAGGGATCTGGAGTCTAAAAGATGGAAGTTAGAGGAAGTGGTGGGTGGGGGAGAGGCACAGTCACCTTCCCTGGGGGGATGGAGGGGGGGAATCATTAAAGGAAGATTGAGAAGGCTTCAGTACCCTTCCCCCAGGGCTCCGTGCAGGGGATGGAGTCAAATCTGAGGTCAAATGAACAGTGGGGAGGCGTCAGGCCCCCTCCCCAGGACGTGGATGGGAAGGACCGAACGATGCTCGGGCGTCTGGGAAAGGGTGCGCGGCACCCAGCCGCCCCGTCTAGTGGTAATGGCCCCCCAAGTGCGAGGCGGCGGCCACTGCGCCAAAAGGCCCGGGCGGGGGCTGCAAGCCCGGGCTGGGGTAGAGCGCAGCGGTGGCGGCCGCGGTGGCGGCGGGGCCGGGGCCCGGCCAGTAAGAGAAACCCGCCGGCGCGACGCCGGCGGAGGCGGCCATGAGGTTGAGTTTGGAGAGGCCGGGGAAGGGCAGCGGTGCGAGGCCGGCCGGCAGCTTGTAGAGCGCGCCGTCCTGGGCTGCGGCGGCCGCGGCAGCAGCGGCGGCCGCGGCGTGGGCGTGCGCGGGGGGCGGCTGGCAGGCCTGCGCTAGGCCCTGGAAGTCGAAGCGGTAGGCGTAGCGCTTGCCGTGCACCTTGCTCATGATGTTCTTGTCGTAGTAGTAGCGCAGTGCCCGGCTCAGCTTGTCGTAGTTCATGTTGGGCTTGCTCTTGCGCTCTCCCCAGCGCCGCGCCACTTCGTCTGGGTCCGTGAGCTTGAACTCGCCGTGGCCCCCCTCCCACGCGATGCAGCCGACGTTGGCACGGTCCGCCAGCAGCTCCAGCAGAAACTGCCACAGCTGGATCTGCCCACTGCCTGTGGGGAGGGGGGCGGTCAGCCACAGGCTCCATGGGGGAGGCTGAAGGTGGGGGAAGAGGCGAGGCGGGAGACAGATCCAGCCCGCGGAAAACGGTGTTCGGGAGGGAAAGGATAAGCCCAGCTGTGTAGCTGGGCGCAGCTGGAGCGTCTGGCCAGAGAGGGGCTGATCAGCAAAGCCGTCCTAGCCATTACCTCGCTTTTCCACAATGAAAATACGGCTCACACTTAGGAGGACGCAGCCCCGCGGGCGCGTGGCTTTGTAAGAACTGGGGGCATAGAGCGGAGCATCGCCTCCTCTGCATGGAGGCAGTAGCGCGGCGAGACACATTGGCTCTCGGAGGTGAGCAAGGACCCGATATCAGCCCCTACTGTTACCTCCGCTAGGAGTCCTAATTCAGGGCAGAGCCTGCACAACCGCAGGAGGGGTGGACTGCCCAGGTGGTGGGACTGCCACATCCCAGCTGGATCACATCCAGAGATCCAGAGAGAAGCGCAGGCTTGCAACAGGACCGCCCCCACCACTGCAAGGCCCAGCCCCCAAAGGCATACAACTGCACCGCAGCTTGAGGTGGGAAAGAGGTGATGGCCGGCATCCTTGTGGTACCACATCGACAGGAATGAGGACAGTGGCCCCCTAGGCGTGAGAGGAGGGGCAGCCTCTGAAAGCTCCCCACCTCCGCCATGGGCTGGTGCTCAGAGCGCTGTGCTGGCACTAAATGCGTTCGGCCTCTTTTTCGGAACAGGCGGGATTCCCAGCATGCGAAGATGTCATACTTCCCCAGGGGGAGATGCACAGCTCTGAGGAGAGGGTCTGAGGCCGGGAAGCTGCTGTGCTTGGCTCCCTGCCTTCTCCCATCTTTGGTCCATCTCCAGGCTCTTCTGCCCTCTCCAGATTCTGGAGTTGTTGGAAGCGGCAAGGAGGTTTTCCCCAAATATGCATGATGAGAGAGTAAGACGCCCCAGAACTCCTGCTCCCCTGTCTTGGAGCCTCAATCAGACAAATGGAAAAACATTTTTGGATACAATCCACCCCCCTCTTTTAGAATAAAATGGATTTTCCTAGAAGTTGTCTGATTATTACTTCAAATCGGGTCTGGTGAACCTCTCTTGCTTTTTCAATGACTTGCTCAGAACCCAGGTGCTGCCGTTCACAATTTCAACCCTCACCCCTCCGTACAAGCCCGGCAAGGAGATACCTGGCTCCAGGTTGGGAGAGTTGAGGTTTAGGGTCAGAAGCAAGGGAAGGTTTGGGTGAAAATGTGCAAGTGGCATTGATGCATGACATCAGAGGCTTGGAAACGAATTCCTATTGGGAGCCGTATTCCCTTTTGAATAAAGCAGTTGCCAATTTTGTTTTTACAGTTACTATAACTCGGCGAGATATAGGGTATTTTGTGTGTGTCGGGGGATGGACCGTGGGGAGGCTTTGCTTGGAAGGCTAGCCAGGCTACCTTCCTACCAACAAGTCAAAGCCAAGGATCATCTAGCCACCAGCAGAGAGCTGGCTGTGAACCTGGGAATCAACTGCAATGACCCTGTGGACTTGGCCCGCAGAGCCTGGCTACTGTGGGTCAGTGAGGCAGGTAGGCGCTGCCCCGAGTACTAGTGGTGACACGGCCTGGAGTGGCCAGGGAGTAAATCTCTGGGTCCCTTTGCCCAGTGGTGCCAGGGCCTTTCACTCCTGCTCCCAGAAGGGAAAGGATGCCAAGCGTCTCAGTTCTGTCCCCACGGTGAGAGAAGAGTGAGTGGGGGCGGGGATCCTCTCCCTCTGCCCTGGTCTACAAGGTCAGAGCTGGGACTCCAAAGATTCAGGAGCCCAAGGCCATTGAATGCCCCCCTCCTTAACCTCCCCACAATCATGTCGGGATCCTCTGCTTCCTAGAGCCTGGTAGTGCACAACGCATCCTCTGTTCTGGAAGCGGTGGCGCCCATCCTTCCTGGGTGGGTGCTCTGGCTCCCGCCCACTGTCCTCGCCCCTGCCCACCCAGTCTGGCCAGCCAGCTCACCTTTTTGTACCGCAGGGCTCAACGGCCCCCACCCTGGGCTCTTCCCTTCCTTGAAGAGACCGTCTCCGACGGGATCTGTGGAAGCAGAAGAAAACAGGCGGTCTCAGGCGGGGTTGTAGGATTGACCCAAAGGGCTCCGGGTCAAGGCTTGAGAAAGGGTGCCTTGGCTCCTGGTGTTAGGCTGGGGGCCCGAGCTGCCCGGCTCCTCCTCCCGGAGCCTGGCCCCGGCGTGCGCCGCGTGGAGCCCCTCCATAACGCCCAAGTCAGGAAACGCGTCCAGGAAAAAGGAAATCCGCTTTCCGAACGGGCCGGCGGGAGCCTTATAAAGCCGAGCCGGGACTGCGTCAGCCGAGCCGGAGCGCACGGAGCCCAACCGAGAAGAGAAGAGAAGAGGGCGCCTGGAAGGCTGGGCCGGTGGGAACGATCGAAGCATGGAGGTGAGGAGCCACGAGGGCGCAGGGGCGACGCCCGGCGGACCGCAACCTCCCGACACTGCACGCGTACTGAGTCCCCCACTACACCGAAGACCCCTGCTCCCCCTCCGGGCTCTTTCAGCCCCTGAGCGGGCGCCCTCTGCCTCCCAGGCTCCTGCTCTGCTCACTTCGAGTCCTCTAGACCTCACACTAAAGCCCCAAAGCTCTCCATCTGCCTTTCACGTCCTCCAATGCCCTAGATTGCTCAGTCCTTCCAGGAATCCGAGTCTCTGGACCGCGCCCCTTCCCCTGGACCCCAGTGTCCGTTTCCCATGCCCCAGCCCAGACTTCCCGCCCTGGTCCTGGTGCCTCCAGCCCCCAGCTGGTCCCTGGTACCTGGCAGGTACATGTTGATCAGCAGGGGCTGGGAGGCTCCGCTCTGTCTCATCGCCGCCAAGAGGCTGGGAGGTGGGAGGTGGGGGGGTACGAGAGGGGGACAGGCTTTGCGCTCAGGCACCCAATCCCGCCCAGGCGACCATGGTGCCAGGGAGAAGAGAGGCGCGAGGTCCCAGGGCCTGGCGGGGGAGGCTGCCCAGTGGCGGGGATGGAGGGGTCTGGAGCAAAGCTCCCAGTTACCAGGCTTGAACCTCCGGCCCCCCCGCGCGGGCAGGGGCCGCAATTTCCGTTTAATTAAAGCTCAGCGCCTCAGCCCCCGGACCCCGCCCCCGCCCCTCTTATCGCCCCATCGCAATAAAGTCTCCAACGCGCGGCGCCGCAGCCAAGCGCACCCGGCAGCCCCCCGCGCCCCGCAGCCGGGAGACGAGCGGGGGATGGGCTTGGGCCTCGCGCTGTGATAGGGGTCGGGAGCGCGTTTCTTTTCCGCCTCCCTGACTCTCAGCAAACATCGTTGGGGCGGAGAACCCGGCCCCACCTCCGACCCCCGGGGCCACAGCCCCTTCTTCCCGCCCATTCTCGCCCCCCTCACCGCTCCACTTTCCTCCCTTCCTTCCCCACCCCCACCCGGGTTCCCGTCTCCAGGCTGCGTTATCTGCATCTTCACTTTTAAATTTCCGCTTCCCTCCCTCTCGCCTGTCGCTGCGCTCCCGGGCCGGGCAGCCGTTGCTCCCTTCATCTCCGCCCCCCTCTCCCCGGAGCCCTCTCCCTCCTCCTCCTCCTCTCCCATTCTCTGCTCTTCCCTGGAGACCCGATTTCCTTCCCTGTCTGCCTCTTGCTTTCACCCACTTCAAGGCTTTCTAGGGCTCCCGGCCCTCTGGAGCAGTGCTGGGGCGTCTCCGCCACAACTTCTAGGGGGTTGTCCTTTGTCCCCCTGTCTAAATCTCTCCTACTGCCATCTTCCCTCCTGCCTCCTCTCTCCCTCTGTCCTATCACTTTACTTCGCCTCCTTTTCTCGTTCTTCTGTTCCCACTAATCTGTGGTATACAGTAAGCTCATGACCCCCCTTCCATTTCTTCGGCGAATATTCCCATCCTGGTTATCCCTGAGCCAGGCTGAAATTGGCACCTTGCTCTAATAGGAGTAGAGGGACTGAAACAGGGTTGTGTACTGTACAAGGCCCCCAACCCAGGGGGAGTGGAGGCCGAAATCCGCTCCAAAAAGGGGGCAAAGATGCTGATTGTGTATTAGCAAAGCTGATGTAGTTCCCAGGTGGCCTGGAGTCTCTCGGTGCCTGTGGGGTTTCCCGACTCCGAAAAGGCTGCTAAGGAAGGATGCTAGCTAAACACTAGCTCTGGGCCAGGAGCCCACCTGCAGCCACGTAGCACTTGGCGGCTACTGTCAGAATGGATCATCTCAAGGTCTTTCTCTCCTACTGCTGGAGCCTAGGAAGTTACCAGTTACCAGGCTGCTTGGAACCCTCCGGCCTCCCGCGCGGGCGGGACTCCGGGGCACATAGATTAGAGTTGGCAAGTTTACTGCAGGACCCCTGGTCCAGGAGCGCCTGCCTGAGGATGGCTGGAAAGTCTCACTCAGTGGATTCTACAGGTCTCTCAATTCTTCCTCATTTGTTGTAACTGCTGGAGTGTTTGTCTTTATTGGAGGAGGGTGCAAAGGTCTGAGGGAGCCATGGAGGAGTGTGGGAGGCAGAGCCTAAGGGAAAATGGGGAATCCCAGGACCCTAGAGGATTCTCAAGGGGCAGGATGTGGACATGGAATATGGTAGGAGCAAAAATGAGAGGTTGTGATGCCCCTTGGAGACCAAATTCAGAGCTTCACAGGAGAGGAGGGCCTTGAGAGTATGACAAGTTCCAATCTCTCTCTCTTCCCTGCCTTCCTCTGATAGAAAACAAGAAGCAGGTCAGAGCTGGGAGAGTGGGGAGGCAGCAAGGTTCACCCACTTAATGTTCTTACTGGAAGGCCGAGACAGAAAGGAGAGGCTCTCAGAGTGGGGGGTCTATCCAGACATCCCAGCTGTGAACTGGTGAAGGATCAACATCTCAGGCTCTGAGCCCATATCTTACCGAAGACTCAAGTGCTAAAGACCTATGTGAGCTTCAGGAAGAGTTGTTCCCCAACACCACCTGGGTCTTGATTGCACCAGAAAGAAATCGCCTTCCTCCCGTTCCCTTTGGTCTTTGGCTGAGTGCAGCCAGTGGGCAAGTCCCAGGCAGGGAGCAGGTACCACAGGGCTCTGCAGACCATCAACCTGCCTGGCATGGGAAGAAGATGGGAAGGTGAAAACACTCAGGCCCAGCAGGGCCTCCATGCACCCCCCTCCCTTTTAGTTGCCAGTGTGGGGAGCACACTGGATCTGAGAAAATCTAGAAGGTCCATGCCTGCAAAGGCTACTATAAATATTAGCTCCACCAAATCCCTGGTTGTACCGGTGGGAGAGGGCTCTGTTTAGGGTCACATTGTCAGTTCCCGAAGCCATCTTGCTGATGTTTTCCAGCAGCCATAGACCCTCTTAGTGGTGGAGATGAGACTCCCTTCACCCATTGTCTGTCCCCCAAAACAGGGAGTGGGGAGAGGGGCTGCTGGGCTCTGAGGCCAGTTTGTCTGGATTCAACTCTGGGTCCCCCATTTCCTAGTTGTGTGGCTTTTGTAGAAGTTACATAATCTCTGTCTCTTCATCTGTAAAGTCAGGTTTACAGTATTTATCATATAGAATGATAAGGCTTATACAACATATGCTGAGTGATCGGACAAGGCTCTATACATTTAGCTGTTATTATTGCCATACCCCAAGGAAAAAATTAGGAGCCTGTGACCAGGCAGGAACCCCAGGCTCCTCTGGGGCCCAAAAAGGTTTGGGGGCTCTGTTGACACCTTAGGTCAGCCTCCACTTAACAGCCTGGATTTGGGGTCAGGAGTCCTGTGTTCAAGTCCTGGCTTTGTCACCAATTAAGTGGATAACCTTATTGAGGCTTCTCCCTCTCAAAAGAGCTCCAGTTTCTTCACTATTGAAATAGATGAAGCATGGAATGTGTTAACAGGATCAACTGCAACAGTGGCCATGGACTCTAGACCCCACCTAGGTACAAAGCAGAATTCATACCCCTCCTAAAGCTCTGTCCCTTGGTTTCCCAACTGAACCCTGAGATCCATGGGGGGAGGCAGAGGAAGGAGCATCCTAGATGACTGCCCAGTCCTTTTCCATAACACCACAAGCCTTTTCAGGAGTTTTTCATTGAATCCTCACAACATCTCTGTGACACAGACAAGTCAGGGATCAGTAACCCCAATTCACAATAGAAGGAATTGAGGTTCAGAGGTACTATGTGATAGGGTCTCAGGCGTTCTACTTCTTGTCCAGGGCTCTTTCCTGGAGCAGATGCCTGACTTTGCACCCCTGGGGACTTCCAGGTCCAAGTCTGACTGTCCTCCAACATTACCCTGCCTCCCCTGAGCTGGGGCAATGATCTAGGCCACTCCTTACCATACCATTAATAGGTCCACTAGGGGCTTAAAAACACAAACAAGATAAGGGGAGTCCCCAGGACCTTGGAGTCCCTGCCTATATGGGACTGAGGGTATCATTAACTGGGCAAAAGAGGGAACTGAGAAGAAATTACACTGGTGACAAGGACTCTGATGGCTGCTGTCTCACTCAGCCCCACCATATCTGTGCGCTTCTGTCACCTGCCACAGAACCAGGCTCACTGCGGTCCAGGGCTAAGAGGTAGCCTCTCCAGCTCATAAGTTCTCTAAAGAGTGGGGAGGGAGAGGACGAATGAAGAGGGGGTTGTTTGGAATAGCTAAGAATGAGGGTATGAGAATGCTTTGTACTTGCTGGAGCCCAAACCATGTAAGGGATTGTTATTATTTAGACAAAGGGTCTGGAGGTTCTGCTCAGAGAGA
This sequence comes from Pteropus medius, assembly GCF_902729225.1. Lineage (NCBI taxonomy): Eukaryota > Metazoa > Chordata > Mammalia > Chiroptera > Pteropodidae > Pteropus > Pteropus medius. The sequence continues at coordinate 22,780,860 of NW_024351729.1, forward strand.
GGAAGTCTTCCCCCTTAGAAGGCCCTGGGAGATAGAGGAACTTCCCACTAATTCCTCCTCTCACATATTTGCTCTTCCGTAAAGCAGAGATTGTATAAAGCTCAGAAAGGGGTGCAGGTTTTCCAAAGATGGAGAGAGACCCAGGGTGACAATAAAGGCTGGAAATGCCCTAGAGGCTAGAAAGGAACACAACAGATCTCCTGCATCGAGCTAAGGAGGCCCTAGCCTACATGATGGTGCCTGGCCCAGGGGGTGTGTGCAGATTGATATTTAACTTTGAGCCCTGCTGTGTGGCTGTGCGCACCCCAACCAGAGAATGAGCAAAGGTGCCATCTGAACCAGCAGCATCCCTAGCCCCATCTGATAGGCCTTTACCAAGGAGCAGTGTGGGACTGATTGTAATTAACAGGATGCCCAAGGTTCTTGTCAGTTTCTTGTCAGCCCTGTTAGAGTTTAGTCATACACATCCTAAGCCAGTTTATGCTCCATAATCACAGGTCTTGGAGCCTGAAGGGAAGGTCAGGTTGGCAGAGAAGGACCCTCAGGTTGGCAGAGAAGGACCCTCAGAAGAATGAGAAGGGAGATCACAAAACAAGAAACCACGAAAGAGGCAAGAAGGGCAGACAGGTTCAGGAGCCTTTATTGAGGGTCCTCATGGGAGGTGCTGGGGCCATGGAGTTTATTGCTGGACTCTCCGAATGGACTGCAATTGCCCGGTGTGGGCCTGCGTGCCATATTCACTGTAGGTACGGAACTCCCCTCCATGCCGGTCGTGCTCCAATATGTACTGGTAGCCCCGGTAACCTGGGTACTGGTAGGCCACCCACCTAGATGAGTGAGGGCACAGGGGTGGTAAGGAGGCTCTACCCCGCAATGATGTCTTCCATTAGCAATCCTCTTCCTCATTCATAGCCCCAACCGCCAGCTCCAAAACCATTGCTACAGTTTCTCTCCCTGCCCCGCCCACTGCTCCATGCCTTTCTCACCTTGTCTCTCTCCTATTCCCATCTCCCACTGCCTCTTCTTCCATGGTTTCAATCCCTTCCTCTATTCCCATATTGTTCTCCCGACTCCTGTTCTCCTTTGACCTGGCCCCTCTTTTCCAGTCTGTCTCCACCATCTCACTTTCCTCTGTCCACCAGGCCCCAGCACCTCTCTTTACCATGTTTCTTAGCACTCCAATCCCCTTTCCCCACCCTCCTCCCTGGGCCCATTGCCTCCTTGTTCTTCTCATCTCCCCTGTTCCAGTTCCAGGACTCACGCTCCAGAGCTGACTTTGAGGGAACCCACATCCTTGCTGGTCCAACCCATGGAGGGCAGGGATGGGTAGTCATCACTGAGTTCAAACTTGCAGCCCTGGAAGTTGTCCCCCTCAAACAGTGTCACACGGCTGTCACTGTGGTTCTGAGACACAGGAAGATAGGGGTCAGGCCTTCCAAAGTGGTATTAATGAATACATTCTCAGCCCCACTCCTCCTACTCTGCTGCCCAACATAAGTTGTGCAGATACTTAGGCTCCATAAGCACTCTCAGGGTTTATTCCATTAGCTTCCCAAAATCCTAGGAAGCTGAGATGCTAAGAGATCCTTAGCCTGGTCCCTTCTATGGCTTTGGGTTGAGGTGGTGAGACTGGGGAGGGGTGTCCCAGAGACACTTCCAGGTCAGGGCTAGAAATCATCTTGTGACATTGACCTGTTTTTCAGGACGAAAATCAGAAGTCTTAAGAGAAATATGGTCCACTAACCAAAACAGTTTTTCTAAGGGCTTTATTAACTACCCAATCCCCTGCCCGGCACCCTGAGCAGTCCCTCACAGGGGAGGGCCCAGCTAAGGGATGTCGGATGGCAGGGTTAGAACAGACAGGACAGGGCCTCAGTGTTGGTTGTTTCTGGGTATCCATAGTCCCATGTCCTTCCCCCTGCAGGACTCTTTGGCCTCCTGGAATGGAGAAGCTGGACTGAGTCAACACCTGTTCTCTGCCTTCCACCCCTCAGCACCAGGCCTCACCAGTATGCTACCTAAGTGGTACCTAAGTCAACACAAATGGGAAGTAAGATGCTCCCCTTTAGTGTATTTACTTTATAACTATCACCCTCCCAACACACACACAGACTGACACCTTTTCAGCCTTGATCCCTGGACTGAGTTCTAATCTCATCTTCATGTTAACCCTTGTGACTTGGGACAAGTCACTTTGCCCCTCTGAGCCCATTTCCACAGCAGTGTATGAGGTTAGCAGCAGTCGCCCAGATCTCACAGGGATGTGTGATGACAGAGGCATTTGCTCACACTTGCCAACAACTGGATGTGAGGAACCCCATGCCTGCGCAAGGCTGGCAGGATCTCGGTGCTGTCCGTGGTGCTGATCTCCGGCTCCTGGCTCAGGCCCACATTCCAAACTTACAGAGATCTCTCCGGTTCTGGGAATTAATGCCACTACTACCCACCTAAGAGTTGTTTACACACCCCCGTGCAGTGAGCAGATGGCCTTTCCAAAGTGTCATGATGAGGCCAGGACTTGGAACTAGGAAGCAAAGGGGGCAGGGATGGGTGGGGATGCTCACCGCACAGAGCACTGGCCGGAAGGAGAGCAGCTGGTCACTGTGGTGGCCGCCACTGCCACTCCAGGCGCTCCAGCGAGGATAGTCACCCTTCTCCAGAATGAATTGCTGTCCCTGGAAGTCGGGGTACTCATAGGCCACCCAACTGGGGAAAGATACGGGAAGCTGGGAGGCATCTGCCCCAACTGCATTCCTTTCTCCTCGTCCCCCTTTCTTGCTGTGATTGAAAAGACTGAGAAACCAATCTTTTTCTCTAACCTCAGGCCCTTTTCTTGACATACCCATCACATTACAATCCTGCCCTTCTAGAGGCTAAAGACCCTAAACAAGCTGCTGTTTGAGGGGTCCAGGCTTCCAGCCCAGTGCCCCTAGATGGGATGGAATTTTCCAGCTTACAAAGATCACCCAACGAAGCGCTCCTACATCAAGGATTTAGATGCCTGCAAAAAAGTAGGAACCCCCCAACCTGCGTTGGTAACCTGTGACAGCAAAAACTTGTCATTGCAGGGGCCACAGGCTCTAGGAGACTAGGCTGGGGCTATCGGAGGAGATTTTGGTTTCTTTTGCTAGACAAAGCTCAGAGCCCTTTAACTTCATAAGAAAAACTTTGGAGAAGACGTAACTATGCTGGGAACCCCGCAGGGGTCAAGCTGGTCCCACAGCCTGCCCCCCATCGCCGCAAAGGGCTGCTTCCTGCCTTTATTCCTTTAGGTCACACGAGGATACACTCTTATGATTTGTCTTGCGACGGGTGGGGAGTTTGGGGGAGGCCAAGGAGTTTCCCATGTTGGCGGGTCTCTCTCAGGCAGGGCTTACAGTTGGGAAGCGGAGGGCTGCTGAGAGCTGAGGCCCAGGCTCAGAGCTTGGGCCAGGGTACCCCCCGAGACCCCAACTCAGCCCAGCCGCGCCCAGGCGATCACTCACGCGCCGTTTTCCACCTTGACAGAGCGCACCCTGCGCAGGCCTCCGCGCTCGCAGATGTTCGCGCAGTCACTCAGCAGCCGGCAGCGACGGCCCTGGAAGTCCTCCTCGTCCCAGAGCGTGAGGCAGGCGGGCGCCGGGCCCGGCGCGGGGGCGCTGCTCATGCCGCTGCGGCAAGAAGGACGGGACCAAGTGCTCAGCGTCTCGCGAGCCCTCTCCCCGGCCCAGGCCCGCCCAACCCGGAGAGGGGATGGGGGACCCGGGGCAGGACCTGGGCTGGCTTGGGCCCGGGCTTGCTAGTGGCTATCCCTCATCTCGCCCTCCCTGCCCAGAAAAGACCCTGCCCCAGCACCGAGTATTCACCGGGTGGGTGAGCGCGGTACTGACGGAAAACAGAAAGGCTGCGCGCGGACCGGGCGTGCAGGGCTTTATACCCAGCCTCCCCTCCCTCCCCGCACCCTCTCCCGCCGAGGTAGGGAGAGCTGAGTCAGCGGGCAGTCTGCGGTCAGCCCGGTGTCCCCTGGGGAGCCGAGGCTTTTCGCGAAGCCGTGGATCTGGCCCCAGCCCTCGGGGATCACAATAGAAAGTGCTGAGGCACAAGTTCTGCTCCCGCTGCCACCGAAGCTGACTCTGCTTTTTCTTTTGGGGGGGACCTGAGCCAGGCAAGGCGCAACCGACCTCGGAGCAGAGCGTGCCCTCCCTGGCCCAGATCCTCAGGGATAGAGGTACCAAGCTGCTTTGCGTCCCCCGCTAAAACTGCGCGTTTGGGACTCCAGGCATGCAAGTTCTTTGCAACATCTAAATTCTACCTCTTCTTCAGCCCTAGGTCGAGGCCTCTCTTTTGGGCGACGCTAGGGCAGACATAGGCAAGGCTCCTTCAAGCGACTTTTCTCACATTCTTCAGTACTCTTCCTTGGAGGATCCATTGCAGCCCTTTTCCTTCTAAACCTGAGTTCCCAGATCCCGCACCGCGTTCCTGGAGTTTTCTCGCGCGCAGGGGCCAAGAAGAGGCGATGACCAAGATTCGCCGCAAGGCGGCGCCGAGCGTGGGAAACATGAACTGACCAAGGGAGGGCGTGGATTTACAAAGCGTTTAGGAATAATAGTAACTAAGGAAGTGGCTCACTGGGGTAGGTAGGAAGAATGTTTCAACCTTAGAGTTGTCGGAACTGCGAAGCTGCCAGCAGCCAGAGGTCCAGGGGTCTGGGGGATCCGGTCCCGACCTCTATCTGAGAGCTAGCAGATGATCACTGAGCGCCTAGTTCAGGCCAGGCACAATGCTCAGAGCTTTTACGCACGCGTGATCTGAGCTAATTCTCGCCCCAGCTCGGTGAGGTAGGCAGTGTTACTGCCCTGCATTTCACAGAATAAGCGGCCGCCCCCGACGGGTTCCGGAACGTGATCAAAGAGGTGGCCCAGCTGAGATGTGAACCTGAACCTGGCTTCTGTTTTGACTGTAGGTTCTAGGCCCTTGCCCCCAATCCCAGTGCCATGTGGTTGGGGTAAGTGTCTGGAGAAGGGGAGGAGGAAAGGAGAGAAAAGGTTTAGGAACCCAAGGGAGGTTCCACGGAGGACATTTCCTCACAATTTGCAGCAGAATTTCCTAACTACACGACTGTCAATGAGACACAAAGGCTTCTGGCAATATTGCGAATTTTCCTTCACGGAAGAGGTAAGTATTCCAGCTGAAGTCGAGGGGTGAATGAAAGGGAACTAATATTTTGTTGTTCCCGTGAGCCAAGTGCTTTCCTCATAGACCCGACAACAGTCCAGTGAGGTAAGTTTGGGTACACAGACGTGGAAACTGAGGCTCGAGGAGGTACAGGGTCTTATCCAAATTCACATTGGTAGTCAGTGTCAGAGCAAGATTAAAATTTAGACCGTTTCATTCCAAAGCCCGTGCTCTTGCCACCTGAACTCCTGTGACTAAAAAGGCTCACAGGCCAGATCAGGCACCCCCGCTCCCAGAAGTCTAGCCTTGCTGGCCTTCAATTCTTTCTCCTACTGCCAAGTTCATTCCTACCTCTGAGCATTCCCATTTGATGTTCTCATTACCTGGAGCCTCTTAGTTACAAGATCTTGGCGTGGCTGGCCTTTGTTACTTCCTGGGTGACCCTGTTCCTGCCTTCACTGTCTATCACATCACCCTGTTTTCTTTCTAGTGTTTATCACTCTATAAACTTATCTTTTTCGTCTTATGTTTATGGTGTGCTGAGTGTTTCCTTTTATACTAGATGTAAGCTCCATTAAAGGGGCGGGGCTGTGTCAGTCTCGCTATTCTCAGACCTAGCACAGTGGTGGACACATAGCAGGTGCTCAATAAGACTTGAATAAGTGAGCGAACGAGGTGGTCAGGTTGGGTCAAATGTCCATGGGGAAGAGCTATATAGGAAATTCTACAATGAGCATGTAGGGGTCATGGTTTGCCCATCCTACTAACCTGCCCACCTCTGAAGTTCTGGGGTGCCCGGAACAGGTGGAGGGGGAGGGGCAGCCAGAGTCTCCCTTGGCTCTCTTTTTGCTGGTGAGGAATTGCTCTTGAGGATCACAATGTATGTGAAGGTGAATGCAAGAATACAGGGCCCTAGAACATGGGGAGTAAAGTCCAAGTTAGGAGAATTTGAATCAGGGCAGGGACGACCACAACCAGGTTTGAGAATGCGTTAGAACCATACCCAATCCCCTGACTCCCTATCCTAGAGGAGGTATGGAGAGACACAAATAAACTGTAATTTCCCCCACACCGTAAGGGGGAAATACAAACTATCGAGGGAGGCAAGGGCCGGTCCTGGACTCTTTGTGTACCGGCCCTTGGCCTTGGTTTCTCAAGTCGGGGCTATGGCAGCGGTAAGAGGTGAGGAACCCAATCTTTTCTTCACGCCCTTCCCCATCTCTGTCAGGCAATTCTGGGTTCGGCCACCAGGAGGCGCGGGTGGGCCGCGCTGGGTAGAAAGATGGCGCGGTGTGGCGGGTGGAAACCGGAGTTGATGAGAGGCTGAGGTCAGGAGGGGCGGCGAGCTCGGGTGGCGAGTGCGTCAGGCTGTGCGTCTGCGCTGGTCCGTGACGCGGGCCCCGGGCGTTAGTCCCGAGGCAGCGGAGTGCCTGTCAGAGGCTGGACGATGTGTTTGAGGGAGCTCAGGCATGAGTTTGGCATGATCCTGAGGTCGGGGCTCCACCTGGAAGGGCCGTTTCAAGTCCAGGTGTTGGTCAGAAGACTGTGTTCCGCAGAGGAGGGGGCAGGGAAGAGAGAGGAGAGAGAGAGAGAGAGAGTTAGTTTTCAAAAGCTTGGGGGGAAGTGGTGGGAGGTACAGCTGAGATCCAAGTTAGAATTAGGAGTCGGGCTGGGATTTGGAGTGGAGACCCAATGTGTTAGAAGGGCCAGTGCTCCTAAGATCTGATCTTGGCTCTGCACTATGCAGCTGTGTGGCCCTAGCCAGCCACTCCCCTCCCCTGTATCTGTTCCCTCATCAGGAAAATGGTGTGTAGGTCCCACCACCCCCACCCTGCAGTTCATGGCTTTTAGTTCTAGCTGTCTGCACCAGATCTTTCAGAAATGGGTGCCCCAGCAATCCCAATAGCCACTTCCCCAGAAGACCTCTAGACTTCTCTCAGGCTCTCCCCCATCCCCCCAGATCCCTCCCTGGTTCTGGGCCTCAAAGTCACAAGAAAGGGAAGAATGGGCCACTGAGAGGAAGGGACAAGGAAGAGGCTGTCAGGGGTGGGGGGATGCCTGGTATGCCAGAATGGGACTCTGGGCTTCTGTCCTTTTACTGTACTATGGACCCCCAGCTTAGTTTCTCCACCAGGCTGGTCCAGCTCCAGCCCCACTGCCTCCCTTCACCCAACCTCCTCCTAACCCTCTCCCACCCCCCAGCAGCTGGTCCTGTTTGTTTTCCTAGATCAGTTGCACTCTGAGCTTCCTGAAGGATGGATGCACAGGTGGCTTTGTTTGCCAGCTCAGCACCCTCACCCCTACCTCCTCCACATCCATAGCCTCAGCCTTTGGAAAGATGTGGAGGGGGGAACTGGGTAGACAAAAAACAAACAAACAAAAAACACTGTCCCTAGATCACACTTCCAGAGAGACCTTAAGATCTCAGAGATCTCATCACCCCAAAAGAACCCCACCCCACACCCCATGCAGTCTTTGATCTCATATAGGGACCTTTGGTTCCACAGAGAAATCCTCAGGACCACTTCCCTTCTCCCATGATTCTACCAAAATGTCCATCCCATAAGGCACCTTAAGATCCCACAGAGAAACCCTGAGACCCAGTCCTGTTTCCTATAGATCCCATTCAGACCCCCATCTCATATGGGGACATGTAAATCTGATAAAACCTCCAACCCAATCCTAGGCTCTCATCCAGGTCCCAATCCCAGGTAAAGGTCCTGAGTATCCCCAGAGAAGTGACGTCTCCCTCATGTAGAGCCCTTTCCCATGAAAGGCCTGACTTATTAGTGCGGCCGGGCAGGCGGTGCCTGGTGGCCCATGACCTCTCCTCAAGCTGTCCTACTCCACCCCTTACCCCTCATTTCACTGGGAAATCAGCCAGGGCTTTGGTGACTGAAGATGCAAATTCTGTGAATGGTGCCCTCCTGCACCCTGGCGCCATCACCAGCCCCTCCTTTGCAGCCTGGCTCCTCTGCTCCCCCACTCCCCGCCCCCACTCCAGGTCTGGAGCCAGGAACAGGCAGATGAGCACTTTCCCTGGGGCTGTGAGGTCTGGTCTCCTGGGAGACAGAGATAACACGGGTGAGATACCGGCTCAGCTCGGGCAGGGTGGGACAGCTGGGCCCCAAAGAGGTAAGTCCTGAGGGGGCGGGAGCCCTACCCACACAGACCCACTGTCCCGTCAGCTATAAACAGAGCCCCTCTTCTCTGCCCCTCAGTGGGGATGGAGAACTGGCCACCATCCAAGGAGAAGGGAGGCAGCTTTCACCACCACCGGCTCACACAAAGCCACTGGCTCACACAGAGCGACAGGGAGAGGGCACATGCATACACATGTTCGCCGCAGGCACATAGGCGGGTCCCACATGCATCACATGCGAACGGTCTCTTAGGGTGCAGCAGGCACTTTAAAGTCAGACTCATTGATGAGTAGACATTTATTCGCTTACCTATTCCTCAAATATTTAATAAGATGTATTATGTGCCAGACACTGTGCTGGGCGTTGGAGTCACACATGAATATGGGCTTTCACATGCACACATCCCACTCCACCATCACCTAGAGAAGACTGTCTTAGTCACCCACCCAGGATCATACAGATGCTGAAGAGTGAGGGTTCTGGAGTTACGCTGCTGCCTGAGTTCAAATCCAAGCGCTACTGCTTGCAAGTTAGATGAACTTGCACTCTACTTCTCAGTTTTTCCCTCTGTAAAATGGGAATAATAGTCTTAAAACTGTTGTGAAGATTTAAATGTAAAACATAGAACTGTTCGGCTATACACGCCCAATAAATTTGAGCCATTACTGTTGTATGGTTGTGGTTATAACTGGTTTTGCTGCATGGCTCTGCCCACCCCCTGGGGCTGGGGTCAGGGGAGGAGTCAGGACAGCAAGCATAACTCTGGGATCTGCCTCCCCCTTCCCAAACTTGCTTACGGCTGCCAGCCTCCACTCAGTATGGCCAGGCTTCCCGTTTCACCCCAATCCAGCCACTCTGCTCAGGATTTCGGTTTGGGAGGGTTGGGAGGGTCCGAGAGCAGTATCCCCAAATCCTTTGTTCTTGTGCAGGCCTCTGCTATCCTGGAAAGGACGCTTGAGAGTGGAACTGGAGATCGGACTTTTGGTCTCAGTGCTTTTCCCGGCTCCATAGGTGGTCTCGGGCAGGTCACCCCCTCTCTTGGGGCCTCAGTTTCGTATCTGTAAACTAACTGCTGGTTCTGGAGGGGCCTCCCAGTCCTGACTTCTGTGATCCTGTGATGCCTCAAAAAAGTTTCCTACCCTCCTTGCCTGGCCTCTGTTCCCCCCGCACCCCCGAGGCAGAGTGAGGGGGCAAGTTGCCCTGATGTTGCCATGGGGACTAATCTCCAAGAAGGTCAGTGAGCTTCTGGTTCTGCCTTGGCTGGATGGGGATTAGCACCTGGGTATGAGCCCCCACCCAATGCCTCCACACCCATGTCGCCCCACTCTCACATAGGCCCTGAGCAGCCTCCACACCCAGAAGTTCCAAGGCTGGTCCAGAGTCAATAAATAGGTGGGGAGTGGGGCAGGACAGCTGCCATAGCTGTCTGTCTGTCCATTTGTGGCCAAGAGAGAAAGGGAGAGAGATGGAGTCAGATCATGATCTAGAGGCTGGAATCTTGTCCTTCACCTTCTGCCCTTTAGTGGGGAGAGATGGGTCTCCCAAGACAGCCTGTCACCTCTACCTTCAGTCCTGGCTGTCCCATTCACAGTCCACGTGAAAGCCACCTCCGTCTCCTGTTGGGGGTAGTTTCCCCTTACCAGTGTGGGGTGGGGTGGAGGCCATTTCCATGTAGCCTCCCTCTTCCTCCATACACACTGTGCCTTCCACCTCTGGTTACCCCAACCTCTGACCTTCTGTCTTTAAATCCCTCCATCTCTCCAAAGTATATATCTCTGTCCCTCTGGTTTCTCTCAGGTTGTCTCTGCCTCTGTCTCTGGTCTCTCTCTAGCTCTTGCTTTCACTGTGTTTGTGTGTTGGGCGGGGGTGGGGGAGGGTTGGGGAACAGGGTGTCTGCAGTTTCTCTGGGCCCTGAAAGTTCTTCTGTGGTTCTCATACCCCTCTGCGCTGCACCCTCTGTCTGTCCTTCTGTCTTTCTGCTTGTATTCTCCACTTTCCCCTCATCCTTCTCCCCAATTCCATTTCCAGTTGGCTATTTCCCAGTCCCACCGCCGCCTGCACTCCAAGCTCAGTCTCTTTTCCGCTTCCTCCACTCCCTGCTCCCTCCCCCGCCCAGGGTGCTGACAGTGATGACAGGAAACAGGCTCAGGCTGGGAGCTGACAGGGGAGGGGGGAGGGGGCCTCTCCAACAGCAGCTGCTGAGCACACCCCCTCTCCCCACCCCACCCAAGCCCAGCACCTGCAGGCCTGCCTGGTGCCTAGAGACTCCACCCCTGGCCAGGCAGGGGAGGAGAGACTTGGATGAGAGGCCTGATCCCTGGCCAGGGCCAGGAAATATGGTCTTGGCGATGGTGGGGGTGTGGAAGTCCAGGGAAACTTGCCTGGAAGTGGGGGCGAGAAGCAGTGGCTCCCTGTTACAAGGGCAGACACCAGCCCACTGGTGACCTTACCTTCTCACCGCCCCCTCCCCAAGGACTGCTGTTTCTGTGTGTGTGTGTGTGTGTGTGTGTGTGTGTCTTGGGGTCATCCCCAGGGAGAACTCTGTTGTGCAGCCCTCAAGATCTGGAACCCCCATTGGGGTTGGGGGCAGGGGTGGAGCTCTAGCCCTCTTCTATGATTGTGGAGGGGAGAGGAAGACCTCAGGCACAGGGAGGACGTGCCAGTGCCAGGCCAGGCCTCTGACAGGAACATCATTCAGTGCCAGGCAAGGAGCAGAAAGCTGGGCCCAGAACAGAAGCCTGGTCAGGGAGGAGGGAGGCCAGGATGGGGGCTGCACACACTCTAGCCTGGGACCCAGGCATCTCTCCCCTTCGCCAGGGCTGCTGCACAAAGATCCCACCTGCAGTGCCCTCCTCTCCCCAGACCTGCCTGGGATCTGTCAGAGCCATCTCATCCCCACCCTCTTCCTTTCTCTCTGCTCCAAAGACTCAGCAGATCCCATGGGGGCCTGGAGGTAGTCCGGTGAGGGGTGGCAGCGGAGTGGGGGTGGTGGTGGTGCAGGAGACAAGCCAGCCCCTCTAGCATTATTCAAGTTGGGCCAGAAGGGACCAGGGACTGCTGACCTTCATTCTCCTCTCCCTGGGGGCTGCCTCTGCCTGAGCGTGCAGGGGTACAGCCCCTCCCAATGATGCTTCCTCACCCAAAGGGCAAACTGGGGGTCCTTATTGCTGTTTAAGGAAGATTCTTCCTTCCAGCCCCAACCTACCACTGGCCCCTTCCTCTGGGGCTGGCTCAGCACCGCCATCAATTTGGGGAAGGGGAATGGAGGACACCTGGAGTCACAGGACGTAGACTCAGCTGGGGACTCAGACTGATCCCAGGCCTTGTGTGGAGCCCTCACTTCTAGGCTGTCCAAGCAGGAGGCCAGGGGTCTAGGGCCATCTCTGTCCTCCTCCTCCACGTCAGCTCTTAGCACTTTGAGTTCCCGGAAAGGAGGACGGTCTGCCTCAGGTTTGGGTTGTAGCTAATTACCCATGGACTCCTGCCTAAGCTGAGGGCCACTTAGACTCACCCCAACACCCAGCTGACTGAAACAAGAGGCCTTGGGATTATGAAGTTTAGGAAAGGTGATGAGGTGCTATGCCTGGGGACTGCATCGGGCAAGGGCTACTAGACCCTGTGTTTGTCTTTTCCAATCAATCTGACTGTTTTCAGACATAAGAAGACTGGAAGAGAGGCTAGGGAGATGGCAGGAGTGAACCCTCGGGATGACAGCACCAAAGAAATCTGGAGGAGGAATTAGATCTCTGTCATGGTTGTAGCCCTCCACACCTCACCGCTAGTGCTCCAACCCCGTAAGGCCTCCAACTTCCCCGGGTCAGCTAGAAGCCCAGAAACCAGGTTATGAGGACTGGTGAGGCCCTCTCTGGAGGCCAAACTAACCTCCTCATAGTGCAAAATGGGAAAACCCAAGGAGAGGCCAGGAAATGACTTGCCCAAGCCACAGAGGTCGCTGGGACAGAGCTGGACCAGAAGCAGGGTTTCCACCTCCGGAAGGGCTCCTGTTCCGGGCCACAGCTCCCTATGCCCCCCGGTGGAGCCTGCCTGGCGGTCCGCATTAACCAGAATGGAGCGGGCAGCCGGGGAGTTGCGGGCCTGGCAGTTCAAGGCAAGGCGGGCGGGGCCGGATGGGAGCCGGATCTCCCCTGGGAGCGCCGCACAGCCTCTCCGACTCGTTTGGCGGCGGCAGCGGCGGCGGCAGGTGCCTGCGTGGCGATCTGGCTGGGCCCCCGGGCGGGTGCTGAGAGGCCGCCCCTGCCTCACGCGAGCCGAACGAACAAAACGCTCAGGTCCGGTTTGTGCGAGGGGCTCGTCGCGGGGCGGGAGCGGAGGGCCGGGGGCCTGGTTGTGGCCCTCGATGTGGTCCCGGTCTTCCGAGAGCGCAGTGCCGGATAGCGCTCCGCCAGCCGCCGCCCTCACCTGAGCACTTCTGCGGCTGACACGTCGGCGGCGGCCGGAGCGGCCAATACAGGTACGCACCTGGCCCGCCCCTCCCTTTCTGGCCACCCTCCACCTGACTGGGCCCTGCACACGCCCCGGAGCTTGTGCCGAAGCCCCGGCTCAGCGTGCTCTTATACGGCCTGTTCAGTCCCGCCCCTAGACACACATACACACACGCACACTCACACCTGTCCGAGCGCCCGTTTGCTCGGGGCAAATATTGACTCAGAGAAGGCGGAGCGCCCTCCGCCCCCCCTCCCCGCCCCCGCCCCCGCCGGAGCTCTGGGGCCTAAGCTCCTCGGAGGCCTTGGCGGCGGGTGTGTGTGTGCGGAGGGGGTGGGGGGGAGTTGTCGGGGACCTGGGCGCCTCTGGAACAACACCAGATGTCACTTTTCCACCCACCTGCCTCTGGCGGGGGTGGGGGAGAGGGTGGGAGGAGCTGAGGAGCAGAGGATAGAGGCTGCCTGGCTGAGGTGAGGGGGAGCGGAGGTGGGTCTCTTAGGGAAGGCGGGACTACTCTTGGTCTGGGGATTCAGATTCACGATGGGAGTCTCTGCAGGATGTGTGGCCCGCTTTCTGGCGGTGACCTCCGCCCGCGTCCCAGCGTCTAGTTCTTGGCTCTCTGGGACGTGACTTGGTTTTTCCCTTACTTCCCATCCTCTTGGCAGAGTGCCGGAAGCCCGGAAGCTGCTGAAAAAGGCTAGTGGTGAACGGCTGAGCCTTGGAGCAGGCGTGTCTGGGAAAGGAAAGGGGTGGTCACCTCGTCCCGCGGCCACCTGCTGCACTGACCGGGCCTGGCGCTCCGTTCCTGTCCACCAGGCTATGCTGGGGCTAAGGCCAGCCAGGCCCCTCCCGGAAGCGCCCTCCACTGGCCAGACCAGGGCCAGCGCCTGGCAGCGAGCCGCGACAATTCTCGCCTAGCTGTGGTGTGGAGTGGAGAGGAGCAATCTCGCAGCCCCTAAGCCTCCAATGAGTCACTGCGGTCTGCTTCGGCTGCTCCTACCATCAGTCTCTCAGAGCGCGCGCGCGAGTTGCTCCCGCGTCGGGGAAATAAAGCCAAGGCAGATACGGAAAAAAAGATAGATGCTTTACTGGTGGGGCGGTGGAGAGGGGGCTGGGCAGAAGCTAGGGAAGGAAGTCGGAGGGGCTGGCCTCTGGATACGGCAAAGAATCAGTAGGAGGCGGCACCACCAACCGGGACACCTCGATTTGTTGTGGTCCGAGGGGCGCCGCCGGCTGCAGGTCCGGAGTCGGAGCCCTGGAAGACAGAAAGCTTCGGCTAGGGGTGAAGGCGAGGCTTTGGGCCAAGCCTGCCCGCTTCTGCCTCCCCTCGCGGCCCTCCCGCGCTGTCGCGCGGCCGCTGGCCCGGGCGCCCCCACCTGGGAAAGCTGAGCGGAGGCAGGGCGATGACGCGGGGCCGCGAGGTGAGCACCACCTCCCCGCGGCTCGCCTCCACCAGGATGTTCTGGATAATGTTCTCCAGCAGCGCCTCCTGCAGGTTGGCGAAAGACGGGAGCCTGCGGGGGACGCGGGCGCGGGTGTCAGCGCCGCCACCTGCCACGCTCAGCGTTCTCCGTGCTGCACCGTGTGCCGCGTGCTCTACGTGGATTTTCATTTAACTCCTCACCCTCCCAACACTACGAGGCATCCTTGTTCCAATTTTACAGACACTCAGACTGGCTTAAAGGGCCCAAGTTGCCAAACGTCATGCTGCTGGTACAAGTGCTAGGATTCGGATCCAGGAAATAGTAGTCCCCATCTCAGGGCCAGGTTTGGGGAAAGGCGTCTAGCGATGAGAGAGGTTGCAGAAGGGGCTGGGGCTCCGGAATCCCGACCCAGACAGAAAGTGGCCACAGAGCCGTCCCAGGGGAAGGTGGTGCAAGAAGAGGTGGTACTTCTCTCCTGGTTCTAGAAAACCATTTAAGAGACTTTGAAGACTATACCCTCCTTCGAAGTGGTGTGATGGTGAATGTTAACAGCTGGGTCTTGGAGAAAAATATCAAGGCTCAGATCTCCATTCTGTAAATACTCCCACCCAGGCCTTACGCTACCAATGTAATGTCAGTGAACACTGACTTGGGAAGAGATGCACTCAGTAGAGGCCACCCCCGTATACCATTGCCTCGCAGGATCCTTCTGCACACAGCCTGCCTCCAAACCCACACCTGGGTCTGGCTGCTCACCGGCTGATGGCCTCCTTTTCATTTCGCTCCTGCTCCTCCTTCATTATGACCTTCAGCTGCTGCTGCCACTGCCATTTCTGGGACTCCTGGGACACGGGCTGCAACGCGGGCTCGATCCCTGTCCAGGTCAACTTCTCTTCCTTCTCCCCCATCACATCCTCTGCTTCCAGTTCCTCCTTGCCCATCTCCTCTTCCTCTTTTATGTCCTCTTCCTCCTCCTCTTCCTCCTCCAGCTCCTCCTCTTCCTCTTCCCCCTCTTCCTTCTTCTCCAGCCTCCATTTGTCCTCCTCCAGCTCCTTGCGTCCTTCCCTGTCCTCCCAGATGTTGGAGGACGGAGACAGGTCTGGCACTACTTGCAGGCTGCTGTTCTGGGCCATGAGCCTGGCGGACTGCTCATTCCAGAACTGGCAAAAGTAAGGCACCGGCTCCACCAGGCTTTGGTCTATGGCCTCGTGGAAGGTCTTGTCTTCCAGCAGGCCCCTGGTGGCAGGAAGGGAGACAAGGTCCTTGCTAAGAGGCCTTGCAGCCCCCTGTGGGGCTCTGGTTTCAAGGTTCCCTAAGAGGGGTGGGCGGTTCTTGCCTACTGTGTCCACAAACAGGTGCTAGGTGGGGGAGGGGAGCTCTTGGTCCATTGCCCCTCCCATCCTTCTTTAGAGGAAGGCGTCTTAAGGCCCCATGGAGTCTTAAAAGGGAACCTTATATGGTGGAAGCAGAGCCAGGAGGTCAGAGTTACACAGATGAGGGGCAGGAACCTGGGGAGAATGTTAACTGGCTCCAGACCTCATCTACTAGCTGTGAACAGGGCGGAACTCAGGACCCAGCCTAGGATCCCTCTAGCCAACTCCATTAGAACTTGTACATTCCTGGAGGGCCTGTTGCCACTTGTGGAAGGATCTTATAAGGAAGTTCTATTCTTCAGGAAAGGAAGGGCTGGGACTTTAGGGGCTGTGGGTGGACCCAGAGTTGAATGAATGAGGGAATGAGGGTCCAGGTGGTCACCTGATGATTGTGTTGAGACAGTCAATCAGTAGCTGCTTCTTCTGCTTTGAGATAGGGGCCCATTTGTCAGGGGATTTTTTCTTAGAAGCCTTCAACTCCTCCTTGGCGTACTTCCTCTTTGGCAGCTCCCTGGGTGGGCCATGACATTGAGTGGCCTGGGCAAGCCACCATACTGGGGTTGGGAGCATGAGCAGTAGTGGTGGCCGCATCGTCATAAAGACATAGATGAATTTCAGGTGGCCCCAGCTTTAACTCAAACATGGTGCTACTACATTTGGGGAATTAAGCTCGACCCTCAGAGTCAGCATAGGACCTAGAGAAGCTCTCTAAGGGGCTCTAGCTCTTTGTCCCTCTCCTGATAAGGGCTTAAGCAGTAATGGGGGCATCCTGGGCCCAGCAATGCTCCATAACCCCCACTGCATGGCACTTGCTCTAAGCCTCAGCAAAGGTTGGGTCTGGGCAGCCCCCGTTCCAGAGTGGGAGAGGTGGTTGAGAGCAGAGGGAGACCCCTCCCTCCCTGAGAGTTCACCGGTGCAAGAAGTATCGGGGAAAGTCGGAGAAGAAGTTGGCCAGGAAGTTGTCGGTGGCGTGGGTCCTGGCAGTGAGGCCCAAGTAGAGCATGCCTGGCGAGGGCGGCTGGGGGCATGGCCAGGATGTCTCCTCCTTTGGGATCTTAAGATTCCAGCTGGTGGGCCGGCAGAGAGACTGCTGTTTCTTGATAGGGGGCAGCGTCTTTGGGATGGAAAGGGGGAGGCATGAATGGCAGGGGTTTGGGGACTGCGCTCCCATCACCGATGGGTCTCTAGCCCCCAAACCAGGCCTTTGGGGTCACACAGGGGTTTGACTCCACCCACTGGCACTTTCATCCTTCCCTTTTAGGAGGCTGGACCAGGGGTTGGAAGTATTTCTGAGAGTGAGCAAGGATCCTCTCAAATTATCACAAGGAGATGGGCCTGGGGTTTATGGCCTTACCTTGTACCTCCTCATAGGTTCACAAGCTGTACAATATGCCCTTCTCTGTGGAAGCAAAAAGACCCCAGCTTAGAGTACAAGAGGCTTAGAGGGACTCCCCTCTGCTTTCCCTTCCCACTAACCCACCGGAGATCTAAGGCCAGTCCCAGGACCTGTTGCCCTCTTGGTCCTGCCCAACTCCTAACCACACCTTCCTTAGGGAAATGTGGCCTGCAAACAAGTAAAATATGGTCATCCAACTGAAGGAAAGAGGAGACGTCATCAAACACATGCAGGTTACCCCAAGGGAGCTTGTCCTTGTGCCCTGGAGATTTGTGGTTTGGTATGACTATGACAGGAAACAGCCTCCCTTATTAAGATTTAATTCAGAAATCCTTTCTTCCATGCCCTCAAGACATGATTTCCATCCACGGTTGGGCCAGAGCTTCGGAGGGGAGCACTCACTCCCTAGGGGTTTAGTGTGGTAGACACAAGAGTGATCCAGGTACAAGAATGGCGGAAGCTAAGAGATTGTAGGAGGAACCAAGACAAATGTTTTGTCCCATATTTATCATCAGTCTCCCCCCACAAATGCTCATAGCCCATGTTTAATGAATGCTTACTGGGGGGCTGGGCACTTTACACGTATTAATTCATTTAATTCTCCAACAGAGCTATGAAGCAGATGTTTTACTCGCATTTAAAAATCTTTTTAAAACTTTTAACCTTGGGAAATTTCAAACGTATACAAAAGTTGAGAGAATGCTACAAAGAATCTTCCGTTACCCACTACCCAGCTTCGACAATTAGCAACTCATGCCAGTCTTATCTCAGCTACACCCCACCTCTGGATTATCTTGAAGCCAACCCCAGCTATCACATTTTATAGTTGAAGACACAGAGAAATTAAATAACTTGACCAAGATGACAGAGCCGGAAATCGCCAAAGCCAGGAATCAAAACTGGGCCACTTGTTCTCAGAGACTGCACCCCAAACCACCATGTGGAACTGTCCTCCATCAGAAGGTGAGCTCTATCTTGTTTCCCCCGGGTCTTCAGTACCCAGCTCTAAGAAGGCGCTCGTTAAATACTCACTACATGAAGCCTTCTACATCCGGCGAGTCTCTTGCGGAGACGCCGTGCTTAGCATAAGGAAAGAAATCTAATCTCTTAGGTTTGCGTGTAGGACCCCCTTGGATTACTCCCTCTGTTCCCTCCGCTAAGGCCAGTCAGAAAGATCTGTGGTGTTCAAGGGCCACTCTGCCCTCCTCACCTTCACTGATTGCCTATCTGTGATGGTGAACTCCACTTCCTGCCGC
This sequence comes from Pteropus medius, assembly GCF_902729225.1. Lineage (NCBI taxonomy): Eukaryota > Metazoa > Chordata > Mammalia > Chiroptera > Pteropodidae > Pteropus > Pteropus medius. The sequence continues at coordinate 22,799,049 of NW_024351729.1, forward strand.
ACCTTCTCGTCCTTCCACTCCTGCAGTTCCTTATGGTACTGCTTCAGCAGTTCCTGCCGGTATACCTGCCGCCCGGGACAAGGAGGGAGAAGACCAAAGTCTGGGGGGCTTATAGCCAGGCCTTGCCCTAGACCTGTGCTGTGGGCTCCCTACTCTTTCAGGGACAGGCTCTCTGGGAGTCTGGGGAGTTCATAGCCCGCCCCGCCACCCAGGACTGGGAGCTGTGCTCCATCCAGTTTCTCTTTGGGGCTGATCCTACCTTGCACACCAGGTCCATGCTGTAGAAACTGGCATGCACTGAAGCCTTCAGAGTCACCACAAATGGGATCATCTCTTCAGGAGCTACCTTCCCTCTCATGGGACTGACGGACACCTGTTGATTTGGGGAGGGAGTCTCTGGAGCTTCACGGGGATGGGATAGGACAAGATGGGATGGGATGGGATGGGATGGGATAGTATGAGATATTTCTGGAGCCCTGCTGAAGGTTCTGATTCTGTGGACACAGGAAACTCTTACCTCCCCTAAGTCTAGAGGCTTCAGCTGCCAGACAAAGATGATTGTCTCATTCTTGGAGATGTTGTTGAAAAACAGCAGGCGCCTGCACTTGCTCTGCACAGGAATATTTCCCAGGGAGATGTGAGACTGGGACAGGAAGACGTTCTGTTGGTGGAGACAATACAGCAGCAACTTTGGGAGGTGAAGAAATAATCATAGCAACCACTGCCAGTTACTGGGTGCTTTTGACAGGCCAGGTACCATGGTAGGCAATTTACATGCATTCAATCCTCCCAGTAGCTCTATGGTATAAATACTACTATTATCCCCATTTTACAGATGTGCTGCTAAGGTTCGGAGAGCATAACTATTTTCTCCAAAGGTCTCACTCAGGTTCTGCTGGGATAAACCCAGACGATATCACTCTAAAGCCTATGATTTTGACCACTAAAATGGGCATGGAAGGGCTGAGGAATCACAATTTGCTTAGAGAAAATAGAACTCAACATAATGGAAGTCCCTGAGGGATGGTTGTAAATTAAAGGGTGATCAGCTGTTGGTATCATCGCTGGGCACAGAATAGGAGCTATGTTGTAGGAGTGTCTGGAAAGACTGAGGCCACATGAAAGGGGCACTTTCTCTCTGTCCAGACCAACCGCCTCCAGGGTCGGGACTATGTCTGATTCTTCTCTGTGTTCCCAGGGCCTCAACAGTGCTCATCCTGCAGTAAGAGTCCAAAAGGAGCAGGAGCAGAAGGGTGGACAGGCAGCTGTATGAGGTGATAGTGACTGAACGGGTGCGTGGAAAGATTCATGGAGAACTGGGTGGATGTGCGGATGCATGGATGAGTAAATGGGCATGTGGGTCAATGGGGAGATGGACGGATGGGTGGATGGATGAATGGGCCAGACCTCCCAACGGTGAGGAGCATAAAGGTAGTGTTATTAACCTTAGATTTCTTTCAGAGAAATCCATCTAGGTCCAGGAGAGGGACTGTTCTGTTTGAAGATAATATCTTACAGCCCTAGAATTGGAGAGCTTTTTTCTACCCTTTCTAATAACCCCATCCCAATGCCCAAAGAAGGTGGGATGGAGGGCCCTGCAGCAGGTGGAGTGGCTTGAGCAGGAACACCTGTGGGCACTAGGTGGCAGGGTAAGCCTCTTGTGAAGCTGGTGGTGCATCCTAAATCTGAAGGGCTGGTTCCAGGCTTCGTCTCTGTATTCCTCCTTTCTCAGCATCATCTCGTTTCCTTCCCAGCCTCCCCTTCCCTTTGCACTGGCCACCCTGGGCCCTCAAGGCTCCTCCTAGGCCTCAGGTCTTTCTAGCTTCTTTACCCCTACCTGTCTAGAGATCATCAGTCTTGAGTGTGTGGAGCTGCTGTCCCATGAGATGTTGTGGAAAGGGGCTGTGTCCCCCATGACATGGGGGTCATAACCCGCTCCCTGGAAGTGGATGATGGCTGAGTTCCATCCCAGGATGTGTATTGGCACATCTACCTGGGAAATTAGGAGGATGGGGGAAGGGACTGGTCAGAGCAAGATCTGCTGAGGAGGCCAACTCCAACCCCGACTCATGATAGCCCAGGCTGCTGCTCACCGTGTAGGTCTTGGCCTCAATAGGTGAGAAGATCCACAAGACCCGAGCAGTTGTGCCTGGCTGGATCTCCCCTTGAGGGTTGAGGCAGAAGAAGATAGGGTGATCGAAATTTTTTTCCTGAACCTGTGACAGGACGTTGGTCTGGATCTCATATGTCACGGGCACCGAGCCACCATTATACAGCTCATAAATCTGCAGAGAGTATGAATGGAGAAAGCTCCAAACCGGCTCATGGCTGCAATGCAGAGAGCCTGGGCTTCTGTTGGCCTCCATGAAGTCATGCTTACAGGACCAGAGCTCCCCTAAATACCTCTGATTTTCCTATGGCTTCATCACCCAAAAAGTACATAACTGTATTTTCAATCTGTGACATTTTAGGATAATCCGTAAGCCTTATTTTATTTGCTCTCAACTTACCTTTGTCAAGGTGTAAGGGGACACTAATGCTCATGTCCTTAGTCTTAGAATTTAGGGAAATGTCCATGCATGCACCATCTAGATCCTTCAGCATTTTCTAGGCTCTGGTTCTAATCACCTGTAAGGCTGCCACTTTTCCACATTTGCCATTAGAGGCAGTACTGCTTAAAGGTAGGTAAGGGAGCACAAGGAAGGTGTGAGGTCCCCCAAGACTAACTCTAAAGTATAGGAATCACAGAATATCCTAGAAAAAAAAAACAGAGATTTTCTGGTCCAATCCTTCATTTTAGAGATAAGAAAATGAAAGCCAGAGAGAATAAAGAGTTCATCTGTATTGAAGTGCCCTCCCCCGCCCCGGCCCCTGCCGCCCATCTTGCTCAGTACTCACTCCTAAATATGCTGACTTTATTTCTGTAGCCTGGACCACCCTCTGAGCTCCAGTCCTGGAACCAATGTCTATTTGATAACCCCTCTTGGTTATCTCATAGGCACCTCAAATTTGGCCAAAACTAAACTCGTCACTTTAAAACCTGTTCTTCCCCTCGGTTTATCTCCTTTCAGCAAATGGCACTACATATTCTCCTGAGCTCGAACCAGGAGTCCAATAATATCCTCAGTCTCTCCCTTTCTCCTACGTCCCAGATCCAATCCCTACCAATGATGCTGCCTCCAAAATGTAAATTAAATCTGTTCCTTCTATTTCCACTGCCCTCTTGCGGGTCCAGATTACCATCTGTCATCAACTCATGGATGAAGGAGGAAGTGTGGCCACAGTTGTGGAGTTTGGTTGGAGGCACAGCTGAGTCTCTTGGCTCTAAATCTGGGGGAATTTTCCACTGTCTTTGTTCAGGGCTACAAGGGAGCGGTCTGGTCTCACTGGAAAGCTCTCCTGGGAGCACACGAGTCTTTGCCATCCTTTTTGAATATCTGGGCCTCTGCAGGCTTGGGCATGCCCAGCCCTGGGTAGGGCTTCTGGGAAGCCAATGGGGTAGAGGGTGGTGTAGGGAAGTGAACGGAGCTCAGGGCTAGGGGTCCCCCTCTCAGGTCCCAGAAGCCCATTCCTCTGCCTTGAGGCCGAATGCCTGCACAGAAACAATAAGGGCTTCTAAAGGGCTAAAAATGTCAGGGCTGTGAACTGTTTGGGAGAATACTATGTTCCCCTCTTGGAGATTTCCAATGTACGATTTCAGAGCAAAGAAACCTGATTTCCCTCAAGTAATAAAGAAGAAAATCCTATAGCTTCATGAGAATTCACATTCCAGTTTTTCACATTCAAGAAAGATATCCTTCTTGGACCAATGAATTTCATTGTAGCTGACACCTATTAGTAAGCAGGTCATGAAACCAATTTAGTGGGTCATGTCCAGCATTAAAAAAAAAAAAAAAAACAGAATAAAATAAAAAGAAAACAGAGTACTTTGCATATAGTAGTATATGTACTGATCTGTGATACTTCCGTTTCAGTTGTATGCGTATGTATGTACTGAGTTATTATCCAAAATATATATCAGTGTGATTCATGGTCAAAGAAGTTTGAAGAGCCCTGTGCTAGAGGAGAAAATCCCTTCTTTTGCATGGGAAGGCGGCCTCGAACCAGAAAGTTGAAGCCCCTTGCCTTGGGTCTCTCCTAGTTGCCCAATCTCAGAGTTGAGCCTCTTAGAGTGAAGGCGTCTAGGGGGCAGGGTCTTTGTCACCCTGTCAAGGGCTGATGCAGATATATAAAGATCAACGGTTAAGCCCCTTGTGACCAGGATGAAGTAGACCACTGACCTGCCGTGGGGGCAGTGGGTTACCGATGGGGACAGGGATGAACTGGTGGCTTGTGGACATGAAGTGCACGTACTTCTGCTCCAGCTTCACTGTCACGCCTATGAAATTTAGCTGGAAATAGAGAGCTCATGAGTAGCATCCTCCCCTGGGAGGAAATGAAGCACCTAGAAGAGAGATCCAGCTCCCAGCTGCCTGGGAGACACAGTTCTCCGCTCTTCTCTCAGTTGTCCAGGGCAGGACCAGAGCTGGGGCCTTACCAGGATCTCCCGGCCGTGGGACACCTTGAAGAGCACAGGGAGGCGATCGGTGCCAACAAACAGGTGGCTGGAAGGGAGGAGACAAGTCCGAGATGAGTTACGGAACCCCAGGACAAGTGGGAGAACAAATGGTCAGACCTGTGGTTTTGAGCCTGCTAGCCCCTAAGAGTATGTGGAAGCCCCTGAGTTGGGACAGCATGAGGCAAATTAAATTTCCCCTGCAGGTCTTCCCAAGGTGGTGTCCACTCAGGGTGACATGGAGTCACACAGTGCATGGCCAGCCTCCTCCAGGAGCTAGGGGAAAGGGGGAGTCTCTAGGACTGGAAGTGCAGGGTGCATGGGGTGGGGGAGCACCTGTATTTGAACTCCACAGCCTGCTCCTGCCCAGGGCTCAGACTCCCAGCCTTGGGGCTGATGGAGAATATGCAATTGTCCTGCACACGCATTTGGTGCAGCTCAGTGCAGTCAAACTCTGCTCGCTCTGCCCATAGCTCCAGGTCGATCTGCTGGTCACTTGGAAAGAGGAAGGCCCTGGGAAAGGGTGAAAAGCAGGAGGAGTGAAGTCTCTCAGTCAGAACAGAGAGGCAGGAGTGGAAACCTCTGTGCCTCTCCATTTCATCTCCCCATTTGGCAAGCTGTCCCATCAATGGCTGAGCAAACATGACTGTTGTGGATTCTCATTTCACAGTAGCCCCTAAACCCAGGAACCGAACCAGGGCTGTGGTGACTAAACAGGAAGTGGGGTCACTTATATATGTGGGAGCTGGCCATTAACTCTGGAGAAGTTTCTTTGACAAAACATATGAGGCACCTAGGAATGCCAGCAGCATCAGCTAGGGCCCTGAGAGAGAGAGTGTGCAGGTCAGCTTGGGCACAAGGTGGAGAACACATGCCCCAGCAAGTCTGGTGCTCTGGAATCTGAAGCATAGCTAGGCATAGATCAATGCCCCTGAAATGCCTTGTAATGTAGCAAAGTACACATTGCACTCTAAGTAGCTGACCAAATGGGTGATAAAGGGGTCCCAAGACCACAATCTGAAAAGGAAGACCCTTTCACTCTCGGAGAGCTGGCACAGAGATGGCCCCAAACTGGGCAGAGGCTATGAACAGGGAGCAGTCAGAGGGGAAAGAAAAATGGCCAACACATCTGAAAAGGCTCAATAGGAGTTAGAAAAAGCAAATCAAAACCCCCTTGAATCAATCTTAAATATTTTCACATTGAAAATGTGAAAAAGACAGAACAGAGATACCAGAAAAAAAAAATAGTATATGTGGATACCTAATATATGACAGCAATGGTATTAGCAAAACAAAATGACTTTTCAATAAATATTGCCTGCATAATTTGCTAAACATATAGTAAGTAAGTAAGTAAGTAAGTAAATAAATAAATAAATAAAATTCTCCTTTATTACACAACAGAAAGTAAGTCTACAATTCTAGGTGGGTTAAATAATTAACTGAAAGAAAAACTTGTAGAAAACAATTAGTAGGATATATTTGTGCTTTCAGAGTAGGTAAAGAGAAACAGATAAATTATAATTTACATTTAAAGACCTGCTTAGCAAAATTTGCTATTAGGAAAGTAAGCAGAAGTTACGTATCAGAGATGATATTTTCAACACAAATAGCTGGATCAGTAGTTATTACAAAAAAGAAGAAAAAACACCTAGAAAAACTGTTCTAAATCATTAAGCAAATAAACCCCAACCACCTGATTTTAAAAATTACCAAAATTACTGACCAGGCACTATGTAAAAGATAAAATAACTATTCCATAAAAAATATAATAAATACTAATCCTCATTTGTGTCTAGATAACTCAACTTGACAGCCAATACAAACAAAACACAGTGACATCAAAAGTTAGCAAATTTGTGGACAGTGGCCTGATTATATACTACTGATGAGTGTAAAAAAAATTACCTCTAATGCTGGTAAGTTTAGAAAGAAGAGACACCCTCAAACATAGGTAGGGAGAGAAGGAACTGCTACCACCTTTTGGTGTATGAATTTAGAATAAAAAAAATGTATATGCACTTTGACTCAGAAATTTTATTTTGGGGAAGTAACCTGCAAGAATAAACGCATGCATGTGTATGCACACACACACGGATGTTTACTACAACTTTCTTTGTAGTGGCAAAACCAAACAAAACAACACACTGGGAACAACTAATGTCATCCAATAAAGAAGCGATTCAATAACTTATGGGCCATTCATGTTACGGAATACTATGCAACAATCAGAATGAGTTGAAACTGTGTGTACCGATCTGAAGGGAACATTATTGGTTTAATGCTGAGTGAAAAATGTTACTGATGTAACCCTGAGCAGAAAGTAATATGTACAGTATTGTATCAATACTATAAAAAAATAAAATAAAAGAGAAACAGAATAACCCTGTAACCGTGTCTGCAGGTCTATATGTTGTACAAATGCTAAGAGTGGAGGCACACTCCAAACCCTCATCACCCTAGCGGGGTGGACTTGGAGAGGGAGCTGGGGAGCGTTTTCTTTTTTTTTTTTTTCCATCACCTTTTTATTGTTTGACTTGTTACAGGTGAATAAAATGCTTTTGTTGTTTTATCTGAGGATATTGATCAGCAAGCAGCAAAAGTGGAGATCTTGCTATTTTGGGGTCAACCAGATAGTTGAAGCACCTCCATCTCCCTCACTGCCCTCACCCAGTCTCCCTCCAAATACTCCCGAGCTCCTTTCCCCTGCTAGTCCTCTCGTGTGGCTCCCCATCTGGGCACTGCAGCAGTCTTCCCACCTGTCCCCCTGCCTCAAGCTGCTAATCTGTTTCTCCCCCCACACTCCAGACCAGAGTGCCAGGTCTTGAAAGTAGATCATGTCTTTGCCCCCCATCTCAGCTTACACCCCACCGATGCTCTAGGAAGAAGTCTAAACTCTCGGAAGGAGTATCCCAAGGCCTAGACCTGGCCACTGCCAGCCTCCCCCAGCTGCATCCGAGGCCTGTCCCTCCCTCCCTATCAACACTCCTGTTAAGCGGTGTCCTTTCCTCTTACCCGCCTACATGTCAGGCACTCTGCTGGAAGGCACTTTGCAGCCTCTGCCTCTCTGCCCAGGCTGTGGGTCTAGCTTGGTTGTAGCTTTCTCCAGGAAGCCTGTCTGATGTGCCACCAGCCCCCACATCCAAAATAGTGTAAAGTATCCTCCAGTGCTGCACACACCTCTTTCACAGCACACATCGCCCTGCACCAAAGGGCTGGTCTGCCTGGACGGCCCTGCCACACCTGAAAGGCAGGGCCTGGGCTCATCTGCATTTCTATTTCGATGGGCAACCTGGAACCTGCACCTAGGAAGCCTCAGTAAAGCTTCAGTCAATGACTTAATGAGTGCATGAGGGAGAAGATGCTGTTAACCAACCTCTGTAAGGAAATCTCCCTTAAACGCAAGGCCCAAGGGCAGAGGCGTCAGAGGAGAAGGCTTGGAGGGCGCAGGCAACAATGTGGCTTCGTTTTCCCCATACGCTCCTCATCCTTGGGGTTCCCACTCTGTCTGTCCTGCCTGCTGCCACCTCCAGGCCAAGTCCACACTCCCTGTTTCTTGCTGGTCTTGGCAGGAATAAAACCTTCAGTTTGTTCTTTATAAGCTCAGCAGAGACCAACTAGAATTTTCAAAAACAGCCTTCTAAGGAATGGAAAGGAAACACAACACAAAAAGCCGGAGAGTCAGGCCATCCAAGGAAGGTTCCCTGTGCTTGGAATCCTGGAAGAAGCACAGACTGCCTTTCCTAAACCTCAAATGATCTCCTGATGGATGGGCCCAGCTTGACGGGCACTCTGCCTGGGTTTCCTCCCGCCTCTGTTTCCAGCAACCTGGACCCTCTCCACGGAGAGTGCAAACGGGCTTGCTCCTACACACACACACACACACACACACACACTCCACCAAATACCTTGTTCCATGCCAGGACACAAGCCGACACCGCTTTTCCTGCCCCCACCCCAAAGTCCCATAGGACCTGGCTCCCGGCCACTCAACGAGCCCAGTGAATAGCAGATCCGGAGCTCAAAGCAGACCCTGGGCCTTCCCCATCAGGCCGGCAGCCCTGCCTGCCAAGCTTCCTCAGTGATTCAGGGCCAGGAATCCTCAGTTACTCAAAGTCCCAGCCCTTTTCAGACAGGAACCACATAGCTTCCCCAGCTCAGGGAGGGGTGGGACAATCCAGAGAGTAAGGGGCAGCCATCACACCCCAAATGATGCAGCCCCCTCCCCCAGGACTCTCTGCTTAAGCAGGAAGGGTCCAGAGACCCCAGTGGTCCTGCCTGCATATTTTCTCTCTCCTCCTCACTGCCGCACCCAGGCTAGACTCCTGGTTCTCTCTCTAAGCCAGACCCCAGATGGGGGCATGTCTCTCTCACCTCCATTTAGCCAAACGAAGCTGGAAGTCATCAAAAGGAAGTTTACTAGGATATCAAGGCGCGTGGCAGAAACAGGGAGAAAGACAAGAAAAAGTCCTGACATGGAAACGGGAAGTTTACTGGGCACAAGTTTGGGGCCCAGTGGGAGGAAAGCCAAGCACAGGGAGGGCCAAGTGCGGAGGGCTGAGGAGAAGCATAGCCTGCCCTGGGGCCAGCCTTTACTCTTCCTGCAGCTCCGAGCAGCTTTACTCAGTCACAGCATCCTCCCTGACACGGTTCTGTGGCAGCAGATCCCTGTCTGTCCCTGCTGGAGACCCTCGACTCACCCCAGTGCAGGCTTGGCCCCCGCTGGACTAGGGGTCTGTCAGGGATCCCCCAGCACCCAGCACAGCAGCTAGTGTGTGAGAGCAGTTCAAAGTCTTGCTGACTAACTGGTGTAGGTGGGGGCTTTGGAGTTGGACGAATCTAGGTTTGAACCTGGCTCTGCCTACTAATGGCTGAGTGCTCTTGGTTGAGTCCTTAGCCTCCTTTGCCTCCTGTCTGCGAATGAATCAGCAGAGGATGATTTTTTTCACAGGCTTGGTATGAGGCTTGGAGGAAAAAGGTCTTGTAAGGCACAGTGCCTGGCATGTAGCAGATGCTCAATGGACACTTCTCATTCATTAAGTATTGAGATAACCATGCCAGTCACCAGCAGGTGATTCCACTGGAATCACCACTTCTGAGCCTATTGACACATCTCAGCCAGTGATATAGGCCCTGCATCCTGCTGGGCAATCCCAATTCCATCCTGGCCTCCGCAGCCCATCAATGGGGGACCCGCTCTTCACAGACGCTAGGCAGCCAGGTCTACCACCAGCAAGAGGAGGCCTCTGGCGCCTGCCTCCCAGGCCCCCCAGCCACCCATTCCATGCCAGCCATACCAGTCCAGGGGCACCACTCCACTGTTCTTCAGGGCCAGGAGCACCACGGAGGGTGGGGCCTCTACCGGCGCTGCCCCAAAATTGAAGTCAAGCTTCAGAGGGGTGAAGATGGGGGGGATCTGGCTTGTGCTGTGTGGAGCAGAGAAAGAGACTCAGAGACAGAGATGGGGACAGGGTGGGGCCCTCCCAGAGTGGGGCCCTCCCAGAGTGGCTGACACTCATCTCCCTGTAAATGGGAATTAGAGACTCTGGGACCCAGGAGCAGAGTGGGCTAGCACTTCAGACTTCAAGCCAATCCCTGTTTCGTCCAGGCCCCTCCAGGGATGGGCAAGAATTTGGGGAGAGATAGAGAGCCACTTCGTGGACAGGGCCTGGTGCTGGGCGTGTGGGCAGAAAGCTCCAAAAACATCCCCAGATAGGCCTTGCCCCTCCCCAGGCCCGGCTTACCTATGCCGGGTGGGCACCTTGTAGGTGAGCTCCAAGGGGGTGGGGTCACGTGTCAAGTAACTGTTGAGCGTGTCCAGGGAGAAGAGGTGCCACAGGTGCTGCCGGGTGATGCCCTCGGTGCTGCCCATGGAGCAGGCATCCAGGATGGAGAGTAAGGGGTACACGGCCGTCAGGAAAACTCGACACAGCTCCTGCTTCTCCCCAACCTTATTATCTGGGGGAAAGGGAGGTGGAAGAGAGGGGTGAGCGCACCTCCCAGCTCCCCTGGGCAACCTGCCCCCGGACCCTTGTCAGGGGCAGCAGGTGTCTCCCAGGCTTCGGACGTTTCCAACAACAGCCAACCCTTGTCTCACCCTTCCGTGTACCAGGCACAGTCCTAAGTGCTTTGCACACACCGCTGCATTCAATGTGAAACGTTACTCGTATTCAAACTAATTCTTACAAACAGCTTTGTTGAAACATTATTTATGTACCATAAAATTAACCCTTTTAATGCAGACAATTCAGTGTTCTTTGCATAGTCGGTGTCGTGCAACCATCACCTCTATTTCATCCTAGAACATTTTTATCACCACAAAAAGAAACCCAGTACCAAGTAGCTGTCGCTCCCCATTCTCCACTCCCCGCTACCCCTGGAAACCCCTAATCTATTTTCTGTCTCTATAGATTTGCGCATTATGGATGTTCCATAGAAATGGAATCATACACTCTGTAGCTTTTTGTGACCAGCTTCTTTCACTTGGCATATTTTCCAGGTTCATCCATGTGGTAACCTGTATCAGTACTTCTTTCCCTTTCCTTGCCTGCATGCCATTATTACCCCCATTTTACAGATGTGGAAATTGAGGCACAGAGAGGTAAAACAATTTGCTAAGATTACATGGCTAATGAGCGCGGGGCCCAGGATCCATTCCCCAGTAGCTTGGCTCGAGTCCACACTCTGAGCCACTCTTCTGTGCTGTGCTGGGTGCCTCCCAGCGGCCCCAGGGCAGGCTGGGAATAACTCCATTCTACAGAGAAGAAAGCTGAGGCCCAGGGAGGCTGGGGATTTGTCTAAGATCTCACAGTAAATCAACACAGCTCCAAACTCTTCATGTTGAGTCTTCTACAGCTCAGGCACCACATACACGAACACCCACACAGACAGAGGTAGTTGGTGTGAGGCACCCGAATGTGCACCCTAGCTCACTCACATTCACTCTGCTAGCTCTGTCTGGAACCTCCAAATTCCCCCACCCAAGTCCTGCTCACACAGTTCTTCCCCTTCCCTTTAGGCACTGGCTCTCCATGCCAGGTGACCCAGGTACCTCTGCGGGAGAGGAGAGAGTAGCTGATGGTCCAGGAGTACTGGGACCGGTGGTTGGGACAGGCAGTCAAGCAGATGGTGTCCTGGGACCGGGGTGGCATGCTCCCCTCTGTGCGATCCAGTTGAAGAGCTGCTCAGGGATGAGCCAGGTGGAGTCAAGGGCAGAGAGGCCCTGCCTCTCATCCTGCTCCTTCCCAGATACCCTCCCTGGGGCCAGCAGAGCACTGGCTACAGAGCAGGCTCTGAGCCAGAAATTGGGAAGCAGAATCCCTCCTCCCAGACCAAGATGGAGGGGACCTATCCTTGTGTCATTGGCACCTGCAGCCTGTGAGGTAGGTGCCACTAGTTTACAGTTGAGGAAACTGAGGCTCAGAGAGGGCCAGCCCAATGCCACACATCTAGAAAGTGGAAGCACCAAATTTTAAGCCCTGCTCTGCGTGCCCCAAACCACGGTCTGGTTAACGGTTTTAACCAGTGCCCTTCACTGCTCATCTCCCCAGCCCCAGCCCCAGCCAGGCCCAGTACCGAGGGGTTCGTTGTCAGTGCCCTCAGGGCTGCACTGCTCCAGGACCAGGTGATAATAGAGGGTACAGTGGCCTTCGTTCAGGAGCACAAGCGACCTGGACTGTTTGCTGTTCACCATCACATTCCCAAAATCCAGCTCCTTCTCCTTTGCCTGAGGGCCAGAGTCAGCCAGTGTGGGGGGGGGGGGCGGGGGGGGCCTCCTCCAGGCCCACCGCCCTGGCTTTCCCATCCCCCTGGCCTTAGAGAATCCCCAAGGAAGAGCAGGTATAGGGGTGTGGGCCATGGGCCAGAGGGCTCCTATCCCCTGCCCTCTTGGACTCGGGCCCCCTGGAGTACCCTGGCTTGTGCCCTGGCTCCCAGCTCCCCACACCAACCCACTCAGGTTCTCCCACTCACAGAAAGCCTGCTGGTGATGCCCATGCCCACCAGCCGTATCATGTAGTGGGTGGTGGTGGAGGGCTTAGCGTTTGGGGGCAGGCCGACTTCCCAGACCCACACCCCCACTCGGAACAAGTACTTGGTCTCCTCCAGAGGGCTGAAGATCCATGTCAGCATCTGGGGTCACAGAGATGATCCCTGTGTGGGGGGTCTTCCAGAACCCCCCGCCCAGGTTCCTGGCCGTCTGAAGTCCCACTGCAGGATATCAAGCTATGGGAACCCTTTCTGAGTATTTACCTCATATCAGGCACTTTATGCACATTGTGTATTATCTCCCTAAGCCTCTCAATCCTTTATTCCCACCAGGGAGCTGGAATGTGAACTCTCAAGGCTAACTCCAGAGTTTGTGTGGTCTCTCATCTTGCTGATTACTACCCCTGGATTCTTACAGACACCATGTGTTGCTGGTTTGTGGCCCAAGTTTGGCCTTCCAGCTAGTCTATAAGGCCCTAGACCAGGATGAGGGTTTGCTAGTTCGTGTCCTAGCCTGTGACCTCCCACTCCAGACTGCCACTGTGACCTCTAGGAGTCCCCTTCCACAACTCCTTAATGATAGCCATCCATTAGGCCCCAAATCTACCTGCTGCAAACCACCTCCCCGTGATCTCACAGTTTGGGGGACTATAGAGGGAGAGTGGACTTGCCCCCGGGCAGTGGCTTCAGAAACCCTGGTTCAAGTCTCAGCTCTGCACCTTCTGATTTATAATCTTAGCAAATGGATTTTTCTTCTCTAAGTCTCAATTCTTTTGCGCAAAATGAGAGGTGCTGATCATGAGGCTGGGGGAGGTGACTATGGATCGAATGGAAGGTGCACATAATAGGCCTGGCCTGATTAGGCATGAGTAAGAGATGATGGTGCGGGTAAGAACAGCGGGGACCTGGGGCAGGGCACTCACGAGGCTCTCGTTGGGTTGGATCAGTCCCCTGGCGGGCTGGACGGCCAGCATCTTCTGGTACTGCTGGGAGATCTTCCACTCAAACTCCAGGGGCAGACGCGTGGGGTTGCGGAAGGTGAAGAGGCTGGTGGAGGAGCAGCCTACCCGGGTGGGTTTGAAGAAGACACTTTTATAGGTGTCCAGCTTCAGCTGCAGTGGCTCCTCCCGGCTCTGCATGCTCACCTCCTGTGGCCAGAGGAGGAAGGGAAGTGCCCTGACCTCACCCTGCAGCCCACGTGCCCACAAATGTCCAGAAAGCGACAGTGGGTAGCTTTTCCACCTTGGAGAGGGCAGCAAAAGGCCCTACACCAACCTGGGCACGAGCAGCTTGTATCGAAGGCAGAGCGGGTTGGGACTGACTGAGGAGATGGTTCTTGAACTCAAGGACTGAGAGAGGTTGTGCAGACCATTTCATGGGCCAGACATGGGTCCACACCCTGGACCCTTTCCCTGGCCTGCCCCTTTTCTTGTCCCAGACCCCAAGAGGTGAACAGGCAGGGCCCTTAGGGTTGGGAAAGCTGTTCACAAATGTTGTGGGTGGCGGGGTCTTCTCACTGCCACGCCACTTCCTGGAGGAGGAGCAACCCCTTAGCTACTTTAAGTGAGCTTTAAAGGCCAACTCCCAATAACGGCCCACTCCCAAGGGCCCTGCCTCCCTCCTACCTTGAGATACTGGGGGCAAAAGTTGAACTGCAAGTAGAAAATGTGCTGCTTCCAAGAGTTGCCCTTGGGGTAGGTACAGATGAGGAATATTTGGTGGGCCCCAGGGGCCACAAGGCCTGAGGTGGGCCTCAGGGAGATGTCCGAGCTGCTTTTGGGGTCCAAGTTGAAGGTCATCAACATGGAGCCTTTGTTGATCAGGAGGAGGCTGCGGTAGGAGGGTTCGCTGGGAGACACTGCAGGAAATAGCTGTGGTGCAAGAGAAGAGAGACTCGCGCTCAGACCCACACGCCCTCACATTCCGACACACACACTCAGGGAAGTACATGTGGGCGCGGGTGGGGCCACGTCCAAGGAAATTCAAGATGCCTGCACACAACCCAGTCAGTGCCCTGAAGCAGGGAATGGCTTCAGGGCACTGACTGGGTTGTGTGGAGGCCACAGCTTAGCACCAAAAAATGCTTCTGTGTTCCAGGGGACCTACAGACAGGAAGATGGAGTGAACACAGGAACTGGCCCCAGGAAACTCAGGCCTCCAAGACTCCTCTTCAAGGTTAAGTAAGAGTTCTTTCGTTTCAGGGTGCCCTCACACCATCCTTTGGAGAACCCACTTTCAGAGATCCTGCTCCAAAAGCTCTGGGTAAGCAGTCCCTCCTAGGTGACTCTCCTGCAGGTGGCTGAGGGGAATCCACTTTGAAAAAGGGAAAGCCCCAGCAATCCCAGTTTCCAACACTCTTTAAGCATCTAGGGTATGGCCAGCCCCAGGCTAAGAGGTAAGCAGGCCACAGAACGCAAGGCCCAAAGTCACTGGCTAGGGCGCCCCATCCAGCTGGGCGACAAGCACACCGTGTGAGGCAGCAGGATAGCAACACAGGCCCAGAGTATGCTAGACAGCAGTAAAGGCCACACGTCACTGGGAGGAACTGGCCAAAGGAAAGGGAAGGGGGAGTCAGTGAGGAGAACTCTGCAGTCAGAGGGGTCTTTGGGAAGGGGCGCCCTTGAGCAGAAGTGTAGCTGGTAGAGGGCAAGATTGCCTCCAAGTACATTCTCCAAAAGTGGTGCCTTACCAGCAGGATGAGGCGTGAAGGTAGTGAAGACAAGTGAAAAGACCGATAACATCACTGACGCAGAAACCAGACTTGGCACTTGGCTGTCCAGCTCCAGAGTCTGTGCTTTCAAGCCCCATGTCACCCTGCTCCTCAGAGAGGAGAGGCCTGGGAATTGTGACTCCCCGTTGAAGAGGCTAATCCAAGGGGTCGGCTCTGTGAGCTTTCTCACCCAGGCCTGGGTCATCCCCAAGGGCAGGGGCTCAAGGTGTGGTGGTGGTACCTCTAACAGGTACTCAGTAAACAGGGGATAGACAAATAAAGGAGATGGAGAATTTAAAACCTGAGAAGGTCAGAGAGTATTCAGGCAGGAGCCAGTGGTCCTAGCCCCAGACTCTCCCCAGTCCCAGTGATGTGGCCCAGGAGAGTGCCCTCGATTGGCTTAGAGCCCCAGGGCTGGTGGTGGGGAGATCAGGACAGCCAGGGAGGTTGCTGCGGTTTGTTTATGAGGCCATCAGAGAGGAAAGAGGTATCTGTACGCCACGGCAGAAGCCAGGCTCCCCTGTCCCACTTTCCACTGCTGCTGGGGCCACGCTCACCTTGGGGGTGTCCAGGGAATATTGGGGGATGTGGTGCTCCAAGGCAGCCTGATAGCTGTGGCCTTGTGCTCGGAGTGTCAGGCACCAGGACGGGCACAGGGTGCAGTCCTCCTCAATATTATTGAAGCTCTGCTGGACCTGCAGGAGGGCCGGACCCGTGGACAAGCTCAGGGTCCTGTATGCAATCCTGTAGGGCACCCCATTTCCCCCCTTGTATTACAGGAGTCTTGCATTGGGCACAGAAGGGAGGGGCTCCCTGGGAAGACAGTGCAGAAAACAATAGTCATAACAGCCCCTCTCGCTGTATGTGCGCCAGGCCCCACACTGAGCACTCTGCAAACATGCTCCTTAATCCTCACAGCAACCCGAAGACAGGGCATCGTGTAGGAACGTGACTGGAGCATCACTGGCCGAAAGAAATAGAATGCAAGCCACAAAGGCGAGCTGCAAACGTAATTTTAAATGTCTAGGAGCCATATTAACAAAGTGAAACACATAAAATTAATTTCAATAACGTTTTATTTTACCCAGTAGATCTACAATCTTATTTCAACATATAATTGATATATAAGAGATTTGTGAGATATTTTACACTCTTTTTGTGTTAAGTCTTCAAAATCCAGAGTGTCTCTCACCCTTACAGCACATCTCAACCTGGACTGGCCACATTTCAAGTGCTCAGTGGTCACGTGCAGGCCGCCGTAACAGACAGCGCAGGGCTAGAGCATGGAACCTAAACATCTGATAGGCTCAGGCCTGGCCTCAGCCAAGGCAGGTGTCAACAGCCTCTTTCCTACAAACCTCCACATTCTCCCATTCACAAGATATTAGAAAGGAGGCAATTAAAGACTTGGCTTTGGAAAGACTTCTCAAAAGTTTGGATACAACCCTGTTTATAGGTTAAAAAAAAAAACAAAAACAAAAACAACAAGGCTCACGACATTAAGAGACTTCCCGAAGGTCACATGGTAAGGGACTCTGATCTCAACTCTGCTCTTCTCTCGGACCCAGCACCCAGGCCACGAGGAAAGAACAGCAGGGTAGGCAGAGCTGAGAAGGGAGGGAAAGGGCAGGGCTGACTGAAGATGAATGACACGCATCTGGGACTGAGGCTGGGCTGAGGACAGCCTGTGCTCCAAGTTTCCCAGCCAGAGGAGGCTGTGCTAGAAGCCCCTCCCCACACACGCCTAATTACCCGCTGCCCCTGCCTGCTCCTGGCTCCTGTCCATGGCTCTTTTAGAGGAACAACGTCTTACTTCAAGGACTAGTAGAGAAGCCAGGAGCCCTGCACCAAACTTTCCCCAAGGGCTGACCCTAGCTGAGCTCTCCCTCCAGAGGGAAAGGATGAGCCCTACAGCACCCCTCTGGCACCCCCTCCTACCCCACCCTGCCATTCAGGCTCAGGGGCAGAGAACCCACCTTCCCTGTCCCTTCTGGCCTCACACACACACCTTATACACAGCAAAGGCTTCCAGCTCCACGGCGTAAAGGCAGTTGGGGTGAGGAGGCCGGAAGTGCAGGCGCATGGCCATGGACTTGAGCGGGGGCACATCGCAGGTTTCTGGAGTCACCCAGAAGGGGCAGCCAGACCTGCATGTCCAGACCACGGTGATCTTGCCCTTGGTGTGGTTCACCAGGCACACGGGAACAGGGTTAGGGTCCTCAGGACTGGGGCAGGCACCAAAGTCCACCTCCACGGGCTCTATGCTGACGGGTGGGGGGAAGATGGCCAAGTCGCTGGTGCCGTCGAAGAAGTACTCAGTCATGGGGGGGATGAGGGGATACTGCGGGGCTGGCATAGCCTCCAGGTCCTGTGTGGGGAGAGACGGGTGGGTGGGGGCCCAGCTGCCATTCCTCCTGCATGTCCCTTATCTGCATGTTCCTTTCTGGAAAAGGCTACAAGAGTTCCACACAGGTCACCCCCACAGGGCTCTGGGGACACAAGACTGCCCAAGAATTGCTAGAGAAAGAGGCATGAACCTGGGGGGTAGCCTGTCCGCGGGGGCCCAGCGGGGCCTATCGAACCTGCATGGGAATCATGAGGGCTCCGTTCTTATCCTGCTCCAGCTTCTTCTCACTCAGCATGAGGCCCAGGATGTCAGGGGGGTAGAGCGTCAGGCCCCGCACCAGGTGTGTGCGATACCAAGCCAGGTGCTGTGGCCTCAGGATGGCTGGCTTGGTGCTGTCCGAGTGGCAGGTCCCGATCAGGTCCAGGAACAGCGGGTCCTGTGACATTTGTCCATGTGAGGCTAGATTTCAGTCCCCACTTGCTACCCTAGCCAGGTTCCAGTTGGTCAGGACACAATTTGTACAGCCTTGCCCAGGAGCTGGGTTAAGGTACTCACTTCAAGGCTCTTGGCTCTGTGTGCTGTGTGGGGTGAGGTCCCATTCCCTCCATCCCCAGTAAAAGCAGCAGAAAAATCGCTGGCCTGGAATAGTCAGGACAAGATTGGCACACCCACCTGACTCAGAGTGGACTTCATGTGCGTCTGGCCATGCTGTGGCTCCAAAAGCCACTCTGGGGCCCTGGAGGAGATGATCCAAGCAGACAGCCCCAGAAGTTCCAGAATACAGGGAGTGAGCAGCCAGCATTGTCTTCACTCACCTGGTGGTGGATGAGACAGGCCACCCGCCGAAAATAGATGATGGGGTGAGTGGGCTGGAAGGTGCAGTGCAGGGTCATACGGGCCTTGCCCACCAGAGTCCCGAAGGTAGGTCTGATGCTGAAGACACTCTCCCGGCAGTCGATGGCAAACTGGAAGTAGGCCGTGCAGTCTGACTTGTTCTCAATCCACAGGGGCTGCTCTGAGCGCTCTCTGAGGTTGACCCAGCTGAAATCGATGCAGTTGTGCTGCAGGGTTACATCAGGACCTGGGCAGAGACGGAGGCCCTGTAGGTGAGGCCTGCCACCTGGGTGGGGCTGGAGTATCAGCCTCCCTCCCCGAGGGTGTCTCAGAAAGGGTCCTACTGATGGGAGGTGGTGCCTTCTGGAGAGAGAATGCCATGCTGGAAAGGCCAGGAGCCCCAACAGCCTGAGCAGACCTCCAGGTCACCAAGGTTGAGGGTGGGAACATGATCTCCAGGTATCTGCAAATGATTCCTCCCTGAGCCCACCAGGGGGCAGCAGACACCGAGGCTGAAGGGCAAGGGGGCGGCTGGCTCTTAGGAGTAAGCGAGGAACATTTCCCAATCCTAAGCATGGGCTGCTCTTGTCCCAGGGAGGTGCAGCGTCCTGGGGTTGCCAGTACCTCTACAGAAACCAATGACTTTGAGCAGAGTTTGGGCGGCACAGCCGGACGGCATAATAGACAAGTAGTCCATAGTTCTGACGTCCAAGGTCTCCGGGTGGAAGAACACAGACACATATTTCTTCTCTCCTGGGGGCACGATGCCATAGGACGTGGGGCACGAAAAGGCCTGGTCTTTGGCTAGCATGTCTGAGGCTACTTCAATCCTGAAAGGGGCACTCACCTGTGGGGGCCAGGTGAGGATAGGAGGGGTCACATTACAGGGTGGGGAAGTCTGTCATTAATGAGGTGCCCAGCAAAGAGGTGAGGGCAACTGGTGTCCAGCCTGTGTCCCACTTATCAGCTTTGAGTGTGGACGACACCCTCCACCAGGAGGAAGGAAGGGGATCGACCAGAGGGGTACCTTTGTCCCCTCAAATGTACCATAAAGGCTAACTGTGGTCCTGGGGTCAGGACAGTCCTAGGGTTGCTCTTGAGGTTGCTCAGGGAATACCCCAGTCCAGTCTCCAGCTGAGAGGAGAGGGGGACACCTGTCAACATATGTGTATCAAGAGACATGGGTTATGTGAGGCTTAGAGCCAAAAGGGTAGAGAGAAAGGGAGGAATTCTGTACAGGGGTGGGTTTCAGGAGCCCCTTGTTCTGTGTTTCTGAGTCCTGCCCCCATCCCCCACATGCACAGAACACATACCACCGACGGGTTATACAGCCTGATCTGCCTCTCAGCAGTGCAGCCCACAGCCACAGAACCAAAGTGCAGCACTTTCTGGGAGCCCTCAACATCCTGGTCCTCTGGTCGCTTCTGCCTAATGCTCACCAGCAGCTGGGCGCATTTGGCTGGGGCAGAGATGGGGGAGTCTTAGGGAGATACCCGCCAGAGCCTCTGTGGCCCAGCTAACAGCCCCTCAAAGAACCTAAGTGTCTCAGAGAAACACTGGTCTGCAACACTAAGAAAGGCAAAGAAAAGGCAAAGCCTGCAGGGCTGGGGAGAGGGCCGGAAGCTGTGCTACTGTATGGGTCCCACTGGGGCCAGACCAGGGCGGAAGGTGGGACAGTAGGGCACACTGAAGCTTTTGAGACCCAGGAAGGTGCAGCAAATGGGCTCTGGGGCCAGGTGAGAGGTCGAGCCTCACCAGCAGCCTGCAATTGGATGCTGTTCTTCTGCTTGCTTCTCTCCCCGTACCAGCATGTGGCTTGAACATTGTAGATGACAGCCATAAGAGGCTGAAAAGTCACCTTGATCCGGCAAGCCTGGCCTGGCTCCAGCAGCCCCGAGGTGGGCAGCATCTGGAATGGGCTGGAGAACTCCCAGGTGAAGAAGGTGGGCAGGTCCCTGGAGAGCAGAGCAAGTCAGAGCCATTGGGCTCATTCTGATCACTACCTCTGATTTAGAAAGGCAGAGATGCTGGGCAGCCCTTTTTACTCCCTCTACCTGCTTCACCCACCAGCCAAGCTAGTCTCTCCTGCCCCCAGGTACCTTCCTCACAGTTCTCACTCTCCCGACCTCAGCCTCAGCCACTCCCCTCACCCTACATTGTTCAGGGAGAACCAGGCCTCGGCCATGTCCCCGACGGCACACGTGGGCAACTGCAGGGATGGTGGGCAGGTCAGGTTATGGCCAGGCAGGGTGGCCCTCAGGTCCACACAGAACATCCCCTCCGCTTTCTCAAACCACAGTTGGTCCACGTACTCCTTCTGCAGCATGGGGGTGGAGATGGGGGCAGAGGCAGTTCACGATCAGTGGTACCTGGGTGGTACTCAGGAACCACACACCCCTGTCTTGGTCCCAGAGAACCTCTTTTGAGGGGAAGCATTTTGAGAACAGGAAGAGGCCAAGGAACCGGCGCTTCTGATGGCCTGCAGAGTGGCACAGCCTTTCCCCATATAACCGGAAACCTCCTCTGTCTGTTGAGTTTGGGGTCTGAGCTTCTCCAGGGCTTCCCAAACTAAATCTTTTGCTACAGTTGGCAGGATGTGTGTATGGTGGGGGAGGTCATTGTGCCTGTGTCCCTCACTGCCTTCTGCTTGTCCCTTACCTCCTCCAGAGGCCGGAAGATGATGGGGAGCGTGAGAGTTATGCCTGGGCTCAGGAGGATGGGCTGAGGGATGACCGTGAAGAAGAACTTGGTCTTGGGGGGCCTGCAGGGGAGAATCAGGAGACAAGCACTTCGGGGTCATAGCTCAGAAAACTAGACAGGGCAGAGCAACCAGAGAAGACCCTGGAAAACATAGTCCTTGGGACCATGGAGGGGGAAATACAGGGGCTCTATCACAGGAGCACTTGCCTCCCTCATCTGACTAGTCCTCTAGCAGATCTTCACTCCAGGATGTCAGCGCATCGACCAAAAAGATACAGGGGCAAAGGAGTAGCACTTGCACCTCTGATGCTCAGGGTGGTCACAGGGACAAGGATGAAGAAGGCGGCCCTGATTTAACTAAATCCCTGATCCATCACTTAGCTGGAGGAAACTAGGATTGGAATAGAGATGCCAGGGATGCTTTTCAAATCAGAGACCTTGACAGAGCTATAGAGTTCCAAGGGGGGTCAAAACTGCAAATACTGTAGCTGTTACAAACATTAATAAGATGACATTGTCAATAAGTTTATACCAATAAATGTTAAAGTTTAGATAAGTAAACACATTCCCAGGAAAGGATATCTTACCAAAACTGACTCAAGAATTATACAATAAATTTTATGGCCATTCAACCTAACATCATCAAAGAAACTGGATAAGTATTCAAAAATCTTCCCTAAAGAAAATGTTAAGCCAGATGGCTTCACAGTAAGTCCGACTGAGCATCTGATAAAAAATAATTCCAGCCTTATCTTCCCAATAATATAAAACAAGGAAACACTCCCCAACATATTCTATCAATGCATCATAATGTTGTTACCAAAATCTGACCACGGCAGGAGAAGAATGAAAAATTACAGACCGATATCACCTATCAGCAAAATATTAGCCAAGAGAATTTAGCAATGTATAGGAGGAATATTCAATCATGATCAAGTTGGGCTTACTCTAGACATACACAGTTGATTTAACATAGAAAATCAATGGAACCCACCATATTAACAAATTAAAAGAGAAAAAAATCAAATGATCATATAAATTTTGAAAATGTGAAATAAACTTCAACATAAGCTTATGAGAAAAACTCTCAGCAACCTAGAAATAGAAGGGAAGCTCCTTAACCTGATGAAATCTAAGGAAAAAATAACTGCAGGAAAGATCCAAATGAATGGTGAAACACTGGAATCTTTCACTTTGAGATCATAAACAAGGATGCCTTCTATACCCACCCCTGTTCGACACTTTGCTATCCAACAGTTCAGCAAAGAAAGACAAAGAAAGAGCAGTGTCATTTCCAGGTAAAATGTGAATGTGTACATAGGGGAAAAAATTAACAATAAAATTATTGGGATTAATGAGAGGATTTTTTAAGGTTGCTGGACACAACAAGATTATGCACAAAACACCCATACTAAAAAAAAAAAAAAAAAAGACTTTCTAAAAATCTAGGAACAAACAGAAAATGAAACAACTTTAAAAAATATCATATACAACATCGCCAAAAATATTAAATACTTAGAAATAAAGCTAACTAAAGATGTGTACGACATCTATGGAGAAAATTTTACACTTTATTGAGAGACATGAAAAAAGGCCTAAATAAAGATACACCATATCCATGAAAGATTCATTTTGTAATGATGTCAGTTCTCCTCAAATTCATCTATAGGTTAAATTAAATTGCAGCCAAAATCTCAAAAAGCTTTTAGGTATATGTGTGATAAGCTGATTTGAAGATTTCTATGAAAATTCAAAGGGCCAAGAATAGCCAAGACAATTTTGAATAAGACTGAAGTTGGAGGACTTACACTTCCAGAAATCAGGATTTACTGTAAGCTCTAATTAATTCAGGATGATATTGGCCCAGGAGAGACAAGTAGATCAAAGGAACAGAACAGAGAGTTCAGAACTGGATCTGCATATATATGGACACTTGACATACATCAGTGGTGGGAAAGATTATCAGAGAAAGTATGAACTTTTCGATAAACAGAATTGGTTGAGGAAAAAAATGTCATTGGATCCTGATTTCGAACCATTCACAAAGATCAAGTCCATGTAGATAAAAAACAAATATGAAAGACAAAACTATAAAGACAACTGTAGGAGACTATCTTCATAACCTAGGTGGGTAAAGAAGGATTTCTTAAGCGAGATACAAAAAAGCATTGACCATAAAAGAAAAAGATTGATACGTTCGATTCCTTCGAAATTAAAAACTTCTATTCTTTAAAAGACGAGATAGAGAAAAAGGCAAGTCACAAGGTGGAAGAAGATATTCATAACAAATAACTGACAAAGGATTAGTATCCATGATAAAAACTTCTATTAAAAAAAAAGAGACAATCTAATAGAAAAATGGGCACAGTCTTGAACAGGAATTTCATAAATGAAATGGTCAGTAACATGAAAAGACATTCAACTGTATTAGCAATCAGGGAAATGCAAATTAAATTAAAGCCACGACAAATTACCATTACTGGAAAAAACTTTAATCCTGATAACAGCAATGGTTGGTAAAGATGTGGAGGCATGGGCTGGTGGGAATAATAATGGTACAGGTAACTTTGGAAAATTGGTAGGCTTTATCTACAAAAAGCAAACATACACATGTCCAAAGTTACAGCAAATCTACTTCTATATATCTACCCTAGAAAAACTCTTGTGCTTGGGCAATGAGGGATGTATACATGAATGTCGATAATGGTCTCAAACTAGAAACAACCCAAACAGCCCTCAACATAAGAATGGATGAATACATTGTATAAGCACACATTGGAATATTATACTGAAATGAAAAAGGATAAACTGTAACTGCATATGAATGAGTCTTACAAACATAATTGAGCAAAATAAAAGAGTTAAAAAGTATACCTATCATGTTATTCCATCTATATAAAGTTTATAAAAAGGTAAAATTAAACCATGTCATTTAAGGATGCAAACATAAATAGTAAATCCATTTGAGAAAAGTGAGGAAATCATTATTATGTAAATCATGGTAATGGTTCCCTTTATGGGTTGGGAAGGTGTTCCAATGAGGGGGACATATAATGGGAGAAAGTGAGCTTCAGACACTTATTATTACATTAAATAATCTAATCACAGGGGTTTCACTTTCAAAAATTCTTCAGACTGCATGTTTTATGTACTCTTCTGATTTTGTAAGACATTTAAAAAGTTTTTTAAGAGTGCCTGCTTTGGGGGTACGGGGGCTCAGGGACTGGGTCTCTGACCCCTTGTACTCGTACCTGTACTTCATCTTCTGGATTTTCAAGGATAGGTTTTTCAGAACCAGGTTCTTGGTGATCTCTGTCCCTAGCTTCCAGCCTTTCCATTGAAGCTCTTCGGCCACCTCAATGTCCCAGATGACCCTTTTCTTCACTTTCTTCTGCTTCTTCGGGAAGCACACCTGAGTGTCCATGGGGCTGGCTGGCTGTTCAGTTGGCGGGGAGAAGGAAGGATGCATTATTGGAGTAGGATTCAAAGACCCAGAGAAAGGGCAAAGATCTCCCCACTTCCAGAAAGTAACGAATTATGTCACAGCCCCCACCGGCCCTGGGGGATGATCTAAAGCAAGAAGGTGAAGGGAAGGCAGGCTCCGGAGTCAGATATTACCTCCTCCGAGATCACTGGAATGGTTTCCTTGCGACCCTGCCCCTGAAGCCTGCCCTGGGTCACCTCATCTGGCCATTCTGTTCGGCACACTTAGCAGTCTTAGCCGGCCTGTTCTGTGCCTCAGTGCACCCTCAGAGGTTGCCTCCTCTTCCTCTTCCTCCCCATCCTGCCCTTTCACTACAGAAGCCTCTCCCAGCTGGACCGGTCTCTCCCAGGCCCTTCTCCAGACCACAGGAATTCTCCACCATTCCCTCTCCCAGCCCTCAACTGGCTGGTGGAGCAGAGGAAGGAGCCAATTTGCCTGCAACCAACCCCCACCCCACGTGCTGACTTTAGGACCACTCCAAGCACTGCTCCTGATGATGCCAGAGGTTCCATGTGCCAACGCTTCCCTTCTATAATGGAAAATCCTTTCATTGGCTGATCCCTCACTCCTATCTATTTGAGAATGGAGGGGAACAGAAAACCCCCTGGGGTGCAAGGTGGAGGGAAGATGAATCAGGTACCTCTTCCTACCAATCACTGCTATGAAGGCCCAACTCACTGCCATCTTATTTTATCTTTGACCAAGTGTTGGTTTTATATTGTTACATAAGAATATATTCATCTGTTCAACAAATATTTGTTGATTACCTATTAGGCATCAGACACTGAGCAAAGTGCCAAGACTACAATAGTGAACAAGGATGACAAATCCCTCCTCTCTTGGAGCTTGCCCTCTCAGTTTCAATATTTACAGAGAGTGTCAGATGGCTAGTGTAGTATTTTCTTTCCCAATTTGCTCATGGAGAAAAGGTGACATGAGTGAGCAAGGGTAATTTATTACAAATATCAGTTGGTGTATAAGTCAAGTCCAATCAGAAAAACAGAAGCCACTCTGACTGTTTAAAAGCAGGAACGTAATGCATAAACAGGGGATAGTGAAGTAACCCTGAAGTTAGCAACATCGAGAAGCTACTACCACACCTAGGTTGCTAACCCTCCCCCGACCCTGGCCCTGCTGCACCCTGCCCCACCTGCCCTGGACATGTCCTCACACAGGCACTGGAGTTACTGCTGCTGCAAGCACTCAGGGCTGCACTGCTGCCAGTGACAGTGGGAATGGCCACTGTGCTGGCACTCAGGCATGATCCAGAGGTCATGATGCAGTCCTTCATGTCTCTAGTCCTTGTGATAGGGCTCGAAGTTGCCTGGGTGAGCATCAGGTGCCTGGAACACAATTCCAAGGGAAGCACTCTGGCTAAGCCAGAGTCTCTGCCAGTTTGGAGCTGAGGAGAGACAGAGGGACATGAAAAAGAGGAATAGACTCGTCATGGCCATCATTATCACAGAGGAGTGACTTCTTACCAGCTCTGGCAATAGATGTGAGGTAGTGCCACGAGGAACAAGCCTGAACACAAGAGACAGGGCTTTGCTTGGGAGCCTAGAGACTCACCATTCAGGAAAGGCACTTGGAAGAGGGACTCAGCCCTCCATGGACACACTTGGCATTTCTCAGCAAGCCCTCAGTGAGAGTTATTGAAGCACATGCATTACCTTTATCTGGCTTTATTTTTTTCCTTTGAATGTGTCTTGCCTCCTGTAAGAAGAGGAATAAGTGTCAAAGAAGAAGCAAATGACACTGAAGAGCTGTTGGTCAGGGTTTCTTCTATCAGTACACAATCTGTATTCCAGGTTTAAAGTAAGCATTCACTGAAATAATGACTCAATTCAAGGATAAATGATTCAACTTCTAAAATAGGGATCCATGGATGAACTGAAGCTGGAAGTTATACACAAATATATATGCAAATGTTACAGGCAAATTATATGCAAAATGTCATGTGTATGGACATGTGCTCTTTTCCGCAGCTTTCACCAAATGCTCAGAAGGGTGCTTGGCCCTGCTCTAGGGGACACACAAGTGTCCCAGTTGGCTTTGGCCCCATCTCCTCAAATCCCTTCTTCCTTTAGCAGACTTCCTTCACCACATACACCCAAGTGTGGCTACCATATGGGATGGCATCAATTTGATACCTTTTTGGAACATATGTACATTTTGCAGACTACTCAGTATCCTTTCCCATCTCCTCGAATAACAATCTCAAAATTAATAACAACTTTTATTGACATTTATTTAGAACTTACCATATGCCAGGCAATGTTGTAAGGTCTTCACATGTACTGTAATTCTTACAACAGTTTATTAGATGTGAATTGCCTTTCATTTGGCCTAAAATTATTTCTTTTCAGTTTGGGGGTTATTATAACACATTATGCTTCTCACCCTTTAGAAATTTACACACTTCCATCAGACACTCTCCCATGCCCTCCCCACCACCCACACAGAGCAAAAGATTCTGCTGATTCAGTTTTTTCTAACTGGTAACAACTCCAAACCCTCTGGAGGGGATTATCTTAGATTCATTCATCCATTCATTCATTCATTCATTCACAAAGCATTAACTAAGTGCCTGTTAAGCACAAGACAAGACAGGTAAGGATCCTACCTTTAATTGTGAAGTATAGGTTCAAATGGAATCAAAGAAATGCAGGCTGAGGAGACAAGAGAAGAAGGTTCCATTAATTTTCTGCTACTGGATGGCCTTGTAGTCCTGCCCTGACTCATTAATGCCGGTGACTTCAGGGGATTCTACAGGTGGCCCCCGTCTCGGGGCTCTGAAAGTATCCAGTCAACAGGTGAAACATCCCAGCGAGTGCATAGAAGAGATGAGAGGATGGGGGAGAAAGCTGGTCCCGGCCAGGTCCTAGGGCTTAAGGGAGTGAGCACTGGCTCTGAAGCTAGGAAAGCTGGGTTTCAGCATCTGCTTAGATTCATTTGAGATGGGCAAATTTATCCAAATCCCCCAGCCTCAGTCTCCTTGCCTGTAAAATGAGGGTTATGCAGTTTCACAAAGTCGAAGTGAAACTCAAATGAATAGAGGATGTGAAAAAGCCCTAGACAAACCTATATTACCATAATTAACAATCATTGCTTCCACACTAGCCCGCACTACTCTTCCAGAAGATTCACACGTTTGCAGTCATTGTGAACACACAGGGCAAGGAGGTGGTGCTTTTTAGTCCAATTTTCTAATCTCGAAGACCTTAAAAAACACGTTTTCAGCTTCCTTTATTTGACTAATTTCCAACCTAAAAATTTCTAAGATGACCAGTGGAAAAAATGGCGCGCCGTCTAAATTTACTTAGAGCTGTTCCTCCTTTCTCTTCGGTATCCCCAATATGACTGATCTCGCGCAAGTCGCAGTACCACGGGACTCTGTGAAGGACGTGAAGGGGATCCCTGGCCATTTCCTGGAGAAGGCGGTCTCCCGGGGCAGATACCTTCCCTGGCCCCTCGCGCCGCTCCCTGGGTCTCCGAGATCAACGATCAAAACTCACACCACCGCCATGTTGTCGTCTCCATAGATACAGGACGCACAGAGCACGGCGTCTCTTGGTATCCCAGGGCAAATGACGGCAGCCCGAATGAGTCATGTTTCAGAGAACGCGAAACTTTAATCCTTATCCTCATTTTTTTTTTTATTTTTTTTATTTTGTGACTTTCCCTACTAATAGTAATTGGGCTTCTACCAGTAGCAACATGGTATGTATAGTCCCTTAGTTGTGACTAAATTTGCTTCAGAAGTCTCCCTTTTCAGGAGCCCAGAACCCATGGAAGATAATGGGTGCTGGGTCCTGCTGACCATATCCTCCAAGGATCCAAAAAAGTCAATAGGGATGGGTACCGTTTGGTTTAAGGCTATGAGCAAGGGTAAGTGATGATTCAGGGAATTGGTGAGGACCAGGATGTAGGAGAAAGAGGGGAAGAAGGATGTAAAGGAGATAGACCCCAATCTTCCTGGTTGGAAGCTGGTGATGGGAGTAATAAAGATAAAGCACGCTCAGTGATTTGGGCCTCAGCACACATAAAAATATATTTTCTAAGTTTTTCCTCCACAGTCCCACGCCACCCACTACTCCCTACCTTCCACCCCTGCCACCATGGAATAAGAAGACTCTAGGCTGGGAAATCAGGCAGACCTGAGATTAATCCCGACTGCCACTTACTGGCTGTGTGACCTTGGACAAGTCACATGACCTCTGTGAGCCTTAGTTTCCTCATCTGCTACCTGGGAATAATTATCAAAAGGTTTGTATGAGAACTGAGTTATCAGGCATATGTAAAGTACTCGATACATGGTAGACAATCAACAAAGTTAGAT
Organism: Pteropus medius; assembly: GCF_902729225.1. NCBI lineage: Eukaryota > Metazoa > Chordata > Mammalia > Chiroptera > Pteropodidae > Pteropus > Pteropus medius. The sequence goes on from NW_024351729.1 coordinate 22,828,004, forward strand.
ACACACATACACACACACACACACACACATGCACAGGTCACTTACTAAATGTGAGGTCCCTATAAGCAAACAACTAGACCTGTGCACCCTTCTCTCCCACCACCACCCAGTCTCTCCGCTGCACACTGGAGAGGCAAGAAATTTCTCTTTTCTCCACATCTTCCTCTTGTTTCTCCAAGAAGGAGGCTGCCTTGCTGCTCTAGGGTGGAGAAAGACAAAAGGAGATGCCAGGGTGACCTCAATCCAGATGGCAAGTCAGCCTAGCTCCAGCACTCGCAAAGCCTTCTTTCACCTTCCTTCCCCTGCAACTCTGACTCAATTTAGAGCGTTGGTTCTGAAGCTAGGTCTGCTTCCAAGCTGTATTTAATTTACAGGAAGGAGATGAAGAGGTGTGTCCTCCCACAGAACCTTCTGACCTCTGAAATTAGTGGAGTAAGTCTTCTAAGCCCAGTCTGAGGAATGGAGAGTGAGAAAAGACTGCAGCCAAAAGATCCGCTGGGGGTGGTTCAGGGCCGGATCAAGGAGCACACATGGACCACTCTCTGCATTAGCGTGCTATGATCCCCTGTAGCAGCTGGGGTGGGGGAAGAGTGTGTTAACAGACTGATGGTACCTCTAGCCTGCAACAGCTGCCATGGCACAAAACTGTCAGGGGTTTAGGGGTAAACTGCTATATGGCAAGAGAATTCAAAGAGTTTCATTCTGCTTGGGACCCTCATAGGGTTTATAGGGTTTTCTAATCCTTTGGTGTCAACCCAACCCCCCTAGATAATTTTCTCCCTCTATTCCTCATCCCCACTTAGGCCAACAGCAGGGAGATGGAGGGGGAAAAAACCATGAGGTTTGATCCCAGAGACTTGAGTTCAGGTCCTGATTTTAGTATTCAATAGCTGAGAAATTTTAAGCAAATTGTTAAACATCTGTAAAATATTCCTCATCTGTAAAATGGGAACAAACAGAGGTAATATTCAAAATACTTAACAATTAGTAAGGCATGAGTATTGACTATGAGAATGGGCACCAGCTGGCTTTGGAGCCAGAGTAGGGTCCTAAAAGCCCACATCATGCCAAGTCTTAACGCTTTAGTTGTTGGGTCATGGGGAAGCCTTGGGGTACAGGAAGGGGACTAGGAGAGCGGCCACAGCAGTGGAAGACTCAGTCAGTGACTATTTACCAACAAGTACCAAAGTATCACCAGATTTCAATAATCAGTATAACTATATTGAATAATATTAGTTGCAAGTCAGATCTGAGGACAAACCCTACCTCACAAGCTACTGTAGACTTGGTTATTTATTTCAAGCCAAAACTTGAAGTCCCTTCCTCTCTAATTCCTCCTCATTGGTGGAGGAACTGTCAGCACATCTAATGGCTTTTTACTTCTACTCTGAGCAGTGTTCCTTTTCTGAGTGGGTTCTCCCAGCTGTCTTCCCGACACCATCTCCTGCTGGCCCTCTAGCTCCAAGCTTCTCTGTCCAGCACCATGGACAGCTCTGGCTGACCAGCCTATCCTAGGCCATCCACTTCGTCCTGCCTTCAATCTCCTCATTCCCCATCCATCCCAGCGCAGAAACCCAAGGTATGAACTAAATGAGGGGCATCTCTGAGAAGAAAGTACAGTGAAGTGGTTAAGAACAAGTTCTGGAGTATAGCAGAATGGATCTGAATCCCAACTGTGCCAGCTTTTAGCTGTATGATCTTGTTTCCTCACTCCTGTAAGACCCAGTCTCCTCATCTGTAAACAGAGAAACTTCAATAGCTCAAAGGTTGTGAGATGTAAGTGGGATAAAAAACTTGAAGAACTTTGTACAGTACCTGGCTCATTATATGTTCTGAATAAATGAAGAACACCACTATTCTGTGATTTTCCATCCTAATTCCTCAAACCCTTTTCCAATCCATTTTTGACTAGAGTCCTCTCCCAAGTAAAGGTATCATGACATGGCCATCGGCTCAGTGCAACTGGCTTCCTCTGAGTGTGGAAGTTGGCTTGGATTTCATGTATGAGGAGGGATCCCACCTTTGACTGATCCATGAGAGTCTATCTTTTAGATTTTTTTCATTTTTAAAATTGTGAGATATATAGAAGATTCACAAAGACAGTACAGGGAGTTCTCATAAGTCTTTCACCCCAGATTAACCTCTTACATGACCATAGATTATTTATCAAAACTAAAATATTAACCTTCATACAACAAATACTATTAATGAAAGTATAGAATTTATTTAGAGTTCACAAGTTTGTCCACTAAAATCCTTTTCCTGTTTTGGTAGCCAATCCAGGATTCCAACAGGGGCACTTCCTCAATTTTTCATGCCTTTGACTCTTTTGAAGAGAGCTGTCAATTATTTTGTAGAATATTTCTCAACATGGATTTATTTCTCATGATAGAGTAAGGTTATATGGGAAGCAGAGCACAGAGGTTATATGCCTTTCTTAGTTCATCATATCGGAGGGTATATGCTGTCAATGTTTTATTGGTGATGTTAACTTTGATCACTTGCCTAAAGTGGTGTCTGCCAGGATTCTTCACTATAAATTTGCTATTTTCACCTCTTTATTGGATTTTAATCATGCCCATTTTTGCTTCTCTAGGAAGAAACCCATCTTCACGCTAACCATTCCAACCCTACACTCTCAACCGCTCCCTGGAGCCACACTCATTTCCTATTATCTATCTGCCTGGTCACTTTCCTCTGAGTTTTCTTAAGCTGAGCAGTTGGAGGTGTGTGCAGAAGTCAGATGCAGAGACACCTGGGATTCATTAGGGCAAAAGAATGCTTTAGTTTGTTTTTGTGGACCTTCCTGTTGAGGCCCTACAAGTTTCTGCTTACAAGGGCACTCTGGGAAAACGTGACCAGCCACTGTTCACAGGAATGTCCAGCCTTTTCCCAGGTCTGGCCCGATCTCTGAGCACTTTCTTTAACATCTATCATTTGTCTTTTCTAATACTCTCTAATAGCATTTCCTTCCACTTGGCCAGATACTTTCTATCCACTAACTCAGATGCATGAGCCTCCTTCCTTCCAGAAGGCTCTTCACTCCTCCAAGAGTTTGCTATCATCAGAGATCTTGCCACCTGAGTAGACACATAGTATTTTTTCAGTTGGCTGAGTGTGGAGAGGTGTGCTTCTCCATCCCTCCCCCTTTTCTCCATCTCTATCCACTCCACGTTTATTCCAAGTCAGTGTGTCTTCTCACACTTCCCCTTTAGAAGAGAAAGGAGTATCGCACCTCCTCCAGCCTCATTCAGGTTCTATTTTTAAAAGCTTTTGTGTAAAAGTATATTAAAGGACCCTGGAAAGACTCAGAAGATGCCCTCATCATTTCCCATTCCCTTTTTGCTCTTTGTTCTGATTACTATTGCTGCGTAAGAAATTATTCCAAATTTCAAGATCCCAAACAATCATTCTATTTTGCTTATGAATTTGTGGGTCAGGAATTCAGGAAGAGCTTGACCAGGCAGTTCCCTCTTGGAGTCTCTCATAGAGTTGCATTTAGACATTGGCAAGGGCTGCAGCCATCTGACAGCTCCATTGGGCTGGACGTCCAAGATGGCACACATGGCTGACAGTTGGTGTTGGCTGTCAGCTGGATGCTTGCTAGGCTATGGACAGGAACACCTATCTATAGCTGCTCCAGCTTGGCAATCTCAGAGTAAAACCTGGCAGAACCTACATGGCCTTTTCTAGCCTTAAACCAGATTCAAGGGGAGAGGAGTGTCAAATAATTGTGGACGTATTTTAACCATTGCCACTCCCACCAAAATGGGATCCTCTCACGATATCTAGAACATTATTCCTCCAAGACCACCTTCCCAGACAGGTTCTTGGCCACGCTCAGTGCTATTAGACTTCTCAGGCTGATGCTGGGAGTGACTTCTCCTGGGAGACTGAGTCATCAGTTTCCACCTCCCTCAGTTGCTGCTACAGGAGACTTGGGTTCTGGTCTGGACTTTGCTACTTTTTTAAGCTTTTTAAAGGAGGGACGACTATTTCCAGTCCCCACACTCGGGCTGCAGATGCTAGTAGCAGGCCTAGTTGCCTAATGTTGCACTCAGCTCAGCCCTTCCCAACACAGCACTACTCGCTGTTAGAAGCCATCCTGCAGGCAGGCAGTGCCTTCAGGCTGTGTTGGGGAAGACCAGTGAGCGCAGGTTCACATGGCTTAGGAAAGGCCATGCACAGGGTGACTGAGCCTTTCCAAACGAGAGAGGAGGTTGCAAGGACAATTTGGGGATGAGTGCCTGAAGAGAGGCCTCCTCACAGGCAAGTCAGGGAGCCAGGGTGCAAGTGACCCCTGTGTTGAGGGCAGTCTGCCCAGGTAGCTCCAGAGGTCTCATGGTCAGGAGCTTCCCCCACTTTGTCTCCTGTACCCTGATTTTCCAGTTCTCCCTATCTCCAGCTTTCCCCGAGGACCTGTAGACTAGGCACATGTCTTGTACTTTGTACCTTGCTTGGACTTGGCTATAAGGGGCTACTCCACGTTTCCTCCCCATGCACTCACGGTATGTTGGGGGAAGGCAGAGAGAGCAGGTGTCTGAAGGGTGCTTTGAACCCAAGAAGACCAGCTCTGGGCCAGTGAGAAGGGAGGACTTCTTCATGGGAAAACCCTAAACATCTCCATTACTAGTGCAGGCAGGAAGGCCAGAGGAGAACCAAGGTCAAGAGTGCTGAATCTCAGGCTTAAAAACCTGAAGTTGCCTTGGGCCCTTTCCTCACCATCATTGCTCATCCAAACAGGCTTCAAGTCCTGGTCACTTTCCTGCATAAGTGTCCACAATCCATTATCTTCTTTTTGACCCCACAACCACCTCTTCAGTCCAGGTCACCAACTTTTCTCTCCAGTAAATGGACTCCTCGCTTCCAAGGCTGCCTTCTCTGGTCTGTCCTCTACCCTGCAGCCAGGTAAGCTTTCTCAAACAATCTAGTCACGAGCTTCCCAGCTTCAAACTCTCCAGGTGCTCCCCCAAGCCTTCAGGATAAAGTCCCAGTGCATGGAACACAAGGTTCTGTGCAATCCAACTCTTGCACCACCTCAGCTTTTCCAAATCCACATACACCACATAGCTTTGTGATGCTGACCTGGTGGTGATTCCTCCAAAATCCCAGGCTCACTCACGCCTCCAAGCCTTTGCATTTACTATGTCCTCAGTCCAGACCCCTTCCTTTACTCACCCGCAAACTCTTTCTTGCCCTCCCTGCATGATCTTCATCTCTAGGAAGTCTTCCTAGTTCCTAGCCTCTCTGCAGCACTCCAATAGCCCCTGTGAGAGTGTCAGGCACAGCACTCAGTACATGGTGTAGACATCCATCTCCTTGAGCTGTTCCCTACCATCCAGTTCATTGAGGACAGAAACTGCCTCTTTCCCTCACTTTGGCACAGTGCCTGACACAAGGGTATCCAGTAAACAATGACCGAACAGGTGAATGAAGTTTACAATTGTGGATTGAGCCACTTTGGGGGCTGAGCATGAGCCTGAGAGAAGAGGCAAGCATTGGATCAGTAGCTTCCTGGGTCCGAGTGCTATAGTTGACCTTCTGAGTCTTGGCATCATAGAGGATGGGGCGAGCTAGGTTCTGGTGGAAGAGGTTGGGGCAATCACACTGCAGAGATGGAGGATGACAGGCTGTCTCTCTTTGTCTCACTGCTCACACAGTCTCCTCAGATCTGGGCCCAGGATTCCCAGAAAAGCTGCAGGTCCAACTTCTACCCCAAGGTTGGTCTTTTGAGGGGCTGAACCTTTGCAGCCTTCTCTGTCTGATGAATGAATGTGTTTCCTGAGGACACCCATCTAGAACATAACGGTCTGGGGACACCTAATGGCTCTGTTTATAGGATAGAATGTGCCCAGGCCCAGTAGGAGAGGTAAGCCCCCTCAACTCCATAGGAGAGAGCCTCTGTCTACAAGGGTGAGAATGTGCAAATGAGTGGACAAGAGTACCTTGACCTTGACCTTTTATGTTTCTCACTATAAATAAGTTCATGGACATTCTGGTTCCTGTGAGCCTGGTCCATGACAGTCTGCCACAGAGCAGTGAGTCAAACCTAGATGTACTAACAAAGCAGATTTCCAGGCCTGAAATGCTAAGAGTACCTTCCATTGAGGACCCAAGTTCACCAAGGGAAAAGCCTGTGGTATAAACAGGGGGCCTTAGAAACGTGGGGGAAGGGAGAAATGGGTAAGAGGGAGTCAGATGTATGGTGATGGGTGGAAACTAGACTTATGGTGGTGAGCACGCTACAGTGTGTACAGATAATGAATTATAATGTTGTAAAAGTTATATAATGTTATTAACCAATGTTACCTCAAAAACAAAACAAAACAAAATGCAATGAGCCCAAAAGCCAGATAGATGCATGGGTTCAAATCCTGCTTCTGTCACTTGCTTATCTTGGGCAAGTTACTTAGCCTCCTTGTGTTTCTGTGTCCTCACCAGGAACATGGTAATATTATAGTATATACCACAAAGGGTTGTTATGAAAATTAAATGGGTTCTACATGTAAAGCACTTAGAACAAGGCCTGGCAACAGGGAGTCTTCATTAAATGATAGCAGTGGTCATTCATTACAGCCTGTGGGGACCTATTCCCCCCTCCCCCCAGAAGACACAGTCTCCAAGGAATAAAGTTTTCTCTGGAGTTTTCCTCTGTGGAGGTGGGAAATGGGTAAGGTAAGGATCTGAGCAGTCACCCCCAACACTGCACTCTCCGTACGAGGCTAGGACCAGGGTGGCCGTGTACTGCAAAAACTGGCTCTCCACTGAGGGGAAACCCTTACTAGTAGCACGGACCAGTTTCCATGGTGTAAATCGTCTCACCAGGGCCTATTGCACCCAGCTCATGAAATTTCTGAAATATAACAATCGTACCACTGGGCCTGGGAATCTCAGCCGATCTGCGGTGAGCGCAGAAAAACCTGCCTTGGGATGGACAGACTAAGAGAAAATGAAGAAGGGGGTCATCCTGTTTGGGTAACAAACTGGGCCTTCTCTAGACCAAGCAATGTTTCTCAAAGTGTGGTCCGTGGACCATCTGCCGTGTTTGGGGTGTTTGTAAAAGTAAATTCCTGGGCCTTGCTCTCCAGCTTCAAAGCAAAATCTTAGAAGTGAGTCCAAGGATCATTTTTAAACAAGCTGCCTAGCTGATCCTGAGGTTTAAGAAATGCTAGGTAAGGAACCCCCGACTTATCCAAGAAGTCAGAATGGGCCACAAGGCAGAGGTACAGTCTCCAGAATCATTTCATACCACAGTCCATTATCCACAGTGAATAATCAGAAAGCCAGGCATCGAGAATAACCAGAGTAAACAGGGGAAGCTCCTTGACCAGAGCACAGGAGCTGGTTCTAGATGAGTGAAGTGACCATGTACTAGTTATCTCACTTCTCTCCTCCCACTGTGTTAGGGCCGGCCTCGGGGTCAGCACGCTAACACCCTGCCTGGCGCACAGCACAGCACTCTGTTGGGGCTCTGCAGAGCTCCTGGGGAGAAAGGGCCTGCAGAGGGCATGGGAGCACTGGAGGTTTTGTCCTTCGGGGAAGGTAAGCACACCCCTAGACAGGTCTACTCCCGGCTTCAGACTGCCTGTGTATGCACCCCACTCAGCATCCTGGACTCTATGGCTCTAACAACTTAAATAATTTTTATTACAAAAGGAAGAAAAGACCAAAACATCCCCAAAATTCTCCATGGGCTTCCCCCTCGGCGCCAATAAATAAGGTGGGGAGACTGACCAGAGGAGGGGGTGAGGGTCATGGTTCAGCAGAAGAAGGAGCTTAGCCTGGCAGAGGTGGGAAGGACCTCCCCGCCCACTCCCCTGGTCCTGGGCGCTGTGCTCACATTGGCTGGAACACAGACTCCGCCCACTGACAGCAACAGTCTCTGGGTGTGTCCCGAGGAGTGTGGCCAAGGAAGAAGGTCATGCCTCAGGATGGCCAGAATGGCTGTGCCACCCTGTGGCCTTCTCAATTTGGGGCAACATTGAGTCCAGCCGGCTCCCTGCTGGATCCCAGGGAATCTAGCAGCATCAACTGAGGTGCAAGCCCACCGAAGAGGGGCCTAAGACAAATGGAATGAGCTCACCCCATTGGGGGAGGCAGGTATCAAAAATTGCAGTGAGAACTGGCTGGGTTGGGACCCACCGTGCCAGCTTCGAGGTCTATAGGATAGAAAGACAGACCACCCCGCCCCCTTGCCAGCTCAGCTTGCAGCTCTGTCACTACACCAAGATGGTGGTGGTGGGGGTGGGGACGCTGGCATCGCCCAGTCAAGTCTCAATAGTATATCTCTGTGGTGGAAGAGATGGTGGGATCCAGTGCCCCCTGCTCGGGTCCCTTCCAGGGCCAATGCCTTCCTGGCAGGAAGGCCTTTGGATCCAGTTGGGCAGTCTCGGGAGGGCAGTGAAAGGATCTTTTCAGCTCCCTGGCACTGCCATGCCCAGCGAGTGAAAGCTGTTCTCTTCCAGCAAGAGCTGTCCCAGGCGGTAGAGCAGCTGGGGGTACCAGTGCACACCCTCCCCTGGGGTCCAGCTGCTCCACGCCAAGTTGTGAAATAGTCGCAGGGGCCAGAAGACCCACTGAGCCAGGTGGTGGTCAGCCACGGCTGCGAAGCAGGAGGCCACCACATCCTCTACCACCAGTGTCCCGTGCCTCGTTAGTGGGGCATAGGCCCCAAGGGCAATGTGTGTGGAGACAGCCGCCACTCGGGCAGGCTGCAGGCCTGGCACCCCAGCCACCAGCACATAGTGACCAGGCTGAACTTGACTAGCAAATGTGGCCCGGAAGTGGGCTGCCGGTTCTGTGTGGTTGTTGGCAGTGAAGAGCAGGTGGGCAGGAGTGAGTGCCAAGCGGCGCGGGGGGTCCTGGGTCTCGATGACCTGGAAGGCCCTCAGCCTATCTGGCTCTCGATCCAAGAAAATGAGCACGTCGCTGAAGGTGGGGTTCCCATCCTCCCCCATGGCCAGCACTCGGTCTCCTGGCCTCACAGCTGACAAAGCCACACGTGCCCCGCTCTCCAGGCGCACCTGGGCTCCAGCAGGGAAGCAGCCACCTGTCTTGGCCGCGGCTGAGTGCTCTGTGGGAAGAAGGGACATGAAGGTATTACTGCTATGGAGCTCAGATTCTTAGTCACAACCCCACTCCCCAGCCCAGCAGAGCTCCTCTTGCTCCCAGAGAGCCCCCACCCTATCTTGGCCCTGCCCCCTTTCCCATGCAGCCTTGAACCCTCCCACCCCACAATGTGGTCTTCTGCTCTCCTCCCAGCCTAATCCCTTTTGCCAGTGAGGAACATATTGTGGCTCCAGTGAGTGAGAAAGAAAGGGCCCTCCTGAAGGCCAGCTGAAGTCCTCCATCTAGTCTAAATCCTGACAAGGCTGTGAAGCAGGGAGGCCAGAGGTCAGCTGAGCCAGGTGGGGGGTGGGGGTTGGGGGTTGAGGGTCAGCCATGACTTGACACCCAGAAAGCTGCAGCCTCGTGGAAAAGGCGAGTCGCTTGGCTCCTCTAGGGTCTGGATGTCCCATGATTTCTCACTCCTTCATCAGACGCTCCCCCGAAATTGCCCTCTCAGACTGACACCCCAAGTTCTGTGCCAGAGCTGGCCCCTGGAGCCTAGACGGAAGTGAGGGGAAGACCAACTGCAGGGCAAATACAGACTCCGGGGAAGTCTGGCTCAGTGGCAAGGGCGGAAGCACTGTCTTCAGTTCGTGTGCTGGCTCTTCGTGCAGGGACAAGACACAGTGGTATCAGTTGGTGGGATGGAGAACAGTGTTCGGCGGTCAGGAATAATGAATGGAATTGCCACTCTGGGAGCTGGCTCTGGGCCGGTGTTTGCAGGGGAAGAGTGAGTGTGACTTGGAATAGATACCTTTGGCAAGAAAGTGCTGGGGGGAAGAGTAGGGGTGGGGTTACCACTGTAGGCCCGGGGAGGGGGCGGGGAGATGGGGGTGGTATCAGGAATAGGAAAAAGTGGGCCTGGTCTCAACGTTCCAGGTCTACAAGTGTGACTACTGCATGGTGCCAGCATGGAGGGCTGAGCCTGCCACCCCGTGGAGTCAGGCTTGGCAGTCACACAGGAACCATTTGAAGCATCCGTGACTGGGTTCAGTGTGGGTGACAGGGACACTGACAAGATTTGAGGGAGGGGTGAGGCCTCAATGCCTGCCAATTCGGATCAACAAGGCGGCAAATCTGGGAAAATCCACTTTATTGAGTCCACTCTGTTTATTCTGGCCCTCATGGCTTGCTTTGCCTCAAAATGTCCAACATCAGGACCCTGAGGGAGAGGCTAGGGACGCCTGCGCCCCCTAGGAGGGGGATACGCCCTGCCCTCAAGGGCCTGACCTGCAGTCGATGCTGGGTTCTGAACCTCTGGGCTCCTGGCTCCTGGTCAGGCATGCTGATGTCTGGGCACACCCTGGCCCCACCGCCCGACTCGGTTTTCCACCGCACTGGGTGGGGAGGCTGTCTCTGTCACAGCCTGGCTTCCACATCTGTCCAGCTTGCTCTGTCTTGCACCTCCTGCAGCAGGCTCTGGACTGTGGATCTCAAGGTTGGCACCCAGCAGCGCTGGGACAGGGCCCTATCTCCCTAAGGCTCCTGCTATTGACACTACCAGGCACGGGAGGAGCAGGCTGTCACAAGCAGAAGTGGGGAGCGCCGCCGACGTCCTCTTTCCCGGGGCTCCCGCCTCCAACCCCGGGCGGGTCTCTTCACCTTCTTGGCCCCAGCGGGCCCTGCGCCTCCTGCCCACGCCCTGCGGCCCCGGCCCCGGGCCCAGTCCCCCGGCAGCGGCTCACCGGACTTGACGGAGCAGTGCACGTGGGCCTTGGACTCGTAATACACCCAGTCGAAGCCGGCCTCCACTGCCAAACGTGCCAGCAGCCCATACTTATTGCGGTCGCGGTCCGACGTGGTGATGTCCACTGCGCGGCCCTCATAGTGAAGCGACTCCTCCGAGTGGTGACCGTCTTCGTCCCAGCCCTCGGTCACCCGCAGCTTCACGCCAGGCCATTGGTTCATCACCGAGATGGCCAGGGAGTTCAGGCGGTCCTTGCAGCGCTGCGAGAGGAAAGCGCAGCGTTAGGGAGAAGAACTGGCGCACATGCAGGTGGAGCCGCAGCCTCGCCCTGGGCTTTCCCACCGCACCCACTGGAGTTGGGAAACTGGGGGCCCTAACGTGCTTCCTTCCACTCTAGTATCCGGCTGCCCCAGGGACCGGAACCGCACGGTGGCGCCACAAATCTGGAGGGCGAGTCAAGTCGCGTACCCTTGGGTCTCCCTTTTCTGATAAGTGGCCCCTTCCTCCCGTGCTCGCTCTTCCCCGCTCAGGGTACTGATTATTCCACAGACCAGGCTTCACCCTTCCAGTGCCCAGTCCCTATGGCTCACCGAGGCACCGGAGATCAGGAATTGACTGCCCGCTATCTGGAGGGTGGGGGTGGTAACGAGCCGACTGCCTGCGGCTGGCCTGCTAGGCATGCAAGGCCGATGGTGCCCAGTAGGTGTCACCATATCCTCAGGGCTGAGGCCCGGGAAGACCGGCCCTGGAGGCACAGCAGGTGCGGAGCCCCAGCAGCGTTGAGGGGTGTGTTGGAAGGGAATCACTGGCCTGCCTGGATTCCTCGGGCGCCACAAAGCAATCCTGCTGGGACTCTCTTACGATCCAAAACCCGCCCGCAGCCCTTCCCGGGATTCGGCAGCCCTGGAACCAGAAGTCGGTGGAAAGGCCAGTGCCGGGCCTGGCTCAGAGGAGGGCGACGCGGAGCGTGTTCCACTACAAGGGTCGCGGTTGGTTTGATAATCCCAGGCAACGTTCTCCCTTAGTCCAGAGCCCTCCGTACCTCTGCGCCACCCCTGAGAAGGGACACGAGAAACCGAGCCTCTGATCTCAGGGAGCTGGCTCCACGCTCTGCCTCACGCGGGGTGGGAATAGAGATGCATCCCAGGGGAAGAACGGGAGAGATCACCTGTCTGTGCTGACTTCCCGGGTGCCTGCAGCCCAAGGGACCCTGCAGTTAACTGAGAGGAGGGGCTGGCGGGAGAAGGGGCCCATCCACAGTCCTTGACTCTGAAGTGCGAGGTGCTGCCAGGTGTTCGCAGCCCATGTCTCAACCTACCCCCAGCCCGCACAGCCCGGCCCCACAGACCCTTGGACTCGGTCTCCCAGGAGCCAACGGCGTCTACAACCCAAGGCCCGGCTGTCCTCCCCGGCGAGCAGCCTACCTGGGGCGCTCACTGCCCCGGGAGGGAGCTCCACGTATCTTGCCGCCAGGCTTCTAGCCCCCCACCTATGTCCGCCCATGGGCCCCTGCTCCCCGCCCCTCTTTCCCCCGCTACCCCTCCTCCTCGGGTCCAGAGCTTGGGCGCGCGCTGTCAATGATTGCCCAGCCCGTGGCCCGGATCCTTATCTGCATTCCTCGGCGCCCGGCCCGGCCCGGCCACCAGCCAACCTTCGCCCCGACACTGGCCGGCCAGCCCCGGCGCCAAGGCGCATGCCGAGGGCCGTGGTCTAGCTGCTTTTCCTAAAGCACCTAGAACGCGAGCTTCCTGCCGGCGGGGGAAGCCCCGGGAGACTGCCTAGGTCTCTTCCCTCCGACCCGGTTGCAGAGAAGAAAGGTTTTCTCCCGGCCCACGACCACCTCCCACTCTCGCCGAAGTTGGGCTGAGCGCAGGTCCTGTTCCGAGCACGCAAGAGACTAACTTTAGCTCTGCTCCCTGCGTCCTTGGCATCCCAAGCCCCTCTCTTCCAAGCCTCTCAGTTCCGTCACCAAGCCCAGGGATCCCCCAAATTCGGTCCCAGAGCTGGAAGGCTCCAGCTCCCCACCCTTCAACTGCAGCTGCGCCGCTCAGCTCTCTGGACAGACACGTGGGCTCACCCGGCAAGTTCCCTTCCCCACCTCCGCCTTCCACGCTGCTCCTTAACCCCAGACCTCGCCGAAACGCTGCTTCAGGAGAGGGCAGAGCGGCGAACCAAGAGCGAGCGTGGAGGAAAGGTCATGGGGCCCTCCGCGCCCGGAGCTTCTTCGCCTCGGGGTGCCGAATGGCTTCGAAATGAAAGGGGCGCAGCTGTGCACCTGGTTAGGCCTGGAGGGACCTCGTGGGTACCGAAGGAGCAGGAGGCAGCCGGGTCGAGGTACCTCCGGGTGCCGCGTCTGACCCGAGCTGCCAGCGCTCTGGGGCAGAGGGACCGCCGCCAGCCGGCTGGGCTGTGGCGCTCGGCAGTGAGGAGCTCTTCTCACAGCCTCCGGCGGTATCCGGGATGCCGACGCTCCCGTCGGGACCCCTGGCCGGCCCATCTCGGGCAGGAGGCAGCCGGGCTTGGAGAGAGGGGCAGGTGCCAGGGGGCGTGCCAGCCAGTCGAGAAAAGGTGCCAGGGGGGCGGGTAGGACCGGGCAGGTGGCAGTGCTTCGGCGGCGGCGCCCTGCGAGGGCGGGTCGCGCTCACCTGGGTCATGAGACGGTCGGCGCCCGTGTTCTCCTCGTCCTTGAAGATGATGTCGGGGTTGTAGTTGGGAGTGAGCTCCTTGAAGCGCTCCGAACTGCGCGCGATCTTGCCTTCATAGCGCCCGCTGGCGCCCAGGGTCTTCTCCGGCACGTTGGGACTGAACTGCTTATAGGCGAGCGGCACGAGCTTGCGCGGCGGGCGCCGGCGGCTGCCCACCACCCGGCCCGGCCCGCAGCCCCGCGCCGCCGGCACCACCAGCAGCAGCAAGAGCAGGCAGAACCGCAGTCGAGGCCGGAGCCGGGCGGGAGACATGGCCGGGGAGCCCGGGAGAGCGGCAGGCGAGGGCGCCTGGTGGGCTGATGGGTGGGCAAGTCGACCCGGGCGCTGCGGGGGGCTCAGGCGTCCGGGTGGCTCCAGGGGGCTCCAGGTGGGGGCGCCATGGGCTGCGTGGCGCAGCGCAGGGCCGGTGGGACTCAGGTGCGGGGCGGGGGCCCGGGGCCCTGGCTGGTGGCGGCACGCTGTCCCCCTCGGCGCCTCGACTCTGAGCTGCCCGGCTCGCCGGCCGCCAATAAATAGGCCGGCCCGTTTGTTTTGGCAACGCGGCGGCGGCGGGGGGCGGCGGGCGGCGGGGCTGCGGGCCGCCGGGCTGGGCTGGGCTGGCCGGGCCGGCGGGCTGGCGGGCCCCGCGGTTAGCACCCCGGCCCGGCGGTCAGGCGGCTCGGGCGGAGCGGGAGCTGCTGCCGTCTGCGGCGCAGCCCGGGGCCGAGTGAGAGGGGAAATGGAAGAGATCCGGGCTCGGGCCCCGCGCAGACCGCACCCTACCCATGTCCCTGCCTCCTGTACGCTCGACAGCGAACCTGCAGCAAGGGCAGCACAGCCTCCTCCCCCTCGGGCGGGCGGCCCCGGCACTAGCCAGCCCTTGTCCAGCTTGCTCCTCCGCCGCGCGTCCGCCCGCCCGCTGCCCTCGGCGGCCCCTGCTCTGCCAGAGTTTGCCCTCCCCGCCCGGACGCGCCCCACCCCACCTTGGCCTCGCCTCTGGGCTCCCCGCGGCTCCGGGGTGCCCCGCCAGGCGCAAACCTCCCGGACAGGAGCTGCCACCCCCACAGCGACCGCAACCCACGGCGCGGCCGGACGCGAGGGGCGGGGGGCAGTGGCCGGACCGCACAGCCGCCTACGGTGTGCCCTGCGGGGAAGTAAACCCAAAAGGCTGGAGGCCGCTAGTAACCTGGTGCCCCACCCTGGCTCAGAAGACGCAGCGCCCTCTCAGCTTGGTGCAGCTGAATTCTGTATCGACCCGGTGCACATCCCAGGGCCGCCGGTGTGAAGCTGGGAGTGGGGCGTCGGTCCTTAGAAGAATCAGTAGGGGTTTTTGGGTTGGAAACACTGTTAAAAGGAGCAAGATGAAATTGCAAAGAGACAGGCCAAGGTGTAGAGAAGAGCAGCCAAAATGGTGACCTCAACAGAATACTGGCGAACTTCACCGGCCACGTTAGAAGGGCAACACGGATCCCAGTGACAGGGACTTGCTAACAACGCAACGACAGCAACCACAGAAAAAGATTCAGAGTCTCCGGCATACGAGAGCTGCTAAGTGATTATTCTCTTAGCTCTACTTCACAAATTAACAAGGACAGAGAATATGTAGAGGCAGCCGGAGAAGTAAACATGGGTTGTGTATTTTAATATGCCATTCAGGAAAGCTGAATGAATTAGTTTTCATTCTGCTAAAACAAGAAAAAGGAAGCATGTTTTTTTAAAAAAACACTACCACTAACATCACAGTAAACTACGTATATGATTTGGTTGTAATATATTCTACAAAGTCAAAAGCGATAGAAATAAAAGGGTGAGAAATTAAAAGGTTTAAAAATCCTCATTCCATTACTCAGCCATAAGAAGAGATGAAATACTGCCATTTGTGACAACATGGATAGACCTCAAAATAATCATGCTAAGTGAAATAAGCCAGACAGGAAAAATTGAAAATCACATGGTATCACTTATATGTGGGATATAAACCTAAAAGCAACAAATGAGCTGGACAGAGACTCATGGACGTGAACTATAGGCTAGTGGTTACCAGAGGACTATAGACTAGTGGTTACTAGTGGGGTGGAGGAAGTGGGGGGAGGTTGATGGGGTAAAGGGGGTCAGATATAGGGTTTAGGGAGAGGGTGAAGTGGGTAAAGGGGATCAAATATATGGTAGCTGAAGGAAACTGGACTTTGGGTGGTAAACACACAATAGAATATACAGATGTCAAATGATAATGTACACCTGAAAATTATGTAATTGTATTAATCAACGTTACCTCAATAAACCTAATTTAAAAATTTTTAAAAATTCTCATTCCAAGAATATTACTACAATAGGTACAATTTGATTGATACTTTCCTGCCCGATACATGGAAACTATAGATATTATTATACCAAGTATTCTACTTGCATTATTTAATTTAAACTCACAACCCCAAATGTGCTGTTATTATCCCCATGTTACAAATGAAGATTTTGAAGTTCAGAGAAGATCAGCAACCTGCTCTTGGCTGAGGATCAGGGTTCAACCCCTAAACCCTGGGGTCTGGCCCTAGTGCAGATGCATTGGCCCTCTGTGCAGCATCCACTCATCCAGTACTGCCTGAGTTTGGGTTTGAGGGAGCTTTTCACAGTTATGCTCTCATTTCATCTGGATCAATTTTGTGACTATAAATTCCTCCTTGGAAGAGACTAAAGAGAGTGCTTAACCCAAGCACTTCATATCACAGAAAAGCAAACTGAGGCCCACAGTAGAGGGTTTAGGATGGCTCTGCCAGGAGTGGTGTGGCCTCTGTCACTTGGAAACAAAATGGATTGTTTCTTTCCTCCCCTTTGCCCATACTTCCTCCTCATGCCCCATTCCTTAAGTTAGCATTTGGTTTCTAGGTCTCTGAGTCACAGATCACTCTAATGTTGCTTCCTTTCCTTGTTTTCTAAGTGCTTTAACTTGTGTTTTCCAGGGTTCGAGAACAATCCTTGCAATATTGCCCACCTCCTCCTTCTCTCCTGCTCAGACTTCTGAGCTGACCATGCAGCCAGGTCAGTACCTCTCCCAACCCAGACAAACAGGGGATCCCTGTTTTTATGAAATTCCAAAAGAGAAAATCCTGTAGGCTTCTGCGGTCACCCATCCCAGTCTTTTATAGCCATTTTCTAGACAAGTTTTGCCTTAAGTTCATCTTTCCTCCTCCTTCTCTAATGCAAATTCAACTTCTTTCCCCTTTTTCTGGTCTTAGTGGCTAGGGCCACTATCCGACTCAGTATCCGTATGCGTGGACTTGAAGAGTTGTTAGATTCACTTTCAATCTTCTTTTCACCAAGTGAAAGACAGTTTCTTTAAGATTCTCTCAGAGGTTCTAATTTATAACTGTTTATAACTTTGCTAGTCTCCCTTTCATTTGCCCTCTTAGTCTGGGATCTTCTTGAATACAAATCTCTGGTAAAAATCTGATCAGTGGCAAAGAATTCCTTATGCAGTGCTGATGCAGCTCAGCATGAGGATGCTTCTACAGCAGCACGACCTCCTTGGTTTAGGTTGTGCTCCACTAAATCTAGACTCTGGCTGACTTAGGAGCAGTGATTAGGGTGTGTACTGGGAGAATCAGGTGGGGGCTAACATTGATCAAGTCTTTTCTCTATGACAGGTGCTTTAAGCACTTAGTCAACAGTCACAGTAACTCTGTGCACAGAAGTTATTCTCATTTTACAAATCTACAACTCTAGAACTCTAGAAGTAAAGTAACTTGCCTGTGGTCTCACAGTTAAGATTTGAACCCAGAGCTTTTTTACTCCACAGCTACAGTCTTTTCTTAGGACACAAGGGTGGTTCGCGATGGGAAGCTCAAATTTAGATTAGCATCAGTCCAATCTCCTTCATTGGACGAAAGGGTGAGGAGGGCAGAGATTAGAAGCATCGTAATTTCTACAGCAGCGGCCCTGGAGCACTTTTTATCCAGGCTGGGGCCTAAGAACCCTGGTCATTTCTTGGCTGCCTATGTTCTTAGTTGTTTAGTAGATGTAGGGTAGCTTTTGAATTGGGCTAATCCATGAGACCTATCAAAAATAGTCTGGCTCTTTTTCTGGTCACTGCCAGGCTCTTGCCAGCAAGAAAACGGGAGAACTGAGGTGTGGCACTCTGGAGGCACCAAAGGCCTGGGGTCTGAGCAGCAGTGACGGACTCTGATCAGAGCACTTTACATCTGAGTTCTGAGCCAAGTAGCAAAACCGCTTTTCTTCTCTCATTTTTAGAGTCCTCGTGCCCCCTCAATCATCTATGTTTTGAAGAAAACAAAGTAAAATTTATTTCTTCGGATATGATTATTTTGTTTATAAGAATGAAAGTTGGAAAAATTGGTTGGAAGGAAAGGGAGGGAGGAAAATACACCGGAGGACCTGATCATTTAAACATCTCTTTAATAGACTAACATGTTAGTGTCTTCAATCTTGAATTTAACGTTATAGTACAAATATAGTGTACTTATAGTGTGATGTATTCATATATTCGTGTGCATATGTATGTGTGAATATATATTCACATGTACACGCATACTGTGTAGGTCTATACTTTATAATCAATAGTCTTATTTTCTCTGAATCCTGCCACTTGACCAGATCAATCCTGCTCTAAATCCATGGGTGCTGAGCCACAGCTAACCAAGTTTCAAGAAATCAGTCAAATATCTTCCAGGGACTCAGTGCACAGCAGCTCTGGGTCTGTAGAAAGAGCACTGGGCCTGGAGTTGGCAGATCTGTACCTCAACACTGTCCGCGATACCTTCTACCTGTGTGGCCTTGAGCAAATTACTTGCCTTCTCTCAATTTTAGTTTTCTCATTTATAAAGTAAAAATTAATATCACCTACCTCATAGGGTTGTTGCGAGGATTAAAATACAAGCTGTAAAGTATAAATCTTATGTTTAATTCACTTTTATTCTCTGATTCACTAGTAGTAGTCGCAGTTCTCTCATTCCTGTTACCGTCCAGGGGGTATACTTCACGATGCTCATATATGTGTGCCCCAAGACAGTAGTGGGGATTCGGGGGCCCTATTTCTTTCTGTGAGGGAGCATCTACCTTGTGCACATTAGTATCATAGGCACATAAGGATAGAGAATGCAAATAGAAAAGTAGAAGACACAGTTTTTGTCCTCCAGGAATTTACTGTTTAACCTTAAAGATAAATCATGGGGGAAAAAAGGCAGTTACCAAGCCATGAATGCCACTCATGAATGGGTACAGAATAATGCATTTTAAACTAGATAGGTTAATATATAAGATAAACTTGGTCTAGAAGACTATAGATATAGAAAACAATGAGCCAGGTTAGACTTCTTAGAAGAAATCATTTTTGAAGGAGGAAAATGAATAACTGAAAAGCATGAAGAGGATCCTCAGGAAAAGATAATGGCACTCATAATAATGAGAGCCAAGTTGGATGATCTCGTAAAGGGGAGAACCCCTAATATTAGCTGATGTAACCTTCACAAAAACCTTATGAAGTTGACACCATTATCTTCATTTTATGAATGAGGAACTGAGGTTCAGAACTTGTGAGTTGAAGCCAGGCTGTTTGACTCAACAATAATCCCGTTTCTTGGTGAGTGATTCCTAGAACAAGCATGCTGGGTTGTTGACCTTTGTTCAAGTCACTCATTTTCTCTCTATATCTTGGAGACTCTTTTATTATCTTCATCTTGGGCTTTTAAGATCTCATAGTCTATTTGACTGATCACTTCCCCAACTGGTTGGGATCACTCTGACTTCTACTGTGGAGTTTTTGAAGACGTTAGCGATCCCACTAAATTTAGTCCATATACAGAAATGGAAGCATGCCTGTCTTTCAAGCTTCAGATCAACCCAGATTGCATTTGGAGATCCAATTAGAGCCACTCAAAACTAAGAATGCTTTGAAAGTTAGCTATTGATTAGAAATGGGACTATTACCTTTGCCCAAACAATAAGCTCATTACAAGGCACTTCAGAGAGATTCAAGCATTAAAGACCTTGCTTTGATGACTTTGAAAAGGTAAGAAAAGGCAACAGAATTAGTGACAGAGTGTACTTTCCTCTCAAGTCAGAGACTAAAGATTGTGGGAAAGTCTTATAGACAGGAAGATATACATATAAATATATTTCTGTATATGGATAATAACATGTTTACTAGTTAATGGGCTCTACTTCCACTCTAGTATCTCTATTAGGGAAGAACTTAGTTGCTTACAGAAAATGTTGGAAAATATCAGTCCAGTGGAATGTTCAATCAAGGCAGTGGAGTGCTATTCTTTTAGTAACTCAAGGGATGCTCCTGACATGCCTGTCAGTATTCTGTAACTCAGTGTGTACTAGGCTACCCGCACTCTCTCACCAGTCTCTCCTGGTAGAGACAGCATCTTAAGAATGCTGGGAACCTGTAACCAAAGAAAAAAGGCATAAGGTCACTTGCTTTTTAATAACATATTCTTAGTTTCTGCAAAGTGACAAATTCATTCCATTATAGACATAGCTAACAAAATGGTATTCAACCCTCATTCTCATCTTACAACTAGTTGCTGCAAATAAAAAAGATTACATTCATTTATATTCACAAGTTTCTGAAACCACTTCAAGATACACCTAGTGTGAATAGACGTGTGTATGTGTGCACATGTGTGTGTGAGAGATCATCTTTCTTCATTTATTCAATCAACAACTATTTTTGAGCACCTACTAAGTGCCAGACACTGTTTGAGGTGGTTAGGATGTGAGAATAATAATAATAATAATAATAATAATAATAATAATAAAATCCAAAGATTCTTGCCCTTATGCAGCTTTTTTCTGGAGGGGAGGCATTGGGGAGACAATTAAAAATAAAAAAATAAATAAAATATATAATGTGTTAGAAGGGAATAAGAAAGGACTATGAGTGAAAAAAATAAAACAGGGTAAAAACAGTGCAGCCGGCCTGTGGGGAGGGGTGTGAAGTCAGGAGGCAGAGTGTTCTGCTAAGTGGGGTGGTCCGTGAAAGCCTCATTGAGAAGGTGTGACTTAAGCAAAGACCTGAAAGAGGTGAGGGCTTCAACTAAGTCGCTATCGAGCGTAAGAGCATTCTAGGCAGAGAGAAATGCATAGGGCAAAGGCCCTACCATGCTTGTGTATTAGAGAAATAGCAAAGAGACTAGTGTGAGCTAAGATGAAGCTAGGGGAGAAAATGGAGTAAGCTTGGCTTTCTACTTCTTGATTAGGAGGGTGTTTTCATACTTTTTATAAAGCTCAGAATGAAGATAATTTACTCTTTAAAGAGATTCATGTATTGACATGTAATACGAACACAACACAGTTAAGTTAAAGCAAAAGCAGGTAACAATAGTATTTATACATATGACTCTTTTAAATTTTAAAAAAGATATAGTCATGACTCTCCCTTTCTACTCGATACGCTTGAAAAATTTAGTATCAGATTGTAGGTTTCTTGAAAGCAGGAGCTGTGTCTTTGTGACCATATATAATATATGCGTGGTTATTTAATGTATGTAACATAATGCCCATTGGTAGGGATGCTAGTGAGTTAGCATTTAATATATATGTATGACTTGAGTAAACGTGTTTAATTATTCCTGTTTCTTGTTGAATATGGGATTTGCTGTCTCATTCCCAACACATTTCCTACAACCCTGTGCCATTCCTTCCAATTCCTTTGCAGTGACCTGGGGCTTTCCTGTTGGACTTTCTCATTCGCAGTGCAAGCCCATGTACAGAATAAGGTTTAACCAACTTGGCTTTTTACATCTCTCTCTTGGTCAGGAATATGGCTCGTTCTCTGGAGCTTTGATTGGGGATCTTTCTTCCCATTGAATTCTTCCCACTCATTATCCAAGTTGCTTAACTGTTGAAATGTTTTCCACCTTCAGATCTTTCCATCTTTTGATATCAGTTTCATACCTGCCTCAGTTCTACTTGAAGACTACTATTAAGTTAGTTTTAAGATTTCTATCCAGAAACATACTTATGTCTTAGAGTCTCACTCCCAGGAACTATTTTCCAGATGTCGTTCTGATGGAAAGCTCAGCTCCCAGCAAGCAGTCCCTGCTTTAAAATGGCTTTGATGAATGACCCACAGGAACGGTGCCAGTCCCTGAATTATCACATAGCACTTAAGGTGAGAAACATCAAGTGCTCTTTGTTGTTCCTCCATCCCTACCCTATATGAACAGATTAAGTAAATATAGTTTTGTTTGGCACAGTTAGGCTATTTCAGTCTTCGAATCCTAAAAATGCACATAGACTTTGACCATTCAGTAGTCTGTGGTGCTGGTGCTGGGGCCTCACTGTAGGCTGGTGACACCTCCCAAACACGGTGTGCTGCAACTTGTGCCCAGTGCATCCTGGGTGCATGATAGCCCAGTACAAACTCAAAGTTGCCCACTATACAAGCCGGGTGCCCTAGTGTCTGCAAGAATAATGTCCTCTGCCTTTTGGTGAACATATCACCGTGTTAATTTTCCCCTTTTGCACAATCCAGACACTGCATCTCTTTTTTTGATTGACGATACCATTGTACAACTTATCTATTCCCTTTGTGCTGCTATTCTATGTGTAAATTATCCTGCCGCATTTAATTCATACTCGCTAAAGAGAGCAACATAATGGACATTATCATTACCAAGAAACCACTTGAGTGGGGGTATCAGTATCACCTTCATACATCATCATCATCAGATTATTGTTTATATTGTTATTTTATCAGGTTACTACTGAAGCAGAAAGCCTTATTGCTAACTCCCCTCCCCCCACCCAGTGTTGTCCTGTTCCTCCCGCATGTGACATAGGACCAACTAGTATTGCTTTGTGTCCTGAAAGCGTCAGGCGGCCATAATAAATGAAACTGGCAGTGCAGTCTTGCCTTCTCGTCTGGCGAGAGTCTTTTTCTGTCTTCAACAAGGACTCTCTTTACCACCAGGATTCCCAGCAGTACTGCTCTTGACCCCTGAACCCAGACCCAGATCCTGAGGGGCTTCCCCACCAGCTCCAACTCCTTTCACCACACCCTGCTCAAGGCCTGGGGTAGGAGGGGAAAGGTAGGATAGAGTGTCAGTCAAGAGGATTACCCTTCCCCTACTCTGTTCTCTCTTCCCCTGTCACCGATTTCTGACCGCTGTCGATCCTATCAGGGGTCCATAAAGCAAGGAGGACTCTGGCCCAGGAAAGGGGGGTAGGGGTTAGGCAAACAGGCCAGGGAGGCAGTTAGTTGAAATTTAACCACAATATTCTTGGTCTCTATTGTTTTGAGTGAGGCCCAATATTTCCACAGCAGGATTATAGGATCTGATTAACCATGTTAGACAACAATGCCGAGCTGGGATGGGCTTCCCCTTCCAGCTGCCAATATGAAAAAGTAAATACAACAGCCAGATTTCAGAAGGGACTCCCAGCAGCCCCCAAGCCCTACTCTAACCATGCCACAGTTTTTGGCCTCAAAGTGAGAAGAGGGAGGAAGAGTGTGGCACTGCATGCTCCTTTAACTCCTGGCGCTTGGCCCGGCAGGACAAGTAATCTGGGCACAATCTTCCCAGGTGAGTCAATGGCTGTGTGCTCCCCACACCCTGAAGTTCTTCCAGTGCCTCTTCCGGGTTCCCCTATGCTGGCCCAGATCCTCAGGCACCCGTAGTAAGACTTAGGTGCTGAGACGCTAGCACTCATTCAAAGGGTCCAAACCTGCTGGGCTCTAGGATAGAGAATGTGAGTACAGGTAGGACTTAGCTTGGAAGAGCAACTGAGCCTTTGCTAGAATGCTTTGGTGCTACCTAATGAATTCCCAGGTGTCACGGTAGAGACATGAGACCCCAGAATAGAGAGGAAGCATAAAGGGCCACTGTAAAGCAAAGTCTCGGGAAATGAGAAAGTATTCCTCAAAGGATCTGGGATGAAAGATGGAGGTCAGATGGGCTTGTAGCTCAAGCAAAGAGGAATTCCCTTGGGTCCCTCTCCTTCACACACAGACAGGAACCTCATACCCAGCCTCTCAGAGTGGGATCTTCTGAGGCCCTCTCTGCGAAAACATAGAAGAAAAATAAGCAATAAGGAACCTTCGACAAGAATAACCAGTAGCAGCTTCCAGGAGGTGATAGCAGCTAGACAAAACTCTCCCTCAAAAGCATGGGCCCCCTTCTCCTCTGGCATTTCTGTCTCTAAGTGCCTGTCATACTCCATTACAATGTTGCGAGCCCATGCATTTACTGATGTCAGTAACAGGAACTAGAAACCGAGGGCCTTGATCTTCGAGTTTGGTGTCTTCCTTGCAATAGGTCACTTAACTCTTTTTGAATAGTTTCTTCTAGGAAAATTAGACAGAAAAACATCAGGGCAGAGCTTAGAAAAGCATGCCTTGATTGTGTCAAAACCCAGTTAAGATAAAGTTGCATCTGTTAGTAGTATAACGCCACCACCGTGATATTTTCTGAGTTAGGATTAAAAACTGACCATGTTCTCAAGGAGTATAACCTAATGTAAGGACGAAAACAAAAAGCACATGGGAAATGTGTATATAAACACAGATTACATTAATAGCGCAAATAGTGACGGGCAGGGTAAGCAGAACAGATAAAGGGAGCATCCCATATCGTGAGAAAAGGTTATTGGGAGGATTTTAGGCTTCCCCTATTATACTCTTGGAGCAAATCTTCCTGGTTTTGTGAATAGAAGAAAATGAAGGACAAAAAAATTGGAGAGAAGAAACTGCTCTGGTGACAAAGTCAAGACCAAGACTAAATCAGGACTAGAAGAGTCACGGCCTTTTCCATTCCTGCTCCTTCTGCCATCTTTATAAACGGAGGATCACGTGCGAGGCTCCTGCTTTTATCTCCCAGTGGACCAGGGTGAAGGAGGTGGCAAGGGCTTCAGAAAATAGGAGGTTTGAATAAATAGGAAGGCAAGAGTTCAGATGTACCACACTGTAAAATTAAGAAGCAGGAGGGCTGAGTATGCGGGAGACAAAGCTCTCTCCTTCCCCAAGTGCTCACTGTCAGGGACCCTCATCGACCTGAGGAAGGATCTTGATCTGACAGGGAGTCTTCCCAAGTCCAGAGCAAAGGAGCACAGCCTTCGCTCCGTCACAGTACACCCTAGGAATTCCCGGGCGAGCGCCTCAGGATGCTGTGCGAGGACAGGGACTATAGAAGCTCCTTCCTCCCTTCTCAATAACTTCACTATCCTTCAGAAACACTTCTTGATGCGGGAGACTGGCTGACTGGCGACGGGAGAAAAGAGAATGACACTAGCAGGGTTTTCCAGGACTCAGCTCGGGCTCTGCCTTCAAGGGCTGCTGGGAAAGCCCTTCCCGAGGCCTGAGGAACGGAGGTGCTGCCCAGCTGGAGTGCTAAGGGATGAAGATTTCCAGCAAAGAGCTGGCCTGTCCTGGCGGACTGTGGGGGAGGGGTGAGCCTGCCAGCCAGGCCGAGTAGGCCTTGCAGCCTAGGTGGCGCTATTTCTCTACTTTTTAGGTCAAGTTCCTGCAGGAACTTCCTCGAGGTCCCTAGTCCTGCTCCTGGTTTGCTGGCTTGCTCGTGTAAACCACCTTATATTATTTTTTTTTCTAAAAATACTCCAAAGCAATTGAAAGAGTCCCTTCTCCCACCAGCCAGCCCTGGCCCCAGCCCCGGCCCCGGGGAGCGGGCGGGTAGGCGGGGAGGTGGGCCACTGCTTTATTAAACACAGGGAAAACTAATATTTACGGAATAAAATTTATGGAGCAGCCACGAGAATTCGACCCTTTTATGTGCATGTGGAGTGGGGGTTGGGCCAGGCTGGGGGCCTCAGGGAGGGGCCCAAGCCAGGGGGCAGGGCTGGAATACAGCCCGGCTGGGCCAATTCGTCAAGGCAGGGATTTCCCTGGAGTTGCCCTGGGACAGATGATTCTCAGCCACCACCCCTAGCTTTGGGGGATAAGAGCTTCAGGGCAAGAATGCCCGAGGCAGGGCCTCTGGAAGCAGTGTTTATCGAAGGATGTGTTTGGGCAATATCCCCATGGAGACGGCAACCTTTGGGGACAGAGTGGGCAGTGGGCGGGGAGGTCACTAGGCATATTCTTATTCAATTTTTTTCAAAAGTACACAGTCTTCTGAGAACATGAAAAAAGTTATGCTACAGGGATTTTACTTATAATTTTGGGGGATTCACAAACCCCTGATCCCCCTATGATTAAAAAATGCCTCCTCTGGAGTGCTCTTAGGACAGGGGGATTATCCAGGGTGAATAACCCATATTTTCTCCCAGATTGCTAGGAAAATCTTTCCATTTTCCATGTGGTCTCATGTCTGGTAGATCCTGAAATTTAGCGATCTAAATTCTGCCAAAAAGAAACTAAAGAACAAAGTGAGCCATCTATAGATTGTTTTTACTTGGTTCCCAACTCACTTCAGTGACAGTTAAGACCGCGGGACGCACCATGGGACACTGTGGTCTGGAGGTAAATTAAG
The DNA here is from genome assembly GCF_902729225.1 of Pteropus medius. NCBI lineage: Eukaryota > Metazoa > Chordata > Mammalia > Chiroptera > Pteropodidae > Pteropus > Pteropus medius. The sequence continues at coordinate 22,853,932 of NW_024351729.1, forward strand.
TTATCAGCGGCAACTAGGAATGAGCCCCAGTGGAGCTCTCGGACTCTGCCAGCAGGTAAAGGCACGGGGTAAGTCTTGGATTCCTCAAATGCTCCTGAAGAGTGAATGGGGAATAGACATCTTATTAAAAGGAGGTCATAGGAGAAGGATGTTACAGTAGAAGATAGGAAAGAAGAACCTGACATCTTTCTTGGAAAATGTTTTCAGTAATATACAGAATAATACAGTTAAGAACTTAGCTGTCTGGGTTCAAATTCTGGCTGTTATTAACTGTGTGACATTCGATAAGTCACTTAATTTCTTCAAGACTTCATTTCCTAGTGGGTTAACAGTATCTTCCTCATATGATGCTGTGAGGATTCAATGTCAGGTGCTTCTTAACCTGGTATACAAAAACTGCGCAATAAAAGTTACTATTGCTCTTATTATAATCATTATTATTCTATTATTGCTTGGATTGTCCACTCTCCTGTGACTTGACATCAGGACAGAAACACCTGTCTCAGCTGGAGAGGATATGAGGATGAGGAGGCCCTTGACCATCACATGCAAATAAATCAGAAAAGGCCTCTGTAGGTTCTGCCCTTGACCCCTTCCTTCCTCTACCTAACAGTAGGACGACAGCTTCCAGTTAACATCTGAGTTCTACTTTCCTTCCTGTCTCTGCAAGGTGAAGTTTCAGATGGTCTTACCTATGAAGGAAAAGCTAGCAGAGAAGGCCAAGGGGCTTTGCCAATCCTGGTCTGCTAAATCTTGTCAGATTTGTCCGAAAAGTCAACTTTCTAAAAGTCTAAGATTCTGTCTACCTCACACAGCCTTTACATTTTTTCTTGCTAAGCATTATGGATTCTATAGGTCAATTCTGTTGTCCCTGAGAATTCCCGTGGCCACTTCCTGTTCTCTGTTGTCCTATCTTTCCTAGTTCTTGTCACTGTGTTATTTGAAGTGGAGTGAAGGATGGGAAAGTAAAATCCCTTTTTCTCCCACGCCAGTGAGAAACTACCTTGGTCCTAGTGCTCGGATCTCTTTGTAACTTCAATTCCATATTGTAGTTTAACCTGTTGTCTAGGCCATGGAAACAGACAAAAGACTCCACATCATTTGGGCAAAGGAGAGCAGCAGCCATCTGTTCTGCCTTATGCCTACCAGGGAGAACGTACTCAAGATCCAAGTTCCCGCGTGGAGGCTAAGCACAGGCCACAGCGGAGAAGCATAAGAAGAACCCGAAGGATGGGCCTGAAGGCCTAGGCTTTGTCCAGAGACGACAGTGGGGTGGAACTCGGCAAAGTGAAGCGGGTTATGTATTCCCCAGAATAAATACTCTCAAAAGCAGGCGAGTGTGAGTGTTTTTTATTCCATGCTAAAGAGAGAAGTGGGTCTCTGAGGAGTACCTGGGACTAGTAAGGACTCTTGAGAACGGGAGACAAGGTTTCCTAAGCATGTTGTGCCCTTTTACTGACTAGCCCCATCCCCTAAAGTCCACGGTAGCATCTTAGGTCTAGAAAACCTCCACTAAAAAGGAGGAGGGTATGTGATTCCCGGAGACTAGCTTCCACGTGGATAGGGAAGGCCAATGCCCGATGGGCTGGGGCCAGAATCCCTCGGTTAAGAGTACCCATTCCAGTGGCCTGTCAACGTGAACTTCAGTGATCTTGCCTCTGACTGTGTAACTGCGTCAGAGATAGCACTATCACTGGAGCGCCTTTCAAGGTGGCATTAGGAAACTATTGTCCATGTCCATCCTCAGCAGTTGAGACAGTGACAAGTTAACCGAAGAGTCCCCTTAGTTTCTTCCTCTTGACCTTTGACAGCTGAGGTCTCTGCACAGAGCCTGAAGTATCCTAGAAAAAAAGGAAGCCTGGAATTAACAGGGGTTTTGAATAGTTCCACTTAGGTTAGGAAAGGAACTTCCTCCGATGGCCCTGGTTAGAATGAGGCCTTCTTAAAGTGGCTGACACAGTGTTTTGAAGTCTACGTCAGGCAGTGAATGTGATATGAGACTCTATGCAAGAGACACACACATCCCTTCTCTCCCAGGAAGAGCCTCACAGGCCGTCACTGAAAGTGGGATAAGGTAGAAAAAAGTCAAGGCCCATCATTCGGTACAAGAACTGCAGAAAGGAGACAGCAAGAGGAGATGTAACAAACCCTGACTCTCCATCTAGAAAGCCACGATTCGGAAGCCTGGTAACAAATATCCCACATTAATTAAGGCAGCATCAGCTAGGCGGTGATTCCAGGGACCGCTGGCTTGGGAAACAGCAGTTCACGCCTCCAACTCTCAGAACGCCATCTAGGAAGCTGCTCACGACTCACTGTGGGCTCAGGCACCGGGAGGGGTGGTGCTGAGGAAACCGGCTCTTCTGGCTGGTTCAGAAGCTGGCCATCGGTTCCTTGCACGGAGGTACTACTTGAGGTCTGAGGATCTGAAATCAGAAAGATCAAGTGAAGTCAGTGATAAATGCTTTCTTATCAGGAAGACATCAGCGTTTACCAAGCATTCAGATAAAGGCCAGGGGTTGGTACTAATATGTAAACAGCAGTAGCCACAAATCCAACTTCCAGATGATTTCTGAAAAGCCCTGTTTCTACTATGAAGAGTCCCCAGGCCCACTTTTGAGTCAGGTAGACAAGAGCTTCCCTGACTCAAAATAGCCAGCTGGTCCTCTGCGCTTTTCCTGACAGGCCTCAGGGAGAGTCCTCTTTCTCTGGGTTCCCTGGCTGACCCTCCTGGGTGCCTAGGCCAGTTTAACAGAACCTTCTGCGGCGGTGGCAATGTTCTGTATCTGCACTACTCGGCTTGGTAGCCACTAGCCACAGGTGGCTGTTGAGCTCTTGAAATGTGGCTAGAGCAAATGAGGAAATAAAATTTTCGTTTTATTTAATTTTTATTAATGTAAACTTAAATAGTCACAAGTGGCTAGAGTTACCACAAACCTATTAAATAGCACAAACCTAGACCTTAACTCTAAGCCCAAGAGACCAAGTACTCTTGGAGCTACTCACCAGTGCCTTGATGCTTCTGCCTCACTTGGACCTCCTGTCTGGTAACTGCCATATAGAGATTCTGTAGATTTGTGACAAAGGGTCTTCCTTCACCAACACTGCATGCCTCTGGAAGTTTCTACAGGGGAGAGGAGATGCTGTCATTTGTTACGCTGTATTGCCAGAGAAAAGGGACTTAATATTCCACTGGCAGAATTGGCATCAACCCCTCAAAAGAATTTATATAAAGAAGTTAGATCTCAAATAGGGCACCCATATCCAAGCCTGTTGGGACCAATATATAGACCTCTTGGGAAATCTCCTTCTCTAAAAGGTAACTCTAAAGTGTATCTTTATTTCTTCCAATACTTAGTCTATTATGTTTTCTCATAAATACCCCATAGGTCTCTAGGCTCTTTCTTCCAAAGACATGACCTTGAAGAGGGCTGTTTCAGGAAATCACCTTCCTTAAATTGTCCCTAAGCTGTACAAATTATTATTTTAATGAAATTCGCTCCTAAACTTCCATACCAGAGAGGAAAATGAGAAATGATGAAATCCAGGGTAAGAGAGAGAGAAAAATATGGGAATGACAGACTAAGGGACAAGAAAAAATAATGGAGTTGTGACGTTCAGTCAGAGGAGGTGAGAGAAATAAAGTTTCCACAGCTTCGGAGGCTTACCTGACGTTTTCTATTCCCTATTGCAATCCTACTGTGCTTATTATAATCTATGAACTCACAATGGGGGTGATACTCCTCCTAAGGGGGATGAAAATTAGTTCTTGGGTGGGGGGGTGGTGGTGAAAAAAATCTTCTCTTTTAAAGTATAAAGTACAGATACACATAAACATAAACAGAATTTTGGTATGTCTTTCATATTATAATTTCCTGAGGGGTGTTATTAGGAAAAAATGTCTTAAGGGTTCTTTAGGGAGGTGATAATGAAAAAAAGGTTGAGAAACACTGTTATTTTCACATTATATTTATGATTCCTTCAATACAGAATGAACTGTAGATTTATGTTTATAGCAAAGTGCTTTGCCTAGTTTGACTTTCATATTTTTGGCTGAACTGCGTTGAAATAACGTTGAAGACCGAAGGAAGTGCAAGAAAAATGAGATGAAAGAGTATGGTACCCAGTGGTCCCAAACCTGGCTGCACTTTAGAATCCTGGAAAGGGCCCAGAACTACTTCATCTGTCCCTATGCATGCAAATCGTTACGCTTCCCAGCCAAGTTAGCAGGTCTCCCACGAAGAAGTGCCAGCAGCTCATATGAGAACTAAACCAAGAATCTTGGATTGGCCCATATCTCTTGTCAAGGGCACTTTCTCTGGGCTACAGGGCATTCATTGCTGAAAACCCACTGTGGAAGAAGAACAGAAGAGAGAAAGCGGGAGAAGCCGTGAAGTAGTTGCTAAGCCAGGGTCAAGATGACACAGTTATCTTTCTCTGAGCACGGTGGTGGCTGAAAAACTTGTTGAACCTTAGGAAAAGTAGCATACACGTTTCTACTCCAACCCAACTCCCATAAAAGTTATACCAGTCTTGGACTTTCACTGCAAACCACAGACAATGAATCAGAAGCCCTGAGTCCAAACTTTACTTCCAGCCAGTAAGCACGCTAGCAGTAAAACAGCGCTCCTCAGCAGCATTACCTGAGGAATGAACTGAAACAGGAAAGGTAAACTATCAGGCCACACACCTCCACCTCACCTCACTCTCCATCCAGGTTCGGCTCTCCCCAAGCCACCTCCTCCCACACAAAGTCCTCTACTCCACAGGCAGAGAGCCTTGACAGTGGAGAGGCCAACAGCTCTTCTCCTTCCTCATATCTCATGTCTCTAGGATCTCCCTTCATACTGCTCAAGAGATGGGGCCTCTCTCAGTGTCATCCATACACAGCTTGGTAGGCACTGTTCTGTTTGTATAAACGGGCTCGGCAGAATCTAGGCAGTCCAGGGTCATTGCCTCCTGCCCCTTCTTTGGAACTAAACAGACCCATAAATTTCCCAGGGTGATTTTTAGCCAGCTCAGGTACTTAGTCTCAAAATGAAGTATGAGAAATGAAAGGCTGCTAAAGCCAGTGCTGTCCTGGACCAGAGTCCAAATCTAGAGCCTATGTATTAGCCCACCCTCTGTCCTCCCGCTTCTCAGAGAGCTCTGGTCCTACGGTTGCTGCCAAAGGTTATCCTACTTGAGTATACAGTCTCAGAAAAGTACTAGAGAAAGAATATTGGTATATTTGCTGCGTATTTACTGCGTGCAATGCACTGTTCTAAGTATTTCATGTATTAACCCATTCTTGTCTTATTCACTGCTATTTCCCTGGCACCTAGAATAACCTGGCCCATTAGTAGGGGTGCAATAACTATTTGCGAATGAATGAACATGGTAGGCAATAGTACAACCTCATTTTCGTGAGGAAGCCACGGATATTAAGTGGTGGAGTAGGACTGGAATCCAGAGAGTCTGGCTTCAAGGCCCACAGATATAAAAAGTACCCTATTTACTTCTCTGAACATCAGGATTTTAGTCAAAAGGGGAATACGGCCTTTACCAGGATCACTACCCTCAACCTGTTACATCGCAGATCATCTGCCTACATTCTCATCCAGCCCAGGAACAAGCTCCCTCAGGTGACAAGAAAAAAGTGAACAGATGAAAAAAGAGGCAGCTGGTCCTACCTGGAACCCTCAGGGGCTGAAAGGCCACACTCTCAATCCTATTCTAGCTGGTCCCCGTCATCCCTGATTCCTTGGAAATCATCTGCAGAATATACTAGGGAAGGGAGGTGAAGAGGCCCGAGCGTGGAAAAGAGGAAACTTTAGCTCCCTGTGCAGGACAATGGTGAGGGCGAGCTGGGGCAGCTGGCAGAGATCAAAGAGAGAACGCTAGAGTCAGGACTAAGAAAAGCAAACAGTAGTGCCTCCTGCTTTAAGTACAACTGAGCCCGGAGCAAAGTGTACCAGCCACAAAGCGGGTCACTGCCCAGAGTGGGGAGGGGAAGAATACTGTATAATGTGTTCTGCTGCATAATGTGTTGAACTGATTAACCCAGAATCAATTCTACTGAGCAAAAAAGTTGAGATACCGACTCAACTTTGCCAGGCACTACAGGATTGGGGGAGGGGACAGAGATGTACCAGGCCTTCCCTCCTCAGAACAGGACTGAGTTCGTACAGAGATGAGGAAGTCAGAGTCGCTGCCTCAAAGAGTTTATATGTACATGTGTGTGTGTACTTTTTATTTATAATATAATACAATACAATACAATACAATACAATACAATACAATATATATTTTTCAAGCATTATGCTATAACAGAGTTATAAACAAAATGTAATAGGAAGAAACCCAGAGAAGAAGAAAGAGACAAATTCTGACTGAGAGTCCAGCAAAAAGCTTCAGAGGCGGTGGAAGTATCTGAAGCATAAGATAGGCTGTGTGGACACATCTCATGGGAAATGAGACCAGAAGGCTAAATTCATATCCACTAGTTTGCAAAGGACTTCGTTTTCTGAATTAAGGATATGCCCATGGGAATGTCCTTTTGTTTCACAAAGCGGCTTTCTCTACTATACTACTGCTTGCCAAGGCTTCCTTGGCTCCAAATTAATATTGATACAACAATGAGGAATCGGAAGCTTCCTCTAGGTTTCCCTTTTGTAGGCTTTCTGCTACATTTACGTAAATTCTTTTAGTACTTCTTCGCTGCTTACTGCCAGTACTGTCAACAGCCACAGGAGCTATATCACTCTCCCGTCTCCGAGAGTTATTTTACTCTCCCATCTCCAATCCACTAAGAGTTTGGCTTCTGCTATACGGCCATATCAGAAGCTTTAGAAAAACCAAAGTTACAGAAATCCTGCAGGGCATTTTATTTTCCCTCTTGTCCCTACTGCAGTCCATCTTGGTTCCTAGGGGCCACACTACCCTCTTAGCAATAACTCCCATCTTCATCAGGTCTAAAATTTGTTCCCAGTGGTCCAGAAATTCTAAGACTCCTTCCTACTCTCTGATCCCACCCATCAGGATCTGTTGGAGAGATCCCATTGCCATTTTCAACTAGAAATAAGAGGTCTGATCCTATCCTACCCCCACCTCCATCTCATCCCTCCTTTCTTCTGGGGCTATTTTCAGAAAAGAAACCTTTAGGATCCTGGTAGGGAAAGGCTGGACCCCGATACACTGCTCACCCTACTCAATATAGGCCCACAGGCTGAGGATACAGATTTCACAGAAGAAAAAGGGAAAACGAACAAAGTGGAGCTTCTCAGCATTAGCCTCGAGCAGGTCTTTGGTTCTGGCATCAGCTCCAGAAGCTGGCACAGCCCCAAGTCCCTGACACTGACCGTCGCAATGTTACAATCACAAGGCAGGGCCCTCAAAACATGGCTTCCTAAGGGTAAGAACTCTTCTCCTATCCCCTGCAATCTGGTAAACTCTGCTGGTAATGGATACCAACTTCCTTCTCGGGGAGCCCAAGCCTCAGTTTAGGAAATCATCATCAGCTCCCTTTAGGAGTAAGAGCACGCTGAAAACCCTTCTAAGGTCTCCAATTACCAAAGGGTTACCAAGATAAATAGAAAAGAACAAGAAAAATGGTTTGGGAGGGGACTCTAATGAAAAAGACTTGTCAAGAAACAGAACTTCTGCTCTACCACCCCCCTGCCCCGCCCCAATCCATCCATTTACCAACTATTTACTGACCACCTAGATGTGGAGCAATGGAGAGAGATGATGGAGGTGAGACTAACAACATCTACGCCACAGAGTTCGTGAAAGGATTAAATGAGTAGAGTAAGTAATCAAAAAATGTGTCCTTTCCCTTTGCAAGACACACTGAGATCCTTCTTTCCTGGCCCTGGTCCATTGCCAAGGAGGCTCAAGAAATGCCCTAATGCTATAGTGCACAGAGAAGCCAGGGTTTGACACAATTATTAACCCTTCCCCACTGTATTCCAAAGTATATGACCTAAAAATTCAGTGACTAGGCGAAGCCCAGAGCAGGGAGATACCTGTTCACTGCCCACCATTGCCACACTAGCCCACTCCTCAGTCTCCGGTGAAGACCGAGGCCGCATGGCTTTTCTATCAGAAGGTCCTCATTTTAAATTCTGGCTTTGCCAGTGAGTGGCTATGTTACTAACCTCTTTTAGCCTCTGTTACATCACCAGAAAAATGAAGAAACCAATACCTACTTGTATGAGACTGACAGACGGATTATACAAGGTAACATTTGTAAAGGTTGCCTGCTCCGTATATATGATGTCTCTCTAACTCCCCCGAACGGCTCTCGATGCTTCTCAAATATCTCCTTTAGTCTCCTCATATTCAGGAGCTACCCAAGAGGCCAAGGTTTCACTTTCATTCTCTTCACCCTCTTTTTTGGGGGGTGGGTATAACAGAGGAGAGTAAATCTACCCCCTGCAGGAGCACACAAAGCACAATCAGCTTGATCCTCAACAAGTTCGAGCAGTAGATTCCACACGGCCCACCTCATCCAACAATGCTTCTACTGGGAACCATTTCCCGCCACCATTTCCTGCTCCCTAATGTGCTCAGGCTATGGCATTTCCACCTTAAAGTAACGCACTCAGTAAGACTATTTGGAAAGCAGAAAAACGTGACTTGCAGATACGTCGACCAAACAGTTAACGGCCAAATGGTTTCTGATGGGATTAATCTCATAGTAGCTTCAGAGTCAGAGAAGAAAGGTTAATGGGACAATAAGGAGAGAGATGATGGTGATGTCCATCTCACTCTCCCTATTCTCCGCTTCCAATTTTTCCACAGCATCTCACTGGGATGAGCTGCTTCTGAGTTTCAGGCAAGATCCAACCTGAATACCCCTCTGTTTTCTTAGTCCACTGATCACAAACTTGGGTGACTTGGGAGAGAACACAGTACCCTAAATACACAAGGCACACTGCCCTTGAAGATCGTGTGTGAAGTCGATGAGACAGCTGACACAGCTCTTATGTTTGGTCTGGTTTAGCTTTGTTTGGGTCTGTGCCGCACCAGGCCTGCCCTAGCCATTCTGCCCTGCTGCTGCTGACCTCGCCCGGCCCTCCCATGAGCCTCTGGCTCCTGAGCACCCACCCGCTCAATGCTGGGCTCCTAAGGAAAAAACACAGAGGCCTGAACTTAACCTTGTATTCGGGATCTTGCAAATTATTAATAGTCTACCTCACCCCTCCACCTTCTTAACACAAGGTGGGAGAATGGATGCACGCAAACATGCATACATTCGAGCAGGCGTGTATGCGACCTAGTCAAATCATTAATTCACTTTTTTGTAGCCATTCTTCAAAATGGGATAATTCTGCTGCCTCACTCTTTCTCATGGCGCTGGAAATATATTGTAGATAAGATAGGTGCAGAGTTCAAAATAGTTTGAGATAAAGTCCAGTCTTACTTATATTATTCAGATTTTTGTGGTTCTGCTTGAGGCCTACCTACCTCCCTGAACGGCACAGTCAGAAGAGAAGGGAGACAGTAGAAAGACTATACAGAGAGGTCTAAACAGGACGCTTGAACAATATGAGTAAGATTAACATTTTGGAATACGTTCAAAGTACTAGGTATTAGGCTAAGCGTGTAAAACATTATCTCGATTAATCTCCACAGTAACCCTATCAGCTAGGCACTGAAATCATTTTCATTTTGTATATGAGAAGACAAAGGTTCAAAGAGGTTACGTAATTTCACCAAAACTTCGGCTAGAAAGTAGCAGAATGGAGAGGTGGGAGACCCAGGAAACTGAACTCTAGAGCGTACACTTGAACTGCTACACTATGAAGCCCCTTGGAATCACCCAATGAGACATCCATTTCTCTCTGCCCTCTACACCCCGCCAGAGGAAGGCTGGTCCCTATTCTGAGGTCTACTTGTTCTAGATGCTAGCTCTCATCTTCTTTCTTAAATCTCCGAATAGCTCAAGAGGCTGATGGAGGGAAAAGAAAATGTCCTCCAGAGAAGGAAAGCCTGACTTAACCCCTTGGTATCCTCCAATGGTACTAGAAAATCAGAAAAATGAACCTCTGGTATGGGGAGGCTCTAGGCTCTAAATCTCCTTTTAAAATTAGTACAGCCCCTCAAAGTCATAGCAGGAAGGCCTCTCAGCTCTGCCCCAAAAGAAAAATAATGGTAAAGGGAGTGGAAGTGAAGGCGGGGGCAGGGACTGCTGCTCTCATAAGAGCCCTTTGTGGTGGCTGCCTCTGAAAGGAGGTTTTGCTAGACAAGGTGGAACTTCTCAAGGTGACAAGCAAATGGTACAGCCTAAGCTGTGACCCTTTGCTCACTTCTTAACTACCCCCTCCCCCTTGGAGGGCCAGAGCCTAAACTGTCTCCAAAGCCCCACCCGGCCCCAGCACAAACCCCCAAAGCCCCACCCGGCCCCAGCACAAACCCTGGCTTTCTAGCCTGGAAAGAGATTAAGGGGCAGCAAAGGGGCTGCGGGGACAAAAGTGGTTTCCTGGGGGGTATGAATCCTCAGAGGCCCTTGGAAAGTGCAGTAGCAACCCTCATTCCCTCTTTTCTCTACTCCCAACTCCCATTCCTTCTCCAAGAACAAGCAGTTTCTGTCAGCTCTGGCTCAGGGACGAGACTCCGACCAGCCTACCAGGGGACAAGTGTGAATGACAGTTTAGGATCTCTCTCCAATTCTGCCACCTTGCCATCCTTTTCCCAAATGGAAATGAAACAATGTGGTAGAAATCAGAAAGAAAAAAGCATCAGGTTTAGTAACAAAAAGCAAATCACAGCTATACGGCAGGCATCTGGCTCTGAGCGTGCTGATCCCTGCCCTGGGCCACGAGCACTATGCGTAACTACATATTTCATTCCTTTTTTTTTTTTTTCCTGTTTTAGTGGAAGGGAGGACAGTCAGCTAGCTGGGTCTGTAGGGCACAGAGGTGATTTAGAGGACCTGGTAGTATTCTCTGTAGGACATCTACCACCAAAAGGATTCTCTTTCACTCCAATTACACGCTTGACAGCTGGGAACACAGCCCATGGTGGCTGTGATCTCGTGGGGTCCCTGCCCCCACCCTGCCTGCTCCCTGTAGGGTGACACAGTGTCCTCTCCACCTTACATAATCTTACTCTATAATGAACCACATCTCTCTCCCCTCCCTTCCCCGCCACCACACACAATCAAGGCTCAATCTTTATGACCTTAGGTAGATAAAGATCATAAAGGAAAAGACTGATAAATTGGACTACATTAAAATTAAGAACCCTGTTCCTCAAAAGACACAATTAAGAGAGGAAATAAGCAAGCTATAGAGTAGGAGAAAATATTTGCAATACATATAACCAACATAGGACTTATTTCCAGAATATATGAAGAACTCTTAGAAATCAATAAGAAGAAGACAAATAACCCAACAAAGAATTGGCAAAGGGCTTGGTCATATCTAAATGACCAGTAAGTCATTAGGGAAATCAAAACCATAATAGGACATCACTACGTATTTACTATAATGGCAAAAAGGAAAAAGACAGATAATACAAGCGTTGACAAGGATGTGGTACAACCGCAACTCTCATATGCTGCCTGTGTGACTATAAATTGATATAATCACTGTGGAAAACTGTCTGGCAGTATCTACTAAATCTAAGCAAATGCACGACTATGAAACAACCATTTCACTTTTATGTATAGCTCCAACACAAATGAATAAATAAATTATGGTACAGTCTTACAATGAAATGTTATACAGAAATGAAAATTAACAAAGTACTGCTACACACAACATGGATGGATTTCATAAACATTTTGTTGAGTGAAAAGTCAGACACAAAAGAGTGTATGCCACATGATTCCATTTATATAAAGTTCAAAACAGGAAAATTAATCTATCATATCGGAAGTCAGGAGAGTGGCCACCCTCTGCTAAGTACTGGAAATTTTCTAGTTCTTAATTTGGGTGCTGATTACACCGCTATGTTCATTTTGTAACAGTTCTTCAAGCTATATGCTTGTGATATGGGCACTTTCTGTATTCATCTTATATTTCAATTTTAAAAGTTTATTAATAAAAGATAAACTACTACAAAAAAACAATTTGGCAGGGCCTCAACAAGTCAAATGTAGTTATTATATAACCCAAAAGAATTGAAAACATATGTTCATACGAAAACTCATACGCAAATGTTCACATAGCATTATTCATAATAACCCCAAAGTGAAAGCAACTCAACTGTCCATCAGCCGACAAGTGGACAAACAAAACGTGGTATAGCCACATAATGGCATATTATTCTGCCATAAAAAGGAATGAAATACTGATACTTACTTCAATGGATGAACCTTGAAAACATAATGCTAAGTGAAAGAAGCCAGACACAAAAGACCATCTATTATATGATTCCATTTGTATGAAATATTCAGAATTGGCAAATCCACATAGAGACAGAAAGTAGATTAGTGATTTCCAAGAGCTGGCAGTAGGGGAGATGGGGAATGACTGCAAATGGGTACGGGGTTTCTTTTTGGGAGTGATGAAAAGGTTCTGAAATTAGATAGTAGTTATGGTTGAACAACCCTGTGAATATTGTGAAACCACAGAACCGTACACTTTTGGTGTATACTTTTTGGTAAATGTTATGGTATGTGAATTATATCTCAATTTTTAAAAGAATTTTAAAAAAAGATAAAGTCTCTATTCTCCCACTCTCCTCTGCCTGTTTCCTCTTATAGGAATAGACTCTGGGGCTCCAACAGGCCTGGACAGCTTTTAAAGGACTTTAACATAATCAGTGGAGCAGATTCCTGCCTAGTGACTGAGTGACTGGAGTTAGCGTAGAATGGGGACAGAGCACAGGATCTAAAGCCACATGGCCTAGCTTTGAAAATAACTCCACCACTTACATATTCATTCTTATGGTCTTGTCCAAGTGACTTAATCTCTTTGGGCCTCAATTTTCTCTCTATAAATGAGTAAAATAATTCCCATCAATAAAGGTGGTTGTGAGAATTGTTAAATGAGATAAGGTATGGAACGTATTAATTCCTTTCCCGTGAAATTTCCAAGCAATCTCAGCTCCCTGAAGGCAACTAGAAAATGCACTTTATTTCAGCAAAACTGTGTGGGTTCTGGAGTTAAAATGCTCAAATCCCAAGTCCATTACTTTGCCTTTCTAAGCCTTAGTTTTACCCATTGTAAAATGGGGATAATAACACTACCGCACTGTAGAGTTATGATGAGGGTTAAATGAGACAATACATGTAAACTGCTCTCTACACTGCCTGGCACACAGAAAGCACTCACTAAGTATTAACTGTTATTATTAATTCAATCATTAAACAAAATTGAGTATGCCAGATAGCGTGCTGTGTCCTAAGGATAAGACAGAGTTCACTGCCTTCAAGGAGCTCATAGTCTGGTTGGGGAATCAGACGCATAAACAAATAATTGTTCTTCATGGCCAGGCACACACTGGAGCCTTTGATTCCCAGTCAATAACACTAGGTCTAAGGCATTAGAAAACAAAGCTGGATATGTAAGGAACGGTGTGTGGTGGGGGCAGTGGTGAACAGACTAACTATGAATCAACAGTAGACCCTTCTTTTTTCCATAAATAGCCTACAAGAATCTAGATAAATAGGCATGCAGACTTCCTCCTCGTCATGACTACAAACTGGCCGGGGGCTAAAGGGCATCTCCTATATATCTGTCTCCCCTGCTCTTCCAGTGGCTGGCTCCTACTCACCTTTTAGATCTGTTTAAATGTCACTTCTCCTGGACCCCTGACCATGTCATGTAAAGTATTTGTTCTTATAGCACTCTATTCTTTTTCCTCTAAACAACTGTAATAAAGTTCTATTATTTGTTTGCTCATTTCCCATCTCCTCCACTAGGCTGTGAGCTCCTAGAGTTCAGGTTCATTCAGCATATATTTGCCAAATATCTACTATGTGCCAGGCTCTGAAGTAGGTGCTGGGAATTCCATTTGGGAGCACAGACATGGCCACTGCCCTCATGGAGGTTATATCTATATTTGCAACAAAGCTTTGAGATAGAAGTTTATCCCTCTTCTGACTGGCCCAGTTAGATATGAGCCCTTAGCTGCCAGTTTCTCACTGAGTCTAAAAAGCAAGAGGCTGGCGCTCTGGGGACTCCTTGGTTCTTCCTTTTGCAATCCTACATTCCCATGCTCACAGTCCAGAGGAGTTTAAGCTAGGGCCAATGGCACAACCTCAGAGCCAATTCTACAAGTTCTTTCCTTATAAAGCATTTCATGTCAGCATTCTAAGAGCAAGAACAGTTGGTATTAAGTGAAAGATATACTGGCTGGGGTGGGTAGGACGTGAGACTCTTCCTAAACCCACAGAGAATAACTAAACCTGGCACTCAAATAACTAGATCTGGAAGTACTGAGCTCTCAGCACTTTTCGAATTCAGTGCCTTGAGATTGTCAGACAGCTGCTTCCCATAGTCTGAGTTTCTCTACCATTGAACCTGACTTCATCTCAAAGGGGGCTTCCTGCTAAAGCCAGCCTGAGGTCTAGAAATGCTGAATTAGTCTCCAGTAAATATATTCTACTGCAAACTCTCTGGAGCAGGCCAAGGGAGATAATAAAATTCAAAGGATTATTTAAAAAGCTGCTTCAAATTCTGTATTAAATGAACAAGGGTGTGCATATGTGTGTGTGTGTTTATACAAACACACAAATATGAAATAAATCCTTGGTTAATAGCAGGAGATAATGTCCTGAATGCAGATTCAGAGGAAAAATCTCAAGTCACAGAAACAAATACATTTATTCATTCAAGAATCACCTACTTGGCATCTTCTCTGAGCCAGATTGTTCTAGGTCCAAAGAAATAAATGAATGATTGTGCGTTCGACAAAATATTTTCAGTTCTATGATACAGGTCTATATATAGTCTGCCATGAGAAAACAGTAAAAAGCAGGCAGGATTTTTCATCCTTGTCAGGGATTTCCCAGTCCACTCCCAAACTTCCTGCTCTTAACCTGCACGACAGGTAAACAGAAGCAAGGCTATGGGGTGGATCTGGAGGGTGGGAATGGGGTCAAGGTATGTCCATTAAATCAGAACAGCAGGTTGAGCTGAAAACAGGAGGGAAATCCACAGGACCCAGCCAACTAATAGCCCTGGCTCAAATCACTCCTGCCAGATCTATCAGAATTAATGATGCGACTGTAGGAAAGCTGGCAAGGAGAAACAGTGCCATGTGGAAAATTATGTTTGTAGCTAAATCTGCGTGAGACTGTCGCAGGAAAATGAGATTCTCTGGAAATCTCTGCACACAAATTCCTAACTCAGCCCCAGGTTAGGTGAAGGCACATCCTCAGCATTAATCTCCCTTGCCCCGCTCTGAGCAGGTCGTAAGTATCATGCTGTTCTCTTGGTGCAGGGACTTTGCAAATCCTAGATGAATACACTGAGCCCATCCATGATGGGTCCAACATAGAACCACCTATAATTTGGAGAAAATGAGTATGGAAAGAGTGGCTCTCCCAGGATCCAGGATCAGTGGGGAAGGGATACATTTCTTCATTCAACATCAAAACTTTGCTATTAACTACATTTTCTCACCATACTAATATAACGCTACCTAGTACCAACAGTTCAGCTCTTCCTGGATTCATATTGATATAGCTACACTCTACTTCCTGGTTTCTTTGATGATCAATAGCACGTATTTTCTAGATGGATGGTACAATATGACTATGGAAGAAAACTGTTGTCTCTATCAAATACGACTGACTACAGAGTAAATTAAGGTGGCCAACTCAGTTAAGCTTCCTTCTTTGAGAGTATGTGCTATTTACTCAAAGCCCCTTTGGAAGGGCCAGATGAAGGAGGGGGTCAAATCTGTACTATGTGACCCTAATCTCCTGGCCCCAGCTAATTAATTAGAGCAAGGGTGGACACTTCATCCAAGAGAACCCAGTCCCTGGACCAGATTTTCTCTGCCAGGTATGTGACCCAAAAGTCAAAGAACCTGGATTCTTAGTTTTGTTTGTCTGTCTATTTGCTTTATGCCATAGACTCCTCTGGCAGTCTGGTGAAGGCAGACCTTTTTTAAATGCATAAAATAAAATATATAGAATTACCAAGGAAACCAATTAATTAAAATGCCACTATTTAAATACGAAAAAAACAAATTTATAATATAATAACATATGTGCTCCTTTATTGATACCAGTAGTGGGTCTAATAACTACCATAATTTCAAGTAGTGATTAGCATAAACTATATTTCACAATATCTGCAGTGACTATAAAATGACAGGAAAATATCTGTGATTTCTACTGGTGACAAAAATCACAGATACTGCTAAAGCCACAGTGGTTTTTGCTAACATTTATAATAAAAGGAAATGCTAAATTTTAGTTACAGGTTAATGAAAATAAAGATGTAATCTGTTCCCTACCCAGTTCATGAAACCTTAAATTCTAAGCATGGATTCTCAAGGAATCCATGGACCCCAGAGTAAAAACACCTGCTGTAAAGACTCTCATTGGATGACAGTGGCTGCTTAATGAAAGGTCTATATAGAGCTAGTCAGAGTTAGGAGCAAGACAGCCAAAACCACATGTAAGTCAATAGTTTGTAGGAGCAGAAACAAACTGGCAGTGGGTTGGCTGTGAGGAGCAGAGATGAGCACTCCTGAGATCACAGAGAAAGAAGCTGCCTTTCCAGTTCCTGCGAGGCATGGTTAACTCTCCTGAAATTAGGAACCGAGAGTTCTCCCCATGCCCTTTCAGTCAATTTCCTTTTTTCCTTTTTACTAAAACTAATTGAGGGGGATCTTCCTTACAGTTAAACGCTGAGATAATACCTTAAACAAATGAGCTTACTGAAATATATTTATAACATGCTGTGTTTATTTGTGTATATTAACATTCCACAAGATTACAAATTCCTAATATCTGAGAGTATGCACACTCTCGATTCTGTAAAGCCCATGGCTGCTGACCACCATGAACCTGCTGTAGCGGATACTAATAATGTCAAATGCCTCAGGGGAGGGGGCAAAGCTGCCTTTTCTCTGCTCGGTGGCTAAACCTGGCAGGCAAACCTGGGCAGTTTATCTCTAGATATTGAGCTTGTAGGAGGCAGACAAAATGGAGCAGGGTGGAAAATCAATGAAGAAGTCTCAGCACTATCAGAATGACTGCAGATCTTTTGGCTTAGGGAGGGCAAGGGCAAAAGAGAGACATAAATGTCCAGGAGAAGAAACCGAAACTGTCAGAGGTCCTCTTGGTGGTGGTACCTGGTGTTTATTTTATTATCCTTTAATCCTTATATATTTCATATGTTTTTATATGCACTAAATACCTTATAGTAAAAATATTTTAAAACACACAGTGAAATCCAAATCAAACATCCAAATGAAAAAGTGAAAATTAACACAACATCTGTAGTGACTACCGAAGTCCAAGCACGGCAAGTTCATTGAGGGGTACACTCTGGAGACCTACAGTAGTGCCTGGCCCCCCCATTCTCTGAGTTTAAAGAAGGACAAGGGTTCCAAGCAGTTGAAGGAAACAAGAAAACAAAAGAAAATTCTGGATACTAAGTCATTTTCCAGAAAGTCGAGAAGACTGGCAGGTTGTGGGGTTAGGAAGTTGAAATGGTAGAAGGTCAGTTCCTAAGCCCGAGTCATCTACCACTAGTTTAGCTCAAAATACTCACAACAGGGCACCTGCCTAATCCATGGTTGAGGCTGCAATGGAGGGATGTGACCCCAAATGGTCCGATGATGACTCTAAAATCTAGTGCCTAGGGAAAATTAAGCAGGGCTAACAAGGCGTTAAAGAGATACCAGAAAAAGATGGAGAATGGGGAAAAAAAGGAGAGGTTAAAAGATATACTTCAAGTCAGACCTCGACTCAGGCAGGACAGGGGTTTGGTGGTACCGTGGCAGTGGCGAGGATGGGTGGTGGGAGAAGGGGGCTGGACAAAAGCAGTGTGAAATCCACAGAGGAGTCAAGACAGGCCTGATTAGGAGGAAATTTCCCTACGCTGGTGTGAACAGGATTGAGGCTAAAAGCTGCTTCCTGAGACTTCTAGTCCCTTAGCCCTGAACTGAGCACTCCGTGTTCTGTCTCCTGTCTATAGACTTGGTACTCTAACATGGCCGTATCATTTGTAGTTACATAGTACATCTTGCATTCTTTTGGATCTAGGTTTCACTGAGGAGAGAATGCCCTAGTTACCTAATTTAGCATTTCCTAACTGATACACTCCACTTCCTTGCAGAAAGCCATAATCTTGTGGGTTTAAGATTCCCACTGAGTATGCTAACCCCCTATCCTCAGGCTCACTTAGGAGGCGAGAACAGGCAGCCCTGACACCAGGCTGACCCTAGGGAACACAGCAGCTACTCCAGGGTTCATCTCCAGGTGAGAGGATGAAGAAAGGACCAAATCTAGGCTCTGGTTACAGGGCATCTTGAACACCTGTTGATAATAAAACATTATCTGTCAAGCCTTCGGCCCTCCAACCCACCAAAACAGAGAAAGAAAATGGGAGAGAAATTTTATTCCCTCTGATTCCCACCCCAGGGAATAACATCGGCCCCCTCCACCCCAAAAGCCACTTGTCAGAGTAGAAGGGCACCTAAAAGAAGATCTAAAGGAAAGGCTCACCAGGGATGTGAAAGACTCTATTGGTCTCCTCTTAGAAAGGGAAAGTGGGCAGTGGATGCTGCAGAAAGACTAAGGGACACATGGCCAAATCAGCTTTCTTCCTTTCCTACTTCCATTGAGTCCAACTACCAAGGTAGCTCTTGTAAGAACTTTAAAAGATCGCTCCAGCATCCAAGTGAAGAAAACACTGTAGGAGAGCAAAGGCAGAAGCACAGACACCAGTCAGGAAGCTACTGCAGTTATCATGGCAAGAAACAACGGGGCTCAGATCCAGGTGATAGAAGCAGTGGCAGAGTCTGCATTTATTTCGAAAGAGCCAATAGGATTTCCTGGGGTATGAGAGAAAGACGGAGTCGAACATGATTTTTAACCCAAGCAAGTGGAAGGATAGAGCTGCCGTCAATTGAGAAGGAGGTTATTGGGGAAGCATGCTTGGCGTATGTGTGGAGAGGACGGTGGGGGAAATCAGGAATTCAAGCTGAGTATGTTGAGTTTGAGATGGCTCAGATGGAAATGTCGAACAGGCAGCTGAAAACATAAGTCTGTTGTTTGGCAAGATCTGAACTGGAGATATAGGTGTAAAGATGGTATTTAAAGCCATGAGATTGAATGTAATCACCCACAGAGTGAATGTAGGTAGAAAATAGTAGAGGAACAAGGAATGAACCCTGGACGTAGTAAAAAAGAAAAAAAAAAAAGAGAGAGAGAGAGAGAGAGAAGGAATCAGCAAAGGAGATTGTGAAGAAGTAACCAAGAAGTAGAAAATAAGGCCAGGAAAGTACACAGTGTGGAAGCCAGATGAAGAAAGTGTGTGAAGGACTCAGTGACCAACTATGTCAAAGGCTTCTTGTAGACCAAATAAGACGAGAACCAAGAATTAACTATTGGTTTTGTGATGAGAAAGTCAGTGGTGACCTTTTCAAAAACAACTTCCGTGATGGAGTGATGGAAGTCAAAACCCCACTGACAAGATTCAAGAGAGAACTGGAAGAGAGGAACACAATAAAAATAGACAATTCTTGTAAGAAGTTTTGTGGCAAAGAGGGCAAAGAAGTAGGGTAGTGACAGGTGGGCAAATCAGGGTATCAAGAGGAAGATTTTTTAAATGGGAAAAATAATGGTACATTTGTATGTTAATATGATAAAACTATAGAAAGCAAAAAATTAAGAGAGAGGAGAATTACAGGAAAAATTTCTTTGATAGGCGACATGAAATCTAATGCACAAATGGAAGGACATGTAGAAAGGCAGTGTATGAGGGTGTACACGTTAGCAGTAAATAGGAGTGACGGTGTAAGTGTGTTAAAATTCACATCCGATTGACTCTCCTTTTTTTACCCAGCAAAATAGGAAGTAAAGTTAAGGTGATAGGAGCTTGCAGAAAGAGAATAAGGTGTGAAAGTCATCTAGAATGATGGCAGAGTGAGTGGATTAGGGAAATATCATGATGTGATTGCCTGGAAGTATTAAGGGCGCATTTGAGGTTCGTGGTCAAGAATTTAAATTGAAACTAGTCAGCATGGTTATTATTATTATTTCTTTACTATATTTGGCTGCATGTGCAGATCTGGAAGAGGTAGAAAAGTGGGGTTTAACTGTACACGACACCAGAGATGAGCAGTAGCATCAAGAGCATATGCAGGGAAGTGATTATGACTGACCATAGAAGCTAGGTAAGGAAAGGAAGCAGGGCATCGAAGGAGTCAGGACAATGAAAAGGAAGGTGAGATTAATGGACTGAAGGTCTCCGTGGGATTAAAGGAATGTTGAGTCAAGGTAGAGAAAGAGAGCAGGACCGGTAAGAGAAGGAAGTGGTTTGAGAGCAGGATGTGTAAAATTGAACTTATGGGGGTGTTGCAGTTATTGGTGATGACAAGGTCTAGACTAGACTCTAGAGCAGAGTTTCTAAACAGCAGCACTACTGACACTTTGGGCTGAATAATTCTCTGTCATGGGGGGCCATGCTGTGCACTAAAGGATGCTGAGCAGCGTCCCTGGACACTACTCACTACACTAGATGCTAGCAGTACTTCTCTAATTATAACCACCAAAAATATCTCCAGACATTGCCAAAATTCCCTGAGGACAAAATCTCCCCTTGTTGAAAACCCTACAGACATGCTCTACAGCGTGTCTGTAGAAATCGATGAATGAGTTAGAACAAAAGTCAACATAATTAGAGAAGACCAGAGAAAGTGGCAGTGAGTCAGGAGCTAAAGTCCTCAAGAAATGAGTGGGGATGACTCAGAGTCAGTGCATTACAACGACGATGAATGGTTCTGGATGAGATATAATCTGATGATGTGAGATTCAAAGATGGGCTTTTGGGGGAAGAGGAGGGATAATGGTTCGAAGGCAGCAATTAGAAGCAAGGAGGACACGTACGTCACGACCTCCATACTCTTGGTAAGAGTACTAATCGGTGAAGAAATAGCCACCATGTAAGAGGGCTGAAGAGAAAACAGTGTGCTCAAGGGAAAGCCAGGCTTCTGAGGAAAAAGGAGAAAGGAACGCTCAGAGAAGAGCTGAGCTAAGATGTTGCTGATGATACACTATTAATTCCAGAAGGCGCAGTGGAAGGGTTCAGAAACCGGGGATGAGTGGGAAAAGAGGACAGAATGGGAAAGCGCAGGACGTGCTCTTCCAACGGGAAGGTGGGATCCAGGGGGAGGGCTGCTAAGCAGAGCGGTGGTGTATTGGACACAGATCTTCAGAACAAGAGAAGAAGGAAGCCTTCTGTTATTTTGACAAGAAAATGGACGCAGGTGAGAATCTGCCGGGAATGTGGCAATGCCACTAGAAGTCACGCCATAATTACCAACCCTAGGCTAGAACTAGTCTAGAACAAAAAGATAATTTTCTAAGCTTCACCAAAGAACAGCACCGGTTTTAATATCAGGAAGTCAACTAAACAGACCCATTTCTATCAGGAGTTGAGAATAGGGTTTTCAAAGGTCCAGGAGCTAAGGAAAACTTCAAGAGTGAAGTTTGGGCAAGGTTAGCACAGCTAGGCCTAGAGCCCTCAGTCAAATTCTTGAGGGCAATAAGAACTTCCTCATTAGAGGATTAGAAATTACTGCTTTGAACATATTTGTGCACATCTTCACATGTTAATAATTCTACAGATTACATTCCTATCTGCTAGGAATATATATCTGACATATCTGATACTGCCCCAAAACTGCTTTCCAAAATAATGTATCAATTTACCCTCCCACCAAAACTGGATAAAGAATGCCCAATTCCCCATACTCTTGCCAAAGCTATAATAATCTATCTTAATTTTTGCCGAGTGATAGCAGGAGAGGATCTCATTCTTGTTTTAATGTGAACTCCTTTTTGTTTTGTTTGCTTGTTTGGGTAGGGGAAGATATGTCAGTCTAAGAATAATGAAAACTGTTTTCAAATTAGTTTATATACATAAATATTGAACCAAGAGGATACCATCTTCATTAAATATACTGATTACTAAAAGAAATGAAACATGAGAATAACAATAATTACACACATAACCAATACTTTTGAATGTTTACTCTGTGCCAGACATTATGAAAAGTACCTCAGTATGTTACATATTGAGCTCTCACTCTATAGAAGCATTAATATGCCCATTTTATACAAAAAGAAACTGAAGCCAGATAGGTTAAGTAACTTTCTCAAAGTCATACAGCTAGTAACCGAGTAGAACCAGGTTTTGAACCCATACCACCTGATGCTGGATTCTCCATTTAGACAAGATAAATAATAAACTCAACCAAGGTCACATAGCTAGTAAAAGGTACAGTCAGGATTCAAATCCAGGTCTGCCTAACTCCAGAGCACACACATGTAAGGTATTTGTTTGTTTAAGAGAACTTGCGTTACCTATATGAATAATGTAATAACAATGTGGGGAAGAATTAATTCCTATCTAAACTTTCGGGGTGGGGGCGTTGGGTTCTGGTTTTGGTATTTTTGGTTCTGTTTTGCGTAAGGTTTGAAAAACAAAATACCTTGGTTGACCTAAAGGCAGGGACACTGCATTGCATGACTCCAGCGGCATCTTACTTTATGTGACTGGAACTCCCTGGAGTTGTGCAATGTACAACCTACAGGGCCAAATGTGGTGGCCCCACGACCAGAAACAGACTGGCTAAAGGAAAAGGGACATTTCTCCTCACAATAGGCCAAAAGAGCTAAGGGAAACAGAGTGTCCCCTAGTGGTTGTGACCAGCGCTGACCATTTCCGAAGTCTAGCCATCTCCAGAACTGACACAACGGGGGTAGTTACTTAAATGAAATCGGGAGACATGAAAACAAATTGCTGCTCTCTCTACCTACCGTAGTCCCTTACAAGAGAATGCAAGACACAACAAGACTCCCCTTTGGAGAATCAATGGTTCCCTGGATAATAAAGGGGAACAGAGGGTAAGTATCACCAACAATAAGATGCCTACACAGTAAATGAAGAGAGGAAAGGGAAATGATTTTACTGAATGAGAGAAGGTGGTAGAGGAGGAGGGATATATATATATAAATAGACTCAAGACTAGATAATCAGTCCTGGAAATGTCTTAGTAATCTTCCAAAAGGCACCCCTCCACCACCACAAAAAAAAAAAAAAAAAAAAAAAAAAAAAAAAAAAAAAAAAAAAAAAAAAAAAAAGAAAGAAAGAAAGAAAAGGGAAAAAAAAAAACCACTAGAAAATTAGGAGAACCTTGAAAATGTTCTCAAGGGGGAAAATGATGCTAAAAGAAACCCAGATGTGGTGAATATAAAATGAATGGAATTTTGGATTCATTCCTACTGTCAGCCTCTCTTAGAATTGAGGCAAAGGCAATTGCAGACTTGGGAAGAAAGGCTTAACTTGACCAAATTAAAATGGCCTAAAGCCATGAAGAGACCATGAGTAAAACAGAAACACACATCAGCTGGGCAGAAGTGGGGCCCTGAGAATCAGCACAGCAGCTGAAAGAAACGGAGAAGATTCAGCCAAGGTAAACATGATCATAGTGAATACTAAACATTTGCTTGACTGAGAAGGGGATATTCTGGTTAATCACATTTTCTAGTTTAATAGTTACCATTTTTTTTTTTTTACTATCATAAAGATGAATAACTTTCAAATAATTCAAATGTATATTGTAAAATAAAAATAACACTAAAATATAAGACACCTCATAATCTTCTAATGGCACGGGGTGTTTATCGAAAGTAACAAATCATCATTACTGCCTAAGAATCTGGACTCAGTTACTGACCTGTCAAAAATCTGGCTAAGAAACAATCTAGAAAGACATAGATGACACCAAACAAGGAGGTGACAATGACTAGAGAAGTAAGAGACTTTTTTTTTTTTAGTTCATAGGGCTTAGCACAGTAAGAAGCGTGGTGAATGATAATAGCAATGGGATGGAGAAAAAAAATTCCACATGCATTTTGACAACTCACTAGACTGTAAGTTTTGTAACAGCAAAACTGTTTTGGTCATTGGTCTATCACTGCATCTACAACAGTGGCCGGCACATAGTAGGCACTCAAAAATATTTAAAGAAGAAATAGTGCTGTTCTTTGAATATGCTTTTTTCCCATTCTCTCAAAGACTTATTTCTGGAAAGAAAAAACGAATGTTGTTCACTCTAATATCCTTTCTTCACATTCTCTACTTAGGGAAATTCTTATCCTTCAAGCTCCAGCTCAAATTTCTTCTCTTTCTCAAAGGAAATAAGCCCTTCCTGCTGGAATTATTGATTATCGATGGATTATTGAAACTAGAAGAACTGAAACCTAATACAAACTTAACTCCTTCAAAAAGCCAGAGTTAAATCTTCTTAATTCTTTTCTTCCAAAGCACATTACTTGGGCCTACATTTGCTCTCAGTTTTTTTTCTATATCTCATTGCAGTTCAGTATTTACATGCCTGACCCTTCCCCTGGGTTATAAGCTCCTTGAGAGCAAATTCTGGATTCAGTTATTCTTGAACCCTCATCTTCTAACATAATGCCTTACAAGCAGTAATTACTTAAGTGTCTGCTCAGGTTAGTAAAATAGGATTATACTATTAGTGTCTAATAAGAAGTCAGCATATGATTGGTACTCGATAAATGTTTATTACGTGATTGAACTGAAAAATAGATAATACCAACAAAATCAAGTTCTTTGCCTCAAATTCCAGGGCTGAAAGGCATCAGGCCTTGAAGATAGAGACATGGTCTCTTTCCCATGGTTTAAGGAGACCTCGCCTGGTTCATATGCCCAGTATCGGGCACTCTGGCACCAAAACTGTAGAGATAATCTTGAGAGGGTTCCAGGAAGAGTAACAACTGACTTGGGGAGGGAGAGGAAAGAAAGGATGAAAAAGGAGTGATTGGGGGCATAAGCCAGGCAGATGGCCTAAGTGACGTCTGAGACTAGACATGATAACATTCAGCTAATGTTAGGAGAGTGTAAACACCCAAGAGGGGAGGAATTGTTTAGCCTGGTCCCAAGAGCTCAAAGTAGGAGAAAAAATGAAACAAGGGATGGAAGATCAAAGCCAGTGACAGGAAAGCCAACCAGGAGAGACACCGTTCTCCTTGGACTCAGAGAAAACAATGTCATATGCATTTTCACAGATACCAACGAGTGTTATTATCCTCATCCTCAGGCATAAAGGAGGTCCGCAAACAGATGGATTACTGAAATTTCAAGAACTGAAACCTAATACAAAGAGCCTATGCTTGCAACAGAAAGTCCTTTAGCTGTTATGCAAAATACAGCCCCATACTCAGTGTTATAAAAGCAGTGTCCAAAAAACCCACTCATTCAGACTGTACCCATAAGTAAAAGCACCTTAAAAAGAAGGTAAAAGAAGGAAAAGGAGAGAGAAAGAGAGTCAGCAATGCAGTGGGACTGGAACTCTGGGGTTCGGTGAAGTGCGTGAAATCTCCCGTCTGTGTTCTCATTCCCCACTTTCCATTTTACTCTAACAAAGACACCTCTCAAAGTGGAGTTTGCTGAAAACATATTCATTTCTTCCTATTTCCCATTCCACTCCAAACTCGCCTGCCCGCCTGCCTCTCAGGAAGTTTTAGTGGGCTTCACTGGTGCCTGCAACATTAACAGTAGGTGCTGTGAGTGGCAGAGCCAAGAAGATATGGTTTCCTGCTTTAAGAACTTGTAATCTACTTGAACAGACAAAATATAAATATGTGAAAATAGCGAGAAAATAACTGCAAAGAAACATTTGACAAATGCAAGAGAAAATAGGATATGCTACTTATATAACCACTAATGGTCTGTGAAATGAGAGGAAGAGAAGATCGAACTGATAATTCTGGGAAGGCTTCCTGGCAGAGGTGAGTTTTCTTCTTGAAGAAGAAAAATAGAAATGGACTGACTGAAATCAATTTATGGGTTCATAAAAGCTAGAAAAAAACCTTAGGTTGTATTCTATCAAAATTACTCAGTGACAGATGAACTAAACAGAAGTCCAGGAAGCTTAAATAATACGTCCAAGTGATAGATAAACAAATAAGTGGAAGAAATGGATTCAAATCAAAGCATCTGACTTCAAATCCAAGGCAGATGACAGGAACAAATGCAGAGAAGCAAGAATGAGTAATGCCTGTAAGGAACGTGGGCAGATCGGCTTGGCTGCGACAGAGGGGCTGTGGTACTGAGTACTGAGGTACTGTGGTACTGAGTTTCACAGGGTACTGAGAAATAAGAAACCTTGGTCTACTCCCAGATAATCTGCGTGGCTATGTTCTAGCAGTTATCATGCCTACTCCCAGATGCCTACTAAGTACTCTAGAAGCTCCAAGATACACAAATAGCAAAACTAATCAAGGAGCTACTACTCCACATATGAACTCCTGGTTCTGTTCACAACCCCACCCTCCTCCTTTGCCCCCTCCAGCATTAAGGAAACCAGATGTACAAATGGTTAACGGAGAAAAAAAATCCCACCCAGACCACTTGAAACGCGGCTAGTCTGGCTGGGCTTCGAGTAGCTCAGCGACTGCTCCATGTCGGCTATTTATAGCCTCTGGGTGCCCAGCCCAGCTTCCAGGTCACTAATTGTGGCCCAGCCCCGAGCCAACCCCCACACCTCCTCCCCCGCCCTGCAACACAGGGAATAAGAAGCAAATCCAGCTTTGTTTGGCCTAGGAAGAACTGCTAGGAGTGAGATCTGAATCCAAGACCCTATATCATGTCCAGAAGGACCTGTCCCCGTACTGCATATCTTGCAGATCTGAGCTTTCCCGTCCTTCCATTGCAGCTTCCTCTTGGGAAAAAGACTCAGTGAAGCTTTCTCTGTTAGTTCTGTATCAGTGCTACCCCGGGGCAGTTCTCGACTATCATTCTATATCTGAAGCCTTGTCTCTATTCCAATTAAACCTGACCATTGTCAATGGTGTTCGGATTCAGGGCAAAAGACTGGGACCAAGGAGAAAGAAGAGTTAAGACGCTTAGAATAAGAATAAGAAATCTCCTTTCTTTCCCAGTGTCTCAGTGTTATGGTTACCATTCTTCTTAGATAGCCCAATAAACTCCCAACTCTATATCCTTGCCCGATGCTGCCTAAGACTATAGATCCCAATGTCAGTCTTCTCCTTCTCATTTGGGGGTTCATTTGGGCCTTTGGAGATAACACGCCAGGGGTTCTGGTTATTGGAACCAGAACCAGAATGCTGCTGTGCTATCTCATCATCACCCACAAATACCAATTCTCAGCCCCAAATGGCCCCAAATCTTTCCTCTCAAGACCACAAGGGGAAAAAGTTTCCAAATTAAAAAACTAAAACTGGCAACAAAGGTGCCCCATGGCAGTAACCTTTAAAACTGGCCATTAAAGTTTATAAGTCAGACGGGCACCAACGTGAACGATCAAGAAGAGAAAAACAGCCCCCTCCCTTGGGGACCCGGAGCCACAGCCTTCCCCCTAAAGCCACAGAGCTGATGTCACAAGAAGCGCTTGCTGCCATCAAGGGCTCTCTGTGTCCCAACTACAACCACTCACAATGTAGGCAGCCTCTGTGTGCTGGAGGCGGGTGGGT
Organism: Pteropus medius; assembly: GCF_902729225.1. Taxonomy (NCBI): domain Eukaryota; kingdom Metazoa; phylum Chordata; class Mammalia; order Chiroptera; family Pteropodidae; genus Pteropus; species Pteropus medius. The sequence goes on from NW_024351729.1 coordinate 22,881,575, forward strand.
GTCTGGCTGAGAATAAAGGAAAGGGGAGGGGCAAGGAAGCATGGGTTGAGGGTATATAGGAGGTAGAGAAAGGTAGGAAGAGGGAGAAAAACAACAAATCTCCTCCTAGCCATGAGGGCTGCCTGCAATTCACAGGCCAGGAGGGGACAGGTCTGTCAGGCTGCCTAGGACAGTGGTTCTCAGCTTTTTTTCCACCAACAAACAAGAGGCATACCGCATATTTTCATCAGTAACTACAGGTCATTATGCAATGATTCCTAACCATCCTGGGGTAGAGGGGGTACATATCGGAATTTTTTTGGCACGAGTGTGGATGGTTTGAAAAGGGCTCCAAATCATTCTGACCACTCCTCCATGGGTTACGTACCCCTGTGAAGAATCACCAGTTTGGGGAGCCTTCTACTCCTTCCCTGCTTCCCTCCCTCCCTTCCATGCATTCACAAGCACATTCTGTGCCAGGCCCTGTTCTAGGGGTATTCGGGAGACTGAAATGAACACACAGACGAAACCCCTGCCCTCGCTGAGAATCCATGCCTTTGCAGGAGAGAAAAATAACATAATAAAAAGTAACATCTGTGGTACGTTGGGTACTGATAGGTGCTAAGGAGAAAAACGGAGCAGGAAAGTGCTGGTGGGGTGGGGATGGAGGTGGGGATGGAATTTTAGGTAGGGTGGCCGGGAGGTCCTCAACTAGAAGGCAGCATGTGACAGAAGGCCCAGAGGAAGAGAAAGAATGAGCCATGCGGCTCTCTGGGGAAGAAGCATTCTTAGCCAAGGGACCAGCACATGGGGAAGTCCTAAGGTGGGTCGCATGTCTGGTATGCTCAAGGAAGAGTAATAAGGTGGCCACTGTGGCTGGGGCCCGCATCCCACTGTCTGTGATAGCTACTCCACCACTGCACATCCTACGGCTCTGACGAGTCGGGCTGATCGCCTGTAGGAACATATTGTCCAAGCCAGGGACATGCTCACAAGTAGAAGAAACTCAAGTAGCTTGGAGAAAGGGGACACTGGTGGGTAAGATGAGCTTAGTATTAAAGTCCTTCTCTTTATTTAAACATCTCAGAGTTCTTTTGAATAAAATCTCATCCGTTCGCACAAAATCCTTGTAAGGAACAAAGGTCATATCCCCTCAACTAAGGACCAGAGGGAAAAATCGTTTCTTACATGATTTTAAAGCTAGAAACTGGAATAGAATTTACTCTTGATACCCAGTCCAATGTCCTATTATTCATAAAATCGGAGACTATTCAAAGCTGGAAAAGGCCTTAGGAGATGATCTTATGCATTTCCCTCATCTTCCTCACGAAGCGGCTGCTGAAATTAGAACCCAGGGTTCTTAGAAAAGGGGGTTAACACGCCTCAGAAAGCAATGTAAGGGGACAGTGCAGATTTTAAAAGAGAGGAACATTTCTCTCAAAGCCTGCATTCCAGAATGTCTCCTGCAAAGGAAGATATGATGATGACATTAGGATTATAAGACACTAAAGAGTGTTCTCTGCCCCCTAACCCCTAGAAAGAGTCTGTTATCTCCACGTGCTAGGTCCTTTATCTAGCTCCTTTCAGCCCAAATACCCTTCATGAGAGCCAGGCCAAGGCCGTGGGCTGCAGATTCTGAAGACCAGAACTAAGTCTACAGTGTGAACACAGATACACACACACAGGCGCGTATAGTCAGTGGGAAGGAGGGGAAAGGAAAGCACACACAACACAACACACCAGGGCAGCTGCAGAAAACAACTGCTTGTTAAGTTAAAATTAAACTCTGCACAAATATTGACCTTTGGAGGGGACAGAAACCGGTCCCATATTTACCAGTTTTATAAATGGGACTGACCACAGCTGCCCCACGCGCTTGGCCAGCATGATGGCAGGATGGGGCGAGGCCACGCTTTGGGGGTGGGGGATGAATGAGAGGGGCAGGAGAGATTTTAAACACTCTCTTAAACGTAGTTACTACTGGTAGGTCAAAGTTCCCGAAAGCCTTAAAAGAGGAATTTCTAGGAAAGCAAATAAGGCAGTCTCTGAAAGTGGGGGTCAGAGAAGTAGGGATAGAGAGGAAAAAGGAAGTGTCAGAAAGAAAAAATGCTAAAAATAGTGAAAAATATAACAGAGATTGAAACTGAATGGAGAGAACACTGGGGAGCTTATCCTTTTGAACCCTGGCCCTTGGTCAAACCAAGAGTCATAAGGTAGAAGACCAGGTGACCAGCTTAACTTAATGGAACAATCTAAACTGACCTGGTTTGAGTCTTGGCTCTGCTGCTCACTTGCTATGTAACCTTGGGAACCTCAGGGACCCCAGCTTCCTCATCTATGAAATAGAGGTAATAATACAAAAATGCTGCCTTAATTCACAAAGACAACCAAAAGAAGACAATGTAAGTATGAAAGCACTTTGCCAAGCATAAATGCCACACAGACAAAAATCATTACTTTTTCTGATTCTATCCCAGCTAACTGTGTACCTTTACACTCCAAACTGGCCAATAAACTGTAGTCTCTCTAAGAGCAAAGCCAGGAGTCAGAAGGGAGAACTTGAGCTTCCCTTAAACTTGTTAGAAGCCTCCTAAAGGCATACACCTACATCCTTCTCTTGCTGCAGGATAAATGGGAGGCCAGCTTGCTGAGGTAGGCCCCAAGAGAGAGGGTGAGTGTGTCCATGTGTCCATATCCCTGGAGACTGTGAATGTCAGCATACTTCCATTCTAAGCATCCAGCTGCAAGAGGTCCAGATAAGAAGGGAGAAAAAGGGATTCATCAATATTATTTCCCTAAATGCTCATCTCTGGCTACCCACAGGTTTTCAGGAACAGACATCACAGAGGTTGGGCTACTCAGTTCTGTTCTAAACCTGATGCCTTCACCCTCTTTTACACTTTCTTTACACTCATGACTTTCACAATTAACAATAATAAGCATAAAAAGTCTGGATCCAATCTCTATGCAGTAGAACATGAAACACCTGCCCCCCAGCCCCCCGCAACTGAATCACACCAAGAATCACAATCTGAAAGTACTTCAAATAAAAATACTTTGAAAAATACATGAAAAGATTTTGCTGAAATTAGCGGCCCAGTTTTACTGAAAGCTCCTGTGCCTTAATGTGGTACACTGTTTACATTCTACACATTAAACGCCTAGGGTAGACAAGCATCTATCACTTTAGGGCACATGAAAAAGGCGGTGATGAAGTTAAAGTCCTTTCCCTCCTCGGTGCTAACCAAACATGTCACTAGTATCTTTTGACTCTGCTTCACTTGTTCAATGTTTTACCTTAATATATTACAGTTTATGTTGTTAAACGTGTGTCACAAAATATAAACAATGTACAGCACAACCATGTCAGCAATTTAGGAAGAATTTCCAACGCTGCAGTCTCTGCAGTCACGGGGCAAGAAGATGTTTTGCATTTGGTGCACCAAATACATGCTGAAACGCAGACTCCAAACAAACTGGGAAGGGGGAGACAGACAGGAAAGAAAAGGGGAAGAGAATGGAGGAATTATACTCCATGTGGGGAACCAGCTTCCTTCAGTTTGGCTCCAAGAACTTTTTCATAAGTGGAATCTTTATGAATTTCTATAACCCTCTTCCTATGGCTCTGTCCTTCTTCAGGGGCTCCGGAGAAGGGATATGACTCCAGGTTCATCCACTCAGGGGCTCTCAGGCTTTTGTTTTTCTAACGTAGGAACGCGTCCTCTCTTCACACCATGCCCATCTCTCCTGCAAGCAATGACTCTGCCAACACAGGTCTTTGTTCCGTCTTCTATAAACTATGGAGAAGCTGAGCTAGCTAACTGACCTTCCCTGGATAGCCTGAGTGTCAAACCTACTCCGCTAGAACCAGAACTGATATTATTTTTAAGTATTCCATACTTTTAGGAAAAAAGGGAATTAAGACTGTCACCCATTTAAAACTCCAAAAAAGTTCATCCTTCTCACTCTAAGTACCAAAGCTAGCAGAAGCCCTGAACAGAACTCGTCAGTCTATCACTCTTCGAGATCCTCTTCCCACAATGTTCTCATCTAAATAAAATCAGTGCCTCAGACAGGGAGGTTTCCAGGCTAGGAAAAGGGTGCAGGAGCTGAAAACGAGCATCTCCAAAAGCAAAATGTTCTTAAGGAGAAATTCATGGCTAAGTAAATCTCTGAAAACACAATAAAGCCCACGATGGGACAAGCGATGATCATCGAGCAATTAGAAGTGGTGTGACCAAGGATGCTTTGCTCGTGAAGGTCTCTTGATCCTCTACCCACAGCTCCACCTGTGAGACCCAGCTGATCCCCTCCCAGACTAAATTCAGGTTGCCTACATTCAACAAAATGCAGCAAAATACAGCTCCACATAGGATTTCTGGTTGAATGTTGTTTGTTTCAGTGATCTCCTGCTCTCTCCTAGCCAGACTGGTAGATGGGTCTCTCAGAGGAGTCCCCATCAGAGCATGTGCCAGGGCTGATTTCTATTTAGAATGCCTTGGTCTAAGCAAGCAAAATGGCGTTCTTGGGGGCTTCAAGACAGAAGGGCACTTTAATATTAAAGATAACAGCAATATAAATGCTCCAAAGGCTTACAGGAGGTAATGCTAATAAGGCCTAGGACGCAGAAAATGGAAACCAGGGTCCCAGAAATGCTCTGATATAACCCAACGATAAGGACAACAAGGACAAGAAGAAGACTCTTACACAGGGACTGGATAAAGCTGGGAGCAGAATGAAAGCACAAAGAAGAGACCCACAAACCTGAGAACATCTCCACACACATCTACTTTATATCTGAGGCCCAGACATTGCAGAAGTTTTTGACTGTATAAGAGCTATGTCCGTAATCCAGCAACAACTACATTTCAGGCACACAGGGAAGGATCCCTCCACTGTAATCTTTGAAGCCCCTAGAGAAGCAAAGAAGGAAATGTTGCTACCGGGTACCAGTGAGTGCTGCCGACTCACCAGCGCTAGGAAATGTCTGAACAGAGTCTTATTCAAGCCAAGGGAAAACGCTGTTAAAACACACAAAACTCCTTTGACTAATGTGAGAGGGGGAAAGAGCCTCTATAATTAACAGAAACTGTCACAGGCATTGGGGGCCTCCGACGTGTTCAACGCAAACCACTTAAAAAGACCCGGTCTTCTAGGGGAAGGCTCGGGTTTGTGAGTGGGGCTCCAACAGGCTGGGGACAGCTTTTCCAAAAGAATCCCACCATATTAAAATAAAGAAGAAGGAGGGGAGGGAGGAGGAGGAGGAGGAAGGAGGAGGAGGAGGGAGAAAAAAAGGTGGGGGGAAAGAAAGGAAAAACCCAAACCTCAGCTGAATGTTTTTCTACCACTGGAACTAAAAAGCAGAATAGAAGAAGAAAAGTCCAAATGCAACTGGTTTTCAATTAGGGCCTAATTAGAAAGAAAAGTGGCAGTGCTATTATTACAGATCTGGAAAGGAAGAAATGCAGTCGATGTCTCGAGTTTGGGTTGAGCCATCCACTTGAAAGCTGTGAAGATTAGAGGGACAATTTATGGTGAGATGCTGCAGGGGAAGAGAGGAATGGAAGAAGGCGGCCTAGAGGCTGGCTGAGCGTGCCAATCAGGAGCCAAAAAAGATAGTCAAAAACATTTACTGATCACCCACAATTTGCAAAGCATTACGCAAAGGGCTTTAAGGAGAAATAAAGATCCTAAGGGACGTAACTCTGACCTGAAGAGGCTTATAAACACTGTCTCTGCAGTAAGTACCCACCTCTTAACACTCAGCCACTATATACACATGCACAAATCTTCAGAGAAAATTTAACCTCGACTTCTTTTTATACACAAAGTCCACTCTGACCACTCATGTGGCCTCTCTCTGCCTTTCTCCCAGCTCCCTCCTCATTTCCATACATGACACACAGACACTCCCGAAAAAGATGCCATCATCAAATATAATTCCTGAATGAAGCTATCTGGACTTGCCTCAGCCCTCAAAAGTCTGCACCCTGGCTCACGCAGCCCGAGACCCTCTGTCAAGACGAGAAATCTCGCAAAAGCTGGAAAGGAATTTTCTGCTTTCTTTATGATTCCAGAGGATTCAGGTCCATTTTCTAGGTAAAAGCCATAATATATGAGAACAAACAGAAAGGAACTAGGGACGGGCACCCTTATCTATGGCTATTAGGAAGGAAGGGGTCAGCTAGTTCCGTTCCATATTTGCTATAAAACAAAGCAGTTTGACTGGTAGAAGCATGAAGTACTTTCTTCCCTTGCTCTGGGGTACCCTCTCCCTTGTTGATTTAGTTCAGGCAACCTGGAGGAGGGACAGGAAGGGCCAGGGCAAACATGTCACAGCCTGCAGTGAATAGGGCCAACAGAAAGGAGAGGCAAAGAACAGAGCTGAGAGGAGAGGAAAAGAGGAGAGGCCTCTTTTCCCATCCCACAACCTGGGCTCCATCCAACACAAAGTTAATTCCTAACCTCGGCTCACCACCCTGCCCACTGCTTGCATGATTTATCCCCCTATCTGCCTGCACTGCCTTTACAAGCCTCCTAGCCCTGCACACCATTATAAAAGCTGTCTGTAATGCTGGCTCGACCTGGCCTGGCCTGGGCTCCTGCCACGGTAACCCTTCCCCACCCCTACATTTTACAAGCCTTCCGCCATCATGGAACTCTGAAATCCCACGAAAGAACAGTAAACATCGCAGGGAAAAGAAAACACCTAGCCAGGCCACTCTAGACAGCAAAGTCACAAATGGACTGATGTCTCTAAGCCAGGGATGAAGTCCTCTAGGCATCAACGGTGAGCTGCCTTCTTGCCTGAGCTCAACTGGATAATAACAAAGAGATGCATACAGAGATGTGCCAATCTTTTATGGGGCATGGCCAAGCATCCTCGTGCCTTGGGAATTCCCAGGCTCAAGGCATCAGCCAGTATGTCAGGGGAACTCGCAAGTAAACACAGGTGTCAGGTTCAGAGAACCATGTGGAAATGTGAAGTTTTAAATAACGGAAAGAGACTAAACATTATTCAGACCACAAACTAAGTCAGAATCAGCTCTGTCACCTCCTTACGGGCTCCTTAGGGAGGCAGCATGGTGTAGTAGGAAGAGCATGGGCTTTGGGTTTAGCCGACAGGCTTTGAAAGCTGGCTTCATCACTTATTTATGAGCTATGTGACTGTGGGCAACTTATAGTCTCCGAATCTCAGCTTCGCTCTCCACACCATAGGAAAATACAAACTCGTAAAAAGGTTGTGAAGAGTGACAACAAAATTTACAGCCAGAGGGCCAGGTACTCGGCAGGCACAAAAATGGTAGCTACTATGATTATCTGGGGTGTCAGACATCCTAGACTAGGAAGGGTTCTATTGCTTCCCCATGCAAATCTCAGCCTGCTCTACAGGTTTCCCCTCTAAAACAGACTCCGTTGGTTCATCTCCTGACCAGAGAATGAGCCAAAAGGAGTCCCTTGGGGAAGTATTCTTTCCCACCCACGTCTTGAGTACTCTTGTCCCTCCATCCCTTTGAACTCATATGACTCAGTTCTGCTCCTGACCCTCCTCACAAGGCCTCCGTTGGCTCTTTCAGCCTCAGTTCGTAAAGGCTCTTCTTCTCCTTCATATGCCTCAAGAGAACCTGCCGGCACCCTCTGGGTTCCCTTCTTTTCAAGATATGCCCGGTTGCCCTATTACAACGGAGTCTAAGCCAGAAGTCAGGGTTCATACCTTCCGCGGCTAACTTAGTGGAGAAATGGACACTAAAGAATTCTCCATGAGTCTCTGGAGTTCTAAAATGCCCTGCCAATGAGTCTGAGTGCTCCCCAGAGCTCTGTTATTCACTTGGGGGTAGGTAGTGGGGAGCTGGAGGGGGAGGGCCGGCGGAGGGCAGGAAGAGAAGAGAGCCTTGATTCAGGGGCCAGACTGAGTCCGCCACAGGCCAGGCTCCGCTGAGGTTTCTCGGGTGAAACACGCCTCTGTGATGGCTGTGCCTGTGAAGCGGATGGAAATGCCCATAAAGCCCTATCAAACCCTGTGCAGAGAAGGACAGGGATATATATAGAACCGGGAACCAAAGGGGCCACAAGGGATTCAGGCGGACAGCTCCGCCCAGCCCTTAAACCCGCCCCAGGGAAGGGGGGAGGCCCAAGGAACAAGCTCAAGGAATGAAGGTTGGAGACAGCCCGGCGGGTTTACGAAGGGAGTGGGGGAAATGAGGGGCGTCGGGGACAATGCGAGAAGAGAGCTAATGACTAGGTGGTGGGAATCAATCAGGGCTGGGCAGCTGTGCCTGCTCCAGTGCACAGATGCTGAAGAGCCAGCCTCTGAGTTTTGGTCAGTCCTGAGGTGACTTTTAACAACACTCTGCCTGGTGTGCTACAGCCCTGACAGTGCTCTGCTTCCTTCTCAGAACCAAAGAGCCTCTTCCGAACTCTGTCCTCCTCGGCTCTCCTGACCAGCACCTCCAGTTTAAATTTGTCCAGGAGCCAGTGTTTCCCATCCCAATGCCCTGAATCTCATTCCCAGGCACCCAGAGATGCTGAGGTGGGAAACAGGTGAAAAAAAGAAATCTATCCAGATGGGAAGTATCAGGAAACAAGAATAATATCCTAAGATGGACATCTGTCGAAAGATAGAAACAAATTTACAGAAAGGAAAATGAGGCTCGCAGAATAAGGCAAGATTCTTATAAGAAACCATGGAATCTGATAGAATCAGGCACTAAAAAAGACACTGTCATGCCAGGGACAGAGAGCGAACAGGCAGGCTCTTCTTCCACTCTGGGATTTGCTGGATACCTCTCTCCCCATCAATCCTCTTCCAAAGTAGAACATCGGAGGTACAGATGCTGGGTGACAGAACCTAGCAGACATGGAGCCCACAAGGATGTCCTACCCGAGCAACAGCCAGGGTAGCGAGTCTCCCTCTCCCTGTCCCCAGTTCAAAAGAGAATCCTTCCCTCTCTCCACCTGGAGTCTTTCCTTAAGCCAGCAGAAGTCTGACAATGTTTTGGCGCCACCTGCTGTCCTCGTCTGACACCTGAGTAGAATAGATCCTAGAATTGGATGGACGTCAAATTTGCCTTCTTGAATTCATCATAAACCCTACAGGAACGGAATCCACAAAAGAAACCATAACTTCTACCAAAGGGAATATTCCTATGCTGCGCAATGGACAAATCCAGTTCTCCACCCTTCTCCTGTCTCTTGGGACAGATGTCTTAGGCACTCCAACTAGCCCGAACCCCCTCACGGGGTTTTTAGGTCCAGTCTTAACAGCCATCAGTCTGCGAAGTTCTTTCTCCAAGAGTCTTTCTGATTTGAGAACTGTGACTACTCGACAAACCCCTTCTCCATTTAATAGACTCCATATATTCTTAAACTATTTCTATATAACAGTTTGGGTTTTCTTGGAAATTCTAATTTTGCGCTGAGATGACGTGATCTTTTGTCATCAAACGGTAGAATAAAAGCAGTGTCACCCAATGAGCAATGACTTAGATGTTTTACACCACTCTACCATTTCTGTGGTCCTCACTAGTCTGGGCAAATATTCTAATAAGCAATAAGCTCACTGAGAAGTCAGTTCACCTCAAATATAAACATTTGTTCACCCATTTAACAAATATTTCTGTAGCACCTAATATGAACCAGGCACAGGCTGGAGGCACAGTGAATAAGGCATATGAGGTTCCTACTCTCACGGAGTCTCCACACTAGCACTGTGTATCTGATTTATTAAGGTCGTCTAGCAATTTCTCACTCATCTTAACGAATACCTGTGTGAATAGCAAAAAGTAAGACAAAAATATAAACAGATTTCATAAAGAGACCGAATGAAGAAATACAAGAAGCTATGAAAGGAAGGGTATAGACAGTGGGCAATGAACATGTACAGAGAAAGAATTGTTAATATTATTCCTTCCTCATATTCCTTATGGATAAGTTTTTTCCCCCTGAAACCCATTCCTGGACCTAACCCGAGGAACTACACGCCAGCTTCTAAGGTCGGCTTCCTCAAAACTCGAGATTTACACGTCTTTAGTAGAAATTACTGAGAGATGCCTGGGATTGACAGCTGAAATTACATGCAAGTATTTTCCCAAACGTCACCACAGGAAATATGTGGGGCTCCATAAAAAGCATTGTCATCTGGTCGGAGAGAAGCTTCCGAGAGGCCCTAGCATGACCCAGTAAATCGAGGGGAACAGAGTTAACCATAGAACCTTAGGGCGAGCCATGCCCTCTCCTGCTCACATTCTCTCCTAGCTTCACCATATGACACCTGTCATTAGGAAAAGAATCTTAAAGGATTCGAGAAAGGGAGTTTCCAAAGCTTCCCTGGAACATTCTGGTCAGGTGAAAGATCCTTCCCTCTACGTCAACTGTATCCTTATTGCTATAATTCAAGTTCATCCTTGAGTGAAATGCAGAAAGTTATCTGTCGTCCCGCATGTGCTAAATTTCCATATTTAAAAGAGTGAGCTACCACTCAATCTACTATCTGGATTTAACGGTCCCATTTTCCTTGGATACTTTTTAAAAATTCTGTTTCCATCCCTTTCATGATTGTCCTGATTTTCCTATGGGCTCTCAGGCCCCAAGGATCTTTCAAACGCAACACCAAAATCCTAAGGCCAACTGGTACTACATACAATGGGAAGGAGGCCTGAGGCTCTCAGGCTCTTCTTTTCAATCACACAATCTGGAGTGATGCTCATACTTCTACATACCCAAACTGTGCCAAAGACCATATCGCCTTTGGGAGCTCTTACTAGTTATATCTTTCAGAGGAAAAAAAGGGGAAATTTCCCCACATAGGAAGTAGAAGGGTAATAAGATACTAGAATACTAAATAAGATACTAGAATAACTAAAGCATCTGACAAAAGGGGTGGCAGGCAACACTGGCAGGCAGGGAGCGCAGAAGGGACATCTATGGGGGCTTCGTGCCTTGCTGAGGGTTCTTAAAGGAGTCAGTAGATTCTGCTTTACTTTCCTTAGATCGACCTCCTCTCAAGAGCGCTCTGGGAATCCTTCACTTATGTCCTCACAGAGAGTGACATCTTCATTGGTCCCCACTCAGCACTTTGTATCTCTAGTAGAGCATTCTCACCTTGGATTCTAGGTATGTGGACACCTAACGGTCTCCTTTTCTCCTCTATACACTTTTTGGGGAAGGAATCGAGTCGGTTATTGCTTTATCCCTAGCAGTCACTGAGTACCTAACAATGCCAGTTTCCTACGCCCCACAGTACCTCATACAAGAACCTAAACCCAGCAGTAGTCAATAAACACTAGCTAAGGATAATAATATTAATAGCAGCCATCCAGCACAACTCCACTAAGCTGTCAGACCAGTTTAGGATATTGGCATGTAAACTCTTTTTTCTCTTGGCCCAGACATTTACTCTTAAGGTTTGCCTCCTCCTCAAGAGACTCCAGGAAATAGGGTTAGTTTTAAGTCCTAGAAACTCTAATCATTCCTGTTTTCTCCGAGCTAAGGGCCGAAAGGAAGACTGCAGATACCTCATGAATATTGATGAGCCTCTGTGGTCACATGAATATTAACAACACCCTGTGGCTTTCGGGAACAGCAGCCCAGCTAGAAGGTCTAATATTAACCTTGGCTAGGCCCAAAAGGTGGGAAGAGCATATGCCCATAGGTCTCCATGGGGAGTAAAGAGTGCATGGCAGAGCCTAGTTTGGGGGTTGGCCCCTATGTAAACACTGGGCACAAGGGCAGTTAAGAAAGGACTCAACATTGTGCCCCACATCCCTGGCACTGAGGGCTCTGTTAGCTGCTACCCAGACAGAAATCCCCAATTCTCAAGCTTTGCAGAAGTAAAGATGCAGAAACTAAGTCCTACTCAATTCGGAAAAGAACAGGCAGGGACACACTAACTTAGTTCAATTACCACAGCAGAGGGGTAGGGAAAGTTCAAAGTCAGATCTCACTGGCCAAAAAAAATGAATCAAATAATAAGGCTCAATTAGGCAACAAAATATTCCATTAGCAAGTCACACATTAACAGTAAGGAAAGATCTACAGACTGTGGAGTGACCAGCCCCGCACCTCCCATGAAACTAGCAGACACAGAGACTAAGGACTCAGGTTTAAGAGGGAAGATGTTCTAGGGGTTGAAGCGGCAAGGACAGGAAGGATCGGGTTCTTCCAGCACCAGCAGATTCTGAACCCAGGAGACATCAGAAAGAACGAAGACTGTTATTAAAAATAAATAAACAAAGAAGAAGTAGTATGAATGAGAGTCACCCAAAAAAACCCATGTACCTGGGCTCGAGGTCTAAGTTCAAAACCTGTTCTACGGTACATGATAACACTAGCGAAAGGAAAGGCAGGTTAAGTGCCTCATGCAGTGATCGGAATTAATTCTAATAATGAGATTCTTGCTATGCTCATAGGCCAGGACCAACTATGCTTAAAACTAGAAAAGTATCTCTTTACTCCTCACCCCTGATCCTACTCAAAGGCCTTGACCCCTTTAGCTCTGTCTGAAAAGCTGACCCAGCCCCCTTCACACACACTCGAGAAGAACAGAGAGGCTTGTGGGCCGAGCCCAAGCAGAGGTGGTGAGAGGCCACACCTAGGAAGAGGGTGGGGGCTGCACGGGAGCTGGTGTTCTGTCACACAATTACCATATTATGTAGCTCTAATAAAAAGAAATACTTGAAGTTTTACTAGTGCCATATAATAAAGTATTTATAGAATCCGGGGGTTGGGGGTGGGCAGAGGAGGAGGGAGGGAGGAATCAGAATTGTTAGCAAGAGCCCTGGCAGCAACTCTTGGTATTCATCATATAGGTAAACTTCAAAGCCATCAGCCTGGGACATCGAGATCGCTCTCACTAACCTGGATCAAGGTGGCTTACTGTTCACCACATCTCTGTAACAGTCTGCCTCTGACTTTTTCCTGGTTTACAAAGAAAGATGAGAAACTGGAAGGAATAGGAAGGAGGAACAAGGAAGGTCAGCAGAACCGTGTGGAGCCTCGGCGTGAAAAGGCTGGGGACCAGGGTAAAGGGGATGTCAGCTGAAAGAATGAGTGGAATGTGAGGTTTAAAAGGTTCCATTCTCAGTCTAAGCGTCCAGGTCTCACAATCCAACATACCTGACCGTTTTGAAATTTGCCAAAACGGGGTTTCCACCATCGCCCTTGCCCTTCTGCACGTCTCTCACACTCCCCATTCCAGTCACACTCTCCACTGGCCAGCACGAGAGCAGTGCACTCGCACCTACTACGACCACACGGCATGCACCCACAGCTTCTCCTACACCTCCCCTCCTCGCTCATGGTCCCTACAGCCACAGTGTCACACACACACAGACAACACGCTCACCACAACACACTCCTCTCCAAGAGCACTGGCTGCCTGGATTGCCTGGGCATCTTCCCAACTTAAGACACATCCTAGATAAAAACATTTTCTGAGCCTACAACCCTTTTAACATTTTAAAATTTTCTATTACCCAGAAAAATCTCCCCAAAGAGAGAGAACAGTGAGGGCTGTGGCATTATTACAGAGGAGACTATAAACAGAACAAATATAGAGCTGCTTTATTACAAGGCAGTGTGGGGTTGGTGGCTGGCTGATTACAGGGACACTCCCCAGAGCTCTCTGCAATCCCAGACCTCAATAAAGGCCAGACTAGAGCTGCTTTCAACTGAAGGGCAATTGGATCTGGGGGCCCCCTAGAATCCCTTCAGATTCCAGTCCAGGACATGATACCTGCCTTGGTCGAAGATAAGAAGGAAAGCAAACAATCTAAGAAAAACCACATTTGGCAAACAGCCAGCAGGCCATCTTCTCAAAGGCTCATACAATTAGTGTGGTTTGGGTCACTTGACATCAACAGATATCGAACTTCAGATTAAAAAAAAAACAACCACAACTATAGACATCAGGAATAAATCAATAGATTTAAAACCCACGTGCACTGGGGACAGTACTGAGCGAGGAGAAAGAATGCATTAGAAGACAGAGAAGCAGCGCGGCTCGAGTGACTAAAGCAAGCCTATCACGCGAAACATCACAGAAGGAAAGAATGGGAAATCCACAAGTCCTCTCTTCTGGGCCCTGGGCACACGGCGTCCCTTCCTGGGTGACTCACAGTGGGATCACCTTCACCCCCTGCTTCATGTGGTAAGGGCCTCTTTATAAGGAGACACACCGCGAGCCTTCTCCTCCTCCATCTCTGCGAGCCAGGAGAATTGCGTCACTGACCTCCACACATACTCACTCCCTCCTCTTTCCAACCGGCCACCACACAAGGGATCTTGTCTTGTGGTCCCTGCGATCCTTTCATCTGGGCTCCAAACCCACTGTCACCTTGGCCCTGAATCACTCCCCAGGAGACACTGGGAAAACATTGCTGGACAAAGAGCGTCTGGGTCCTGTATGGCCAGAATTTACTGATCCCTGCTGGTGAGAGAACCCGGGCCATGCTCTTCTCTGCCCAAGGCTCGGGCACAGGCATAAGTTTGAACCTGGCCTGTGGCCAGCTCTGCCTACAGATTATGTTCCTGCTGAGTTGGATGATACCAATTCCCTCTAGCTCCCAAGAACTGAAGGACAAAAAGGGCTAAGAGGCAACCTTAAAGGTTCTAGCTCATCTACCTAACTTGCTCAAGTGGCTGAGAAACTGCTAGAGTTGGAAGAGGGCCAGCAAGTATCTCTCACCCACCCAAGTTCTGTTCTCATCCCCCTTGGCTATCCTGTTCTCACAGCGGCCCCAAGGAAAACATTTTGGCAGCTGAAAATGTCAGTGTTTCTCAGATCCTTCTCCAAGACAGAGGATTCCCCTCCAACTGTGTCTCAGCTCATTGCATGTCTCATGGTCCTAACGTTTTCCCTTGACTTCTATGTGATGATACTCCAGTCTGGTGCTTGGCCATTTTTCTATCATTTCAGACCTGTGTTTCGACAGGCAGATTTACGAAAAGTTACAGGAACGCTTTTTACTCTCTGCACATCCTCTTTTCTCAGATACATTGCATTAGAACAGAACCTCTGAGCCAGTGTGAGATAGTGGAGGAAAACAGCTCTGTACTAGAAAGTCAGAGGATGAGGTTCTGCTTTCAACTGCAATTACTCGTGGGATCCAGGATCACTTAATTTCTCTGAGCCAATCATTCATACCTCCTCGTTCTGAAGTGGCCCTGTAAAAAGTTTATATATGTAAATTTGTTCTTTATTTTTAGTCATCTTTTTATAAATAGGTGATCAGCATATTTGTGTTGAATTTTACTCAATGAAGCCTGCTCATTTCACCAGATAGTTATAAGAGAATCAAATGAAGTAATAAAGGTCAAAATTCTCTGCAGAATACACACCACCACATAATTTATTGAGTTCTTACAATGGATCAAACAAGCTAAACAAGAGAGATAATATCCCTACCCTTGGGGAACTTACCGTCTGGTAGGGGGAGCCAGAAAAAGCAGTAACTATAATGTAGTGTTGACAGAGCCTATGATAAAGCAAATAAAGTAGCACACAAGGAGGGCAACTAAAATGGACTCAGAAAGCCAGGGAAAATTCCCTAGAGGAAGTGACATCTTCACTGAAATCCAAATAACGAACAGGAGTTATCCAGGTGAGGAGGTTTGCTGGTGGTGCCAGGGGTTTTCCAGAGGGAACTGCATGTGCCAAGGACTAGAGATAAGAGAGAGAATAATAGGCTCTAGGAGCTGACAGAAGTTCACTGTCACTGAAGTGCAGATTCCACATGGAGGGTTAGGGAGTGTGGATCGGGGACAAATGCAGCCCTAGCACAGAGTGGGAAATGAACCTGGACAGGCAAGTAGAGGCCAGATCATAAAGGGCCTTAATGATTTTATTAAGGAGTTTGGACTTTATCCTAAGGTCAATAAGAAGCCATCAATCAGTTTTAAGAGGAACACGTGACCAGAATTACTTTAATCAGGAGTTTCCATCTGGTTTCCTTTTCTGATTGCAGATCCCTGAAGTTAGTAGGGTGTTAAAAAGAAAACAGAAAAGAAAAAGGAAAAAGAGGCAGAGGTGAGACTGGGCCCTTCTTCCCCTCCTGTCCTTTAGCAGGGTGGACCCAGCAGCTTCACATTCCCTCCCTCATGGAACCCTCCAGGCCTTTAAATTCTTGGCGTACTTTCCAAACGGTCTTCCTTCTCAGCCCTTTTATCCCTCTCTTTCTGGCGGAGAACAATCTTTGACCACAGGGCAAGTCTCTTCCAACCAGCTCTTCTATGGATCTGGACTATTACCTTTCTTTCTTGAATATTACCATGCTGCACCCACCCCCCTCAACTAGGGCGTCAGGTAACCCTGCCAATAACCCACGTTTCTAATCCAAACCCCATTTCTTATCTCTTACTTGAATTCCACCAACTCTGCCAATATTTACTTTTCTCCTCCATCCTATATTTCTCAACCTCTAGAAACTATTTGGTGGCCTCCTGACAGAGGACTAAGATAATGGCTGACCAAATGCGTAATCAATCTGTATAAGAAAGACCTCATATCTAGATAATAATGATGCACTGGTAAATAAACTATATGAAAAACACCAACTCTTTTCCTTTCTTTACCTCATTAAGTCGCCCAGAGTTGCAGTTTAAAGCTTAGAAACAATGCCCCACAGGAAAATCATCATGATCATTAACTTTATCGCTTGGCCTCACCATTTAACCTTAGAATCACAGAACCTTAGCTCTGGGAAAGAAACTTTTCACCATCTCATCCGACCTTCACTTCAGTGTCAGAATTATTTGGCATGACTTGGCAATTGAGGTCAGATTATTTCTTACTGCTTGGAATTTCCTTAAGAGTTTCTTTTTCTATTCATCCCCCACTGAACAGGTTTAGGGGAGGACTTCTATGTCCAACAGAGAAGAGCTTGAACTCACTAGGTCTTAAGGTTCTAGAACAATGCAAACCTGTGCTGGTCTATGAACTCTGTTACTAGACTATGATGAGGTAAGTATAGAAACTGAGTGTATTTTAAAACTTTTATAGCAATCTGACATTGCCTTGACATCCAAACACATGTTCAGAGGATTCACCTCAATGAACAGGGCATAAAACAGTTTGAGTGGTGTCGAACCTGTCGTATGTGGCATGTGCTGCATATTAGCTATGCACAGTTAGACCACATGCCAAATTACTTTGAGAAGCACTGTTCTAGAAGATTCCATGGGAAGAGAAGAGCATAGGTCTGGGGGTAGGAGGGCTAGCAGCTCTCCTTTCTTTTCTCCCTCTAGGTACAATAGAGAGTGAATCTGCTGCGTAGGATGAGGAACAGGAAGCTGCTCCCACTAAGCCACTAGCTGTACGGGGTGACGAGGAGGGCAGGAGTTGGTGGCCAGGTTATCAGTCAATAACAAACTCAGCATCCAAGCACGCGACTTCCAGCAATGCAAGGAGTTTCCTTTGTTTTGGGAAAACAAGAGCTGCAAGAAGCCTCTTCTTGACACGTTCTTGCCTGGCTTCAGGAGGAGCCCAACCACCCCTGACACACAAACAGGACAGTCCTGGCCAGTGATAGACAAGCCAGTACCCTGACCACAACCCCTGTTTGCTTTTCCTTTTCCACCACTTCCTCAGTTGGAGGGCCACTGTGGGGCCATAGGTAGCTGCCAGCCTAGGTCACTATTCAAGAACTTTACCCCCAATGACCCAGCACCTACTTCCATACAACTCTTCGATGCCCTTTCTATAGTCTACTTTCTCTCCCCAACGTGGTACTTTCTGTCTAAGATCAAGGGCTTCTGGCCCCTTCCCTAAAGTTGTAGGTAAAGCTCAGCCTCAGAGCACCACGCTGACAAAGGCCACGGTATGCTCTAACAAACTATGCTATTTTAACTCCAAAACCAAGATCAGTATCTATTCAAGTGCCGATGAAAAACAATATTGAAAGTTTCAAAGAAATATATGGATCAAGTATTTTTATATTACCTGAACAGAGTCACTTGATTCTATTAGATCCTCAGCTTCAAGAACCCAGTTATTACCAAGACTAACATATATAAAACAATGTACCTCTTTGTGATGCAAAAAGTTGCCAAAATTAAACTTCTAAGTAGCTAGCTAGGGAGCTTGGGACTGAAGACCAAAAACTCCAACAACACCTGGGAGCCTAGCTCGTGGAATATAAACAGAGTAAGACTGCCAACCTCTAGACTCACATGAAAGTGCCTTCTAAGACTTCAGGACATTTTCTCCAAGAGCTCTGAGAAGCAGCAGGGCTAGCAAGTCCCACTTATGGCTTTAGGATGATAAATCAAGAGCCCTGGGCACCAGCAAACCTTCATTCCTTTCTGATTAATCAAGGGAGCTTACTCTACCCCGATGGCTCAAGGGCCCACGTTTCTATGAAGACTCATTTGTCCAGTAAGGGGAGGAGCATGGCGACGGGACTCCCCCCACCCCCCGCTCCAAGACTCCTTCATGCCAAAGAAGGAGGAAACAGAATAAGCAAAATAAAATTCATAAAGCGAAGCAGTAATTATGGTGTGGTCAACAAGAGGCTGTCCTCAGGCCCATCATTATGTGGCTAAATTTAACGCCCTGCGCGGCCAGGGGAGCCATGCGCCCGGGGCACCGTGTGTCCACACAGACGCCGGCTCCGCCACCTTCACCCGCTCGACAGCCGCCAGAGCTGCCAGAAAGCAGGTCACAATTTTTTTTATAGTCTGTTTACCAAGATGCTGTTTTTACTGCCGAGGTTTCTCTCATTTTATCTCTTTTTCCCTTTTCCCCAAACAGACTGGCCTGTATTTTCTGTCCTGGTTTTTTTTTTCTTTCTTTCTCCCTCAAGCTTAGTACTATTTTCAGAACTCTAATTTTATATGGTATGTTCCCCCTTTTTTTTGGTAAATATTTGCCATGATAAGCCAGGCACATCCAGTTTAAAAGGCTCAATCCCACAAAACATCCGGTCTTTAATGATAGCATCTCATTAAACGCCCCCATGAAAGGGGTATAGAAAAAAAAAAGCAACTTACAGACTCTCTCACTTTTTATATCTAGAGAGACCTATATTTATATATGAGGACAAGCTGAAAAGTGACATTCTGAGCCCCGATACAAGGTTAGTACAATGGCCATTTGATTCAGGCTTTAAGGCCTCAGAAGCAGTTTCAGGAGAGAGGAGCCATTGGTCTGTATCTCACCACTAGATAATCCAGGCGGTTCTGACCAGGTCAGTGC
The DNA here is from genome assembly GCF_902729225.1 of Pteropus medius. Lineage (NCBI taxonomy): Eukaryota > Metazoa > Chordata > Mammalia > Chiroptera > Pteropodidae > Pteropus > Pteropus medius. Next base: position 22,900,743 of record NW_024351729.1, read on the forward strand.
AGCCAGAACCAGCCCTCGGACGCTGAGGTATCGGGCTCTCTAAGTCAGGAGAACAAAACTTCGGGAAGTCTTCTGACACTTAAATTTCCTAAAGTGGATGTGAGAAAACAAAAAGGGGCAAAGTGGCACCAATATTTCCCTCCCTCCTTCACGGGTGGATGAAGCTGAAGGAAGGGAAGCTATGAGTTAAGAGCGCTGAGAGAGAGAGACCCTCCAGGTTAGAATGTCCCTACCTCCCACTCACCGTCGAAGGGGCCTCTCCGGCGAGGCGAAGCCCCAGAATTGGTGGGAGGATTTCTTACCGTGCATGTTAGGTTCGATGAAAGGGGTTATACAGTCAAATCCATTTACTGCATTGTACAAAAAGAACAGCATCCAATAAATACTCTCCAAGCACTTACCTGCGAGGCTTTTAAACCCAGCTTGATACTCTAAGATGGAGTGAGAGGAGCCCCCATAGTCAGTGATTTCAATAAACAATGTTGGGGGAGGACAATTGATATATGGGTTGAGAGACCCTGAGTGGCTGCTCAAGCAGCATCTCGTGGGGAGTCTATACTTTGTAGGAGTCACCAAAACTCCAAAGTCTCTAACTTGGTGTTCATTAGTTAATTTAGGGATAATCAGACCCTAGAGGATTGACCGATGCTAACTAAAATCACAAGAGACTAATTTAGAAATTTAAATGCCAACTCATTAACTTATAAGGTGGGGGCTAGGGGAGCTATACCATTCCAGTGACTGACAGATCTTCAGCTGATTTTTCCTGGGAAGCTGAATAAACAATGAGAGTGCTACTTGTTAAACACAGAAAAAAAATAAATAAATAAAAGGCAAAAAAAACGGCAAATGACTTTGTGGGATAGCTCATATACACTGTGGAAAACGCTAGGCATTTATCCTCATTCTACTATATCATTGCTTTGGCACTGTGCTAGATAAAGCAATAAAGTGTTATTTCTTGGTTTTTCTTTTTTTGAATTTATACAACTCTACTCCTCTGTTAGCACATCCACTCAGACCTCATGAATTAATTATACGACAGTTTTTCTCAAATTGCCTATGAGAGCCTAGAGGTGTGTAAGGCCAGGAGGTGGAAGAAAAGGATGTGGAGTAAGAAATAAGTCAGTCCTTGGGGCAGAGTTCTCTGGTCACGCACCGTTTTCCTATCTCATAATTAAGGTAGGTTTCCATGCCACTCTCAACTGGGTCTTGGTCCTGCCTACTATCTGCATAAAGTTCCAAGCATAGCTGCGTAACAAGTGGCATGGAAATGGGACACGATGAAAGAAGACTGGACTGGAAGTTCAGAGCTCTGTGTCTTCCTGCTAATTCTGAGTCCTGGTGCAAAAATCGACCACTGTTTGTCTACACACGAATTCTTTTATCTTTGTGGGCCCTAATTTCCTCTTAAGTAAAACGAAGAGGCTTGATATAGCCTTAGACTGATAAACTCCCTTCCATCTCATAAAATTCGATGGTTATAATCTTCCGTGTAAGATATCTGAAATGCCATGATTTCCTTCGTTAAGGTACTAGCCTAGGCCCTAGATGAGGTTTGTAACCTAGTCTCATAAGCAATACTATATTTACAAACATAGTAAATAGAAGAGTTATTTCTGTAGATAGCTAATCTTATTCATTTTATATTGATTCTTATTTATACCAGTAGCAGAGCTTAACCCAAATTTGGGGGGGATACTCTGCCTGAGACTTGCATCTCCTCAGGTACCCACTAAATTTGGCCCTTTCACTCTGCTCTTTCCTCAGCTGCTGGGGGCTACAGAAAACTAAATGCTAAGATGGTCTTTGACAATTCCTTCTTTAAACCAAGAAGTACTGTCATCCTGTCTCAAAGTTCCTCCTTATTCCAAGCTTCACTCACAGCAGATTGGAAGGAGTAAAAGATTCTAAGAGGACAACGTGCAACAGCAGAACTGCTTGCGCTTCAAGCATAACAGTAATAGATGCCAAAGAGCTTTTGAAGGATTCCCTCAAACCACCACGCCTCGGGAGAGCCTCTCAGGTGGTATAACTGAATAAAATACCTCATGTGTCTTTCCTTCAGCGGCCATTCACCATATAAAATTCCTCTGAACGCTTAGTTCAAGATTCATCTCTTCCAGAAATATCTTACCCAAATTAGCCTGGTATGAACTCCAGAGCCCATCCAAATGAATCAATTTCTCACCCTCTCAGGTAACATATTTTATATATGTAGAATATTCTTTGTATATACGTAAATTCCAATGGTCTAATCTCTCTCAAAAGTCCATCTTTCAAGGGCAGAAACCATGTTTTAACTTTTCAGTATGACTCTACAATGTTTAATAATTTCACTGGTGCTTAAGACATACTGTCCACACAGAGTTTAAACTTCCAAATAGAAAAACAAATAGACCAAAGATCTCCCAGACAGAATGAAAAACAATGCTTCCTGAGACTCCGTGGCAATGTCTTCCTTGACAGTTCCCTATGGGAGATAACAAACTCATGAATCCTAAACACTGGACAGCTAAGCCACCAACCTGCAGGACTCAGTCTCTGTAAAACTCTCACTTTTCAATGTGGCTCACTCTCCAAAAGAAATATAAGCCATAAGTGAAGGTTATGAAGCCAACGGATTTACCTGTAAATCTTAAATCTTAAATCTTTTGATGCTTTTGTTCTCTCTCTTCGTGTCTATAGACAGAGACAACATTTACCAAGGTGAGGGACTGCTCGAATGCCAAGACCTGTACGTTACAGCTGCTCGTCACAGTGCACCTCCTATCCATGAGGCACTGCAGCAGGTTCAGAAGGGGAAGCAAAATGAGCAAGACAGTTCTGCACTTACGAAGCTGATCATCTAACAGGGGAGATAAGTACAGAAATTCTTATAAGACCAAAGTGATAAGTCACCCAAGGAAGATATAAAGCACTGTTAGAGTTCAGAAACAAGGAAGAATATAGCTTATACTTTCACTTCTGTCTCTTTCACTGTTTCTGTCATAACAGAAAAGTCATGATCTTTTTCTAAGTAAGGAAGATTGAATGCCCCTGGAAACGACTTTAAAATTCTTGAATGAAAAGGCTATTATTTCCCAGGAAAAGAGGATGGAAATAGGCAGAAATCAAAATATCTATGTTCGAAATGTCACCCATGCCCTCATGCCATCCTCAAACCCTAGAGGAAGGACTAATCCTTCCACTTTGCTCAACTCCCTGCTTTCACATTATCACTTCCATTTTCCAGTGGCTTCTCCTTTGCTTTCAAACACATAGTGTCTTCCCATCTTGAAAAAGGGTTTTGCTTAAGCCCATTCTTAGTTCTCATTTCCTCTTCTTTGTGAAACTTGTCTGACTACGGTTCTACACTCATTGTCTTCATTGCCTTATCAATTGATCCTTCTTTAGCTGCTTGCAATCTGCTAATATTGCCCAAGATCACAAATTACCTAAGGTCCCTTCCTCAGGCAGTTGGGCAGTCACCCTTTCTCTTTAATCTCTTTCCTCCCACACATGGCGCTGTGGGTCGCCCTCTGTGGTGATGGGAAGAGCATGGGATTTGAGTAAAGACAAATATGAGTAAATCAGCTGAGTGACTTGAAGCAAATTACTTAGCCTTTGAGCCTCTGCTTCTTTATCTTTAGCGTGAGAATAATATCACTGACTTCACAGGTTTGTTATAAGGATTAAAAGTTATCATTTAGACAAAGTACCTAGTACTGTGTCTAGCACATGCACAGTATGTATTTGGTAATTGTTAGTTCTCCTTTCGTGATTAACATTTTCCTCTATCCAGATTCTCTTCCCATCTCACTCACATTTCCTCCTGCTACTCTTTCTAATTACAATTGTTTCCCAAATCTCGTCACTGGACGTTTGTTCTTTTCTCCCTGCTCTTCCCAGCAAAAGATGTGTCCATTCTCGTGCCTTCAACCATTGCTTCTTTGGAGACCATTCCCAAATCCATTTGTATAGTTCCTTTTTTCAACCTCAGCTTCAACCCTATTTTTTAAAACTCTTTCCTGAGCATTTCCACTTGTATGTCCTATAATTCATTTAAATCCAGAATGTATTGAAAAAGATCTTCATCTTGTGTTTTTATATGAACTCTAATTATATAGAAGCCATTGATTTTTTTTATATAAGCTAAGGCATTGTTAAATGGTCATACTGTAACCAATGAAGTTTTGTGAAACCCTTCCTCTACCAAGGAGAAAAAGAGGGAGACTCGACTGTGTGAATCATAGTAAAATGCTCCAGAAGTATGTGACGCTTATAGGTTAGGCCTAAAAGGGCTAGATATTTGCCAGAAATAAGGCATCAATCATCACTGCCTCAAATTCATCTCTGAACTGAGTAGGTTTCTCAGACTGGATATTAAAACCATATGAGAGACTAACAGATTTGGTGGCGCTAAATAGAAAAAAAAAAAAACAGCTTTCATTTTAGAAGAATTGGTAACTTCCTTTGAATGAAGATACACAACTCCCTGGAGAAGTGTCTGTTAAATTGTACTAGCCTATCTGGGTCTAGATATAGAGAAATGTACGATTTAGTTTCTCACAGGCCAAATTTCTATTGTCTTTTATCTAGCCTGATAACACTTATTGCCTAGCCCCTGTAGAAATTTGAGGGGTTTTTTTGAAAAAGAGAATTTGGAATATGATAAAGTCCTTTGCTACCGGGATTCCCAGAATCAAAAGCCCATCTTTTGGAAATGAGTAATTTTATCCCATTTGTATTTTCTCTATTGATTTCCTTTTAGTTTTCCCTCCAATTGTTAATAAATTTTCTTTTGAAAGTATAAGCCCTTATAAAGCACTGTAAAAGGAAGACAGAAAGAGGCCTTTTTATACATTCCTGGGTCAAAAAGAAGAGAAGTGGTGATCCTTGGTAGCAGGGCTCAATGGTGACTACAGGAACCACAGCAAGGATACCCCAAAGGGAAGGCAAAATTCAGAAGAAATATAGTTGAGAAACACATGCAGCCATCCCTTCCTCCCTGAAGATTTTCATTCCAGAGCTCAAATACTGGTGGATTTGTGTTTTAAATAAGGAAAACCATTCCTTTATATGCCCAAGATTAGATTTAATTGAGCCCCACCCATGATTTTCCTAGTCTGTCAATGGCACCACTATTCTTCAGATCACACAGGCATACCACTGACAGCCTAATCTTCCTAAAAGATCACTTTCATATGTCAATTCTGCAGTCAAAACTTTCAATGGTTTCCCACTATCTACAACAGTAATTAGTAACTACAAGAAGGAAGTGCCCCATCTCCTCCCTAGGAGATGCGCCTCTGTTTGAGAATCACTGCTTTTTAATAACTGGAGTGAAATGGACAAATAAATGAATTACTGGCAGAAAACAGCTGAAAAACATTTACCTCAGAATAAAGCACCAATCTTCCGGGCCAGCATTTAAGCGCCCCCCCACCCCCACCCCAGCCTGGCCTCGAGTTATTATCTTGCTAACCTTATTTTCTACCAATCCTCACCCTCTTTTATTCTTATTTTATATCTTTCGCCCACATACTTTCTACCTAAATTGCCTCCAAATATTTCCCTAGCAAAACTGGAGGGAAAAAAAACTAATTAAGTCCAGTTCAAGTCCTGCCTTTTACAGGAGGCTTTTTCCAATTACTCCGCCACAGTGGCCCTTATTATCTCTCACTCATTAAGCACAGTGAGCTCTTTGATGACAATATTATCATACCTTATATGCTCACAGAATCCGGCATGGTGCACATGAACTATACTGAATCCCAGAAGTATGAATTAACTGTAAGTTTCTCTGGATCAGAGAACAGACACACACAATGGGTAGGGAGGACATTCTCATGCATCTAGACTTGTCCTTCTGTATGATGCCCATGACAGATACCGACAAAACGTGCTCACAATCCTGCGTCTTCCTCTACATATTGAACAACGGGTGGATGGCATTGGAGCAGCCCTTCTAATGATGCAAGTAGAGCCCAGAGAAAGACTGAGGAAAGAAGAAACTTAATAACTTACTTTTGGCCCTGACTAATGTTCTTTCCAGGATTTTGTTAAGTTCTTATTCCTTTGCTTTTTGAGCTACTTAATTTCTAAACTGGGTCTAAAAAAGAGGTTCTATAGAAAATTTTCTCCATTAAAAAAAAAGTGAGAGATTGAAGGTTTATACTTCGTTCCAAAGTTGGGACTAAGTGTCAAAGAAATAAGGCAGGTAATAGAATGGCAATCTAACTGTGGTCATCTCCTTAGGCTATTCATCTATTACTGTAGGGCTGTCTGAGTCTCAAGCTACCATCAAGTGATAACTTGATAACCTACTCATAAGACAGACAAAATATAAAGGAATGGGAAGCTATGATTGCTTCATCCATTCAACAAATATTTATTGAATGCCTGCTGTGTGTAGAGGCACTGTTCTAGGCACTTTGGATAAATCAGTGCACAAAACATTTAACCTTGTGTTTGGTGAGCTTACACATTCTAGCAGGGGGTAGACAGACCATAAACAATAAGCATCATAAAATAAGTAAATGTTACGGTAATATGTTGGAAAATAAGCACTATGGAAAAAATGAACAATAGAGCATGGTAAAGTGAAATGGGACTGCCAGGTGTGCTTTGACAACAATGTGGCTTACAATTTTAAATAGGATAGTCAGGGTGAACTCCATTGAGAAGGAGACATGTGAAAAAAGACATTATTGTAGTCCATGTAGATATGTCTAAAATTAATTTTTTTGACATACCTCCCCTTAAGAGGTAGAGCTTAATTATCCTCCCCTTGACTATGGCCCAGACTCAGTGACTCAATCTAATAAAGAGACTACAGCATGGGATGTCACTTCTTAGATTAGGTTATAAAAAGACTGCAGCTTCCATTCTGGTCTTGGTCTTGGTGTCTCAGCGATTACTGGCTCTGGAAAAAGCCCTATGTGAGCAGCCCTTTGGAGGGGCCACATGGCAAGAAAATGATGCCTCCTGCCAACAGCCACATGAGAGAGCTTGGAATTCTCCAGCCCCTTACGATGACTGTATTTCCAGCCAACATCTTGACTGCAATTTCATGGGAGACCCTGAGCCAGGATCAACCAGCTTAGCTGCTTCCAGATTTATGACCCTCAAAAACTGTGTGAGATACTAAATGCTTGTTGTTTTAAGCCAGTAGTTCTGGAATAATTTGTTATACAGCACTAGATAACTAATACAGACATAAAGGAGGTGAGGGAGCTGGTCACATAAATTTCTGAAGAAAGACCATTCCAGGCAGGGAGAACAGACAGCGTAAAGGCCTAAAGGCAGGTGATGTTTAGAGTATTAGAGAAACATTGAGAGGCCCATGTGCCTGCAGTGAGTGAGTGAAGGAGAAAGTAGGAGGAGATGAGGTCAGAAAGGTAATGAAGTCCAGATCATGAAGGGTTTTGTAGGCCATCAAAGACCTTTGGGCTGTAAGTGAAATGTGAAGCTAGTTAAGTGCTTTAAGCAGGAGAGTAGCATGATGTGATGTATGCTTTAATAAGATCACTTTGTTGGTAACAGGCCAGAGGGGACAGGGTTGGCAGCAGGGATACCAGTAAGGAAGCTATTGTAAAAATGCAGGGAAGAGACGACAGTGGCTCATCTGAGAGCAGCAGAGCAGGTACAGGGGACTGTGGGAATAGCAAGAATGTACCTATGCTGGGAACAGGGAGAGCGGGCTGAGGAAAGGGAAAACTGTCATGGAAAACTCACAAAAGAGATGATGCCTACGTGGAGTTGGGAAAATCGAATAGGAGTTTGTTATGAGGACAAGAAAGAATACCAGGCAAATAGGTCACAAGCCATTATTGGCAGGAAGCTGTCAATAATTCAGTATGATGAAATTGTGGGGTGCTATGGGTGAACGACAAGGGATTAGGCTGAAGAGGTCAGCAAGACCAGATCATGAATGACCTTGTGTGACACGCAAGGAGTTTTGAACTTTATCCTATAGGCAATTGAGAACCACTAAAGGACTTTAAACAAGCGAGTGACATAATCAGGTTTCTGTTTCAAAGAGATCACTCTGACCTAACTGCAAGTTCAATGGGAGGGGAATAAGTATTGACTAGGAGACAAGTTAGGAGGCTGATCCATGGTCAAACCAAAAACGGAGTGGGTGTGGCAAACCTAAGGCAATGGGAGCTGGAATAAAGAAAAACAGCAGATTCAAAAGACAGCTGACAAGGTAGGCTTTGGAAGGAAGGACAAAGAGAAAGGTGAGTAACTCCCAAGTATCTAGCCTAGAAAACTGAATGAATTCCTCAAGATGAGGTGTATAAGAAGAGAAATAGGTTTGGGGGAATAGATCATTAATTTTGGACATGTTGCATGAGGGACATCCAAGTGGAAATGTCAAATATGTAGGAAGAAATATGGATCTGAAACATAATGGAGATATAAACTCAGTGGTGTACTAGTGACAGCTGAAACTGGGGTCTGGATGACATAACTCAGAGAGTGGAGGGTGAGAGGATCAAGGACACAATTCTAGGTAAAGCCGGCCAAGGAAACCAAGTAGAAGCTGTATGTGAATGAACCTAACAGGACAACCGTTTCCAGATTAAAGAACTCCGCATCTTCCCCAGGTGTCTTGGATATAACCTCTAGCTTCCTAAGAGCAGCAATAAATATCTTCACAACTTAAAGTATCTGCTCTAGAATCAGGCTGCAACCAGACAGGGGATGAAGATAGTAACTAAAACTAGACAGGACACAAAGGCCATGGCTATTTAGGATGCTGAGTCAAATCAATGTTAACTGTAGTTATATAACTAAAACGATATAATAGAAATTGTTTAAAGTATTATACTGAACAGATTCCTGTAAGTCTTACAAGGCATTCAGAATGCCACAAAAGAAGTTATTGCTATGCTGAATACTCTCCTCTGAAGATAAAGAAGAGAACTGCAAAATCTCTATCTCCGTTAAGGTCCCCCTCCCTAAGGAAGCCAATTTCATGCAACTGCCCAGGTTTTGGTATCAAGGGCTGATTCCTAGCCAGGGGTTGCCAGCTGCAGAGGGCGGGGCTCTATTTTGGGCTGCCTCTGTCCCCGAGCCTGGCCGAGTCTGGTTTGAGCAGCATGCAGCCCCAGTGACTCACACACCCATGCAAACCGCCTGTGGCTCAGTGGCCTGGCCTCGGAATGCCAGCCTTAGGCCAGCTCCCTCCTCACCCCATTACACTGGGATAAATAAATAAAGAGCTCCGCCAGCAGCCACACAGCCTGATGGCAACCAGATGGAGAGTGAGAAGCATGGACAGGGCCAGGGGAAGAAACTCCCTCCAGTGGACTAGACTGAGAGTGGGCTGTGCCAGCCCAACCATTCTAAAGTTCCCCTTTAACATAGTTCCTACTGCCATGCAATAATAGTCTCCAAGCCCTGGATTCATCTTCCACTCCGAAAGGTGTCTTTCAGCCCCGAGTCCCAGGAAATGCGCTATATAGGGCTCTTGCCCTCTATGAGGATCATGCCAGCGACCCACCCAGCTGACTTCTATCAACATTGCCAGTATTCTCCCTCTGGTTAGGCCACCATCAGCTGGCCCCCTTGAGCTCCTTGGAAATGAGAAATCAGAGGCTCTTGGGGGAAAGGAGAAAAAAGGACTAAATATGGAGAAGTAACCCCCTGTTCAATCCTTAAATATTTTTCCTGGCCTTAGTATCTTAGAAACCTCCCTATCCTACTGCCCTCTGCCCTATGTCTATGGCCTCTCGCCTAGCAACAGTCCCAATGAGAACTAGGAAAAACAGACCCCAAGCAATGACCGCATGGCCCTCTGACATCAGTCCTGGCCCCCCTGCACCTTCATCCCGAGCTCTCTGTCTCTGGTTTGTTTATCTTTCTATGTTGCTTATTTTGATGGCACATCCTTTCAGCTCAGTCTTAAGTGACCCCATGACCCTTCTGTGTCCTGTTTGTAGGACCCTAGGTAAGCAGAGTAACAGAAAAGATGCAGCAGCCATAAGAAATTCTGCAGTCCCATTAGAAAACCTTTCAGTTCTAGCAGCCATGCAGGACATTCAGCAATCACAGAGGTCACAAGAATTCCACATTATCCTAGCCCTTACCTCTCCTCTAATTGGTGTGTACAATCAAAGTGTCAAAACAAAGTAGGGATAACCCTAGAGAAAAAATGTAGGAGGTCCTAAACATACAGCAGCTACAGCTATGTGACCTTGGGCAAGTCACTTAACCTGAGGCCCGATTTCTTAATCTATAAAATGGAAAACTACAACTACCTATCTCTCAGATCCTTTCCAGATATAATAAAATTATATGTGTCTATGTGGTTTGGATGTGGTCCACTCAGAACCTAGAGGACGAGTATTCTTGAAGTAGTTGGTTCCAAAACACCAATATCTTTCCTGAACTAGCACCTGGATTCTATACATTTTCACATTTGATTCTGCAGGGTTGCCCCTGCCCCAATAGCAAGGAAGAGATGAACCTCTAATTTTACAAATGCGAAAATAGAGGCTCTGAGAGAAGTGATTTATCCAAAGCTGCAAAATAACTGAAGACCCCAAATATAGGTCTAACAAGCAACAAACACTATATCCACAGGCCACACTTTTCATCAAATCCCCTGGTACAGATTTATCAACATATTCATCCACACACTTACTGAGAACTTATAGTTCTAGGCATTATGTTCAGTGCTAGGGATATAGAAATACATTCAACACGGTCTTTGCCCTCAAGTAGTCCACAGATCAATGGAGAAAGACAGGCTTTCAGACATACAAACATATTACAAAGTTATAAGTGGTAAAACAGAGGTACAAACCAAGGTATTACAGTTGTAGGGAAGACATATTATCTTTATAAGGAGAGTCCTGAAAGATCTCTCAAAGAAGCTGAAGATGGCATTTAAAATATTAATAGAAGTATACAAGGTAGATAAGGCTAGGGCATTTGGACATTCTAGATAAAGTAAAAAATATGTGGAAGGACATAAAGCCTAGAGAACAAGCATTTTTGGCAATTAAAAGTCATTCTATGTATTGTTGACGCATAAAGTACGTAAAGAAAAATGTCAAGAAACCGTGGTAGCCCTGTGCTTTTCACCTTCCTCCACTGTAGGATGTTGAAGGGGACTGGACAGGTATGTAGGCACTAGATCAGGAAGGCACCCCTCTGCTGGGCTAAGCACAAGCCTTGCGTTGTTTAACTAAGGGGCTGAGGAGGGGAACTAGTACCTCACATTTAGCCTACGTGAACCTCCTTAATAGCCAAACTTACAGACAGGGAAGCTAAGTCAAAGAATAATGGCCTAGGAAATCTCTTTCTGTTACAAGTCTAGGTTTAATGGTCTCTCTTTCCCTGAAAGAATTGAAACCTATTCTGCTTCAGGAATTAGCGATACATGCTTTCCTTCTTCTCCAGTGTTACAACTGCCTCAATAGATGGACTGAGAACTCAACTCGCACGTGTCGTTCTTAGTAGTAAGACCCCTGGCATTCAGAAGTCATTGCTCAGTCAATGAACAGAGGTAGAACAGAAGGTTCCGACTCAAAAACACCCGCTTTATGCCTTGCCCTGTGAAAAGCACTAATTTCAAGTTCAAAAGGAATACGAGTTATAGTCCCTACCTATAAGGAGTTTACAAATTAGCCTAGAAGACAAGATAGAAATGTGAATAATCCATACATAACAATATTATAAATGCTTTATTTACTTACAAAATAAAGTACCAACTTGGGTAAAAGGTATAATTAGAAAATAGGGCAATAATAAAGCAGCTAAGGTACTAACTATAAAACCAACAAGTCCCAGAAGAGTTAGAGAAGGAGAAGATCAATATTGACTGGTATTATCAAAGGTCACTATTATTAATACTCCCCCTGTTTGGCATTTAATAGATGTTTCTTTTGGCCAAGCTCAATCCTTAGAAGGGAAACCTAAGTAGGAGCTTCTGACAGGCCACAATTATCTATTTCCCATTCATTCCTTTGCCAGTCCCCTTGTATAAACATTGTGATTTTCCACAACCTACTGTGCCCACAAGACAGTCCCCAAATGGTAGCCCTGTGCTTTTCACCTTCCTCTACTGCAGGATGTTGAAGGGGACTGGACAAGTAATAATGACTAGTCCCCTGCTCCACAATCCAGACCTGTGATCAGATCTCAACAAGCGAAAATTTAGTGACCGAACAACCAAGCTTTCTAAGGTTAGAGAATTCCAAGTGAAATTTCTAGGTGCTTTAACAGAGATGTTGTATAGATGTTAACCAGCCCACTTTCGCCTTTATGGTCTTTCCCCTTACATTCCCCCACCGTCCCCATGCATACTTTAAGCTTCACCAGACTCTCCACAGGCAACTTTTTCAGAGAAAGGGCTTTCCAATCTTTTGCAAGCAACCTAACACCCAAACGCAAGTCACCACTCAGGCACCTGGAAAGAGGAAGTCAAGCAAAGTTGCACAAGGAGAAAGGAAATAAATACTCTACCTCTACCATAAATAGTTCCAAGAAGGAATTTTCTTCAAATGGCTCTGTCTTCAACCGATCTGTAATTAGAAGGGATAGAGAAAAGAAATGAGTCTTAGGACAAGCTTCCTACCTGTGAAATCCGAAGAAAACAGAGCCCAGGACTTGTTGGGAAAGAGTACACATATGCAATACCCAGAGGCACCTAGTCTAGAGGGAGCAGGGATGAGAGTATGTGCGTAAACAGGAGGAGAAGATGATTAGTAATAAATGACAGGTTCGGTGACAGCATGGGCTCTAGGAGTTTTTCCCAACACAAAGACAAAAGTCAAACTAAATTTTTATTCTGCACTTGAAGCTATGCAGCTTCTTAAAGTCCCAAGTTCATGTTTAACCTCATATAATTTTGTATAGCTGTTGGTTCCTTTCCAAAGTCCTTCCTTGCCATTGCCTAGGGTGTGTCTGGACTCTGTTACAGTTTCTATTGGCCAACTGAGCACCAGCCAGGCACTCGAGGCAGAGAAGTGTCACCAAGCATCAAGTCTCCAGTTTTGGTCAGTACGCAGCACCCACCCTCAGGGAAGCACCTCTCTAATGCAAATGTGTCCCTTTTCTGGGACACATTTGATTATCTGTACCATTCCCCACCCAAAATCTCACAGAATGTCCTCTCACCTCGGCTCAACGTAGCCCCATTCTCCTGGTAGTCCTGGATCTCTAAATCCTTCATGTGAAGCAAGGTTGCTAGCTCCCGCACTTGGCACTGCAATGCCAGACTCATGCCCATCAGAGGACGAATCAAATGTTGGGAGACCTTTCATGGAAGAAATATCAATTAGCCAAAAGATGCTTAAAAATACTCCCTAATACTGTATTAGGAACTAGAAAAAATACTAAAGAATAACTATTTTCATAGGAACTTATAGTTTCATAGGCAAGCAATCCATTTACATGAATGTAAAAACACATATAATAGTTAAGTAAGTATATTAAGAAGTCCAGATTTTTTCTTTGTGGCACAGATCAAAGGATGGGAAGACTAAAGGAGAATATTCATGAATAGATAACCTAGAGTTGTAATTTAAAGAGGAGGATGTGATAGAGCTGATAAGAGGAAAGAAAGTGTTAACTGAACTCTCATCAGAGGCTGAGAGGCAAAAACAGAAGATCCAAGTTACTTTCAAGAAAGTGGGTGTGGGTGGCTACAACAGAGTATGCTAGCTGGAATATAACAGAAGACAAAAGTCCACAGAAAGTAGAGAGATTTCAAAGTCAAATTAGACCCAGACACTAATGAAGAGCCACTTCAGGGCTGACAATAGCCCAGAATGAGCCCAGAGTTTCAACTGTTCCCACAAACGCAGCAAAGGCTAAGGTCATTGTTGTAATAGAAGCAAGCCGGTCACCAAGAGACCAGCCTAGGAAGGAATCCACCCACACGCACAATTTGCTAACAAGAGGTAAGAAGGTCTCAAGCATAGACATACTGCACTGCAGCTACAATGATGTTCTCATATAATGTAAAGCTACATGAAATAATCATTTCATTCACCTATGCAAGGTGTCCATTAGCCTTCAAAAGATGAAAGCCTTAGCCAAAGAAAAGAACTAAAATCAATAATCTATTTGTGGCTCGGAGATGTTATCAGAGTTTCTTTCCCTTCCGCCAAGGAAATGAACTGAAGGAGGCCCTAAGAAGAAATGCCCTAGACCAGAGGTCAGCAAACTTTTTCTGTAAGCGCCAGAGGGTCAAAGTTTTCAGTTCTGTGGCCCATACAGCCCCTGTCGCAAAACTCAACTCTGCTGTTGTAGGATGAAAGCGGTCACAGACAACATGTAATAAATGAGAGTGGCTGGGTTCCAAAAAACTTTACAAAAATAGGCAGCAAGCCAGAGTTGGTCTGCTGTCCATAGTACACCAACCCTGGCCCTAGATCTAAAAGAGAGAACTTTTAGACAAGATACCCCACAGGTTTGAGGTGAGGAAATGATACTGGAGTGTCGTACGAAATGTGCAAGCCAGACTCATCTCGATCAGGATCACAAGTCTGAACTCTTCAGACTTTTGTGTTTTCATTTTCCATTCATTTTCTAGTAAAGCTTAGTACTGAAAACTCCAATTGTATTGTGGCTCGAACTGAGAGGAAAGGACTTTTTTCTACATTGCTCTAATGGTGAGGGTAGGGTGGGATTAGGGGTTAGTGGTAGCAGCTTTTGTACCAGCACCGGGACCCAAGAAATATAGGGGTACTAGAGCAAAGTGAAATCAAGTCCAGTTGTAGATACCAGTCACCTCTACCCATCACACAGCACATCCCAACCGGGTACTGTCTTCCAGCTCAGATCCTTAATATAAACTCAAGCCTCCAGGAACTACTGTTCAGATGTGGCCGTAGTTCTGCTTTGGGAAAATTTATCTACTCAAGACTCATGCCTCTTTCCTAGGAATTGTTTTTGGTAACTTTGTTCCTGTTCAAGGTGGATTAGGAGGGAAAACAGGTGAATACTTGTATAAAAGCAAGTCAATGTTTGGTAGGTTGCATTTTAAAGTAATGTACTTGCTAACCAAGCAGCATCACCATCCATTTGGTGACAGCCCCCCAATAACAGAAACTCCTAAAGTTAATTAACCAGCCTCTCTCTAGGAGGCCACCTTAATAGCAATTTCCTTGAGTGGTAGTAAATGTAACAACATGAAATACAATGAGAAGCAGTTTTTAATAAGTGCCATGTCTAATTAAATATGGTAATGCCATACCAGACACCTGACATTATCCATCGGACTCCAATGTCTATATAACAAAGAAAAAAAAAAAAAGCTTTTTATCAGTAAATATTTTAACTTCTAAAATATTTCATAGGATTGGGTAACATCACTCTGAATCATTGGGGTATAATTCACTTCAAAGTTAAGATGAACACTAACTTAGATCAGTTAATTAGAACAAGGCATTGTGGCTAAAGGAAGAGATTTCAAAGCAAATCCACAGACACTACAAGAAAAAATCTTGAAGTGCTTTAGGAAGTTAAGGACACATCTACCCACTCCTTCATTTACAGACAGCAATATATGGAGATGCAGTTCAACGAGTCAATTCAACAAACACCTATGGTGTGCCTAAAACATGTTCTGACCCTCTGGGGCCTCTGCCCTCAAAAAGCTTGAGTTGAGGAGGTCAGGAAATACAGTAGATATAGAAGCAGGAATTGGCAGTCTTCTCCAGAGGAAAAGCTTTTCATAATTTCCTATAATATCTTCAGATTTCCTATAGAAATGTTCACAAGTCATAGGCAGGAGAGTAGAATGGCGGTTATCGATCCCACGATGAATCATGTCAGGTTTGGATATTGTGAAAAGGGTAACAGACAAGGAATCAGGAGACCCAGATTCTAGTCCTGGCTCTCATAGTACCTATGTGTAAAAATGGCTTAGTCCTAATCTTCTCTAAAAAGAAAAATTATTGAGTTGGAGTATTTGCTCTCACAGGCTCACTATCATGCTAAGAATAAGTAATATTACATATGTCCACTTAATCCTCACGACTCCACAGCAAGATTGTGATCGGTATCTTCACAGATGAAGAAAACGAGTCTCATAAAAATGCAGTAACTCATCCAAGGTAATACAAGCAGTCAAAGTGGTGGAGTTGTTACAAATTCCGGTCTGCTGGTTCCAAAGCCTATGTGTGTTCTTTGCTCTTTCTACCATAAAAAAAAAAAAAACCTTTGCGTGTGAGTCCTAGGAATTGTAAAACAGCCAAAGATGTGACAAGTTAAAAGCCAAAACATGGAATATCAAGAATTACATCAGGAAAAATATATAGTAACAACAAAAAGAATTACATGGGATACTGGAAAAATACACGGTGGGAAGAAGGAGATGAAGAGAAGTTGGCCGGAGGTGGAAATGGGCTCAGTGTTAGAAAACAGAGTCCCGAAGCTTCATAATATCCTGCAGAGACTTAAGAACTATTAAATTATTAACGAGAATACATTATGTTGCAGAAGGTGTGGGACAGTTGCTCTCCTACTCTCCTGAATGACCAGTAGGAGTTAAACTACATAATCTCTCTGCCAGACAATTTGGCATTACATTAGCAAGATTAAAAAGGCAAATATATCTTGATTCAGATATTCCGCTTCTAGGAATTTACCCACACATTTACACATAGAAAAAATAAATACAAAGATATTCAGTATCTATAACAAAAGAATGGAAACAACTTAAGTGTCTACTAGTTGCATATCAATTAAATACATGCCGATATATTTATTAAATAAAATGCTATATTGCCATTAAAAATATTAAGGTAGGTCTTTTAAATGTATTGCCATGAATGATTTCTAGGTTCTATAATTAAGTGAAAAAAGCAAGGTACTGAACAGTGTGAATAGCATGCTGCCATTTGCAAAGATACATACGTATATCCAGATATACATCTGATTATACAAGTATATATATACATATGTATATACATACATCCATCTATACATACCTGTATATTAGCTTTAAGAATTTGCAAGAAGCTTATATAAGTAGTTGCTTTAGAGAAGGAAAATAAAAGGCTAGAAAAGGCGATAGAAAGACCTATTTCTTCACTGTATACCCTTAAATGCTGTCTGAAACATTTCCCTTTTGCATGAATTGCTCATTCAAAAAAAAAATTAAATAAAAAGTATCACAAGAATGAGTAACAAACAAAAATTATGACTGTGTGACCTCACAGATACACACATAAGCCTGAAATAGTATCTACCTACATCCTTGCCAGTGTCCACTGGCTCTAACTTTTCCCCTATAAAGCTTCCTCGGGTTCAGGGATTTCCCTGGGATGGCATCCTTCTTGTTGTTGTAAAAACAGACTTTTTTTTTTTTTACCTTAACACAAAATTGTTAATCAATTGTTCAATGCTCACTTCTCCCCACGGCCAACCAAGACGCGTTACACTCTAAACACTGTTGCCTTTTTTCTTATTGTAGCTCCCCCAAAAGAGGAACTTACCTAGAATACCTATTTTTTTCTTTCTATATTATTTCAATGGTTATATCATCACGCGAGTGTTTTTTACCATATCCTTTAGAAAGAATAAACTATTAGAGCCCATCAGCCTCCAAAGAGAACTGCCTCCTCAATCTCACTACTCAGAGTTTCTAGGACCGTGTGATGCAAAATGGGACCAGTTATGACTTGGGCTTCCCAAAAGCAGTCCAAACGTTTTGGTCCTAGAACAAGCATTATTGAGGGAACAGTGCCCCCTGGTGTTGCTTAGAAAAAGTTACAGGAGTTTTGAACAAAATAGGCAAATTCTTTACATGAACCTTTTTGGCACCAGGGACCAGTGCTCCTTTGCAAATCTAATAATGCCTGATGATCTGAAGTGAAGCTGGGTGATGATGCTAGCGCTGGGAAGCGGCTGCAAATACAGGTGAAGCTTCACTCACCCACTGCTCACCTCCTGCTGTACAGCCCGGTTCCTAACAGGCCACAAACCCAAACCAGTCCACTGCCTGGGGTTTGAGGACCCCTGCTTTACATAAAGCAGAATGGAAAGTTTCACAAGAAATTCAATTAAAAGCAACAAATATGCATGACTATTATCTGCTAAGCACTTTTGATGGGCCTTAGAATTTCAGAGATGAAGGAGATGTAATTCTCCAAGCATTCGAGTCTAGCTTTACTGGGTTCCAGGTCAAAAATAAACACCAAAGAACAGTTTCTCAAAAAGAACTTTGTTCCATCCACCCTACTGATGCCAAAGCACCACATCACCACTTAGAGTCTAAAGAAGGGAGACAGGAAATGATGCCCACTTTTCAGATCCCTCTGCTGATAAACCTACACCCTTAGGCCTTGCATAGAAAACCCCATCTTCTAATGCTACTGACTGAAACAAGCTCTGGTTATACAGAAGTGTGGAAGCGACCAGCAGCAGTAACTCCTGCAAACTAATTCTTAATGTCCATTTTCAACTAATTTCTTTAAAAAAGTTCTTGGCGCCTAGAAAACTATGAGTAAGCAGAGAATATCATCCTTCTAGTCCCTGAAAATGGGCTCTTGAATCAGACCTACCCGAAAGTCAAATTTCAGCCCATTCATTTACAAGCTGGATGACTTTGGACAAATTACCCTTCAATATCTGTTTCCTACTCTGAAAAACAGGGAAAATATTTACCTTGCAGGATAGTTATCTTGAGGATTAAATGACAACATAATGTTCAAAAAGGTACCTGCCACTGGTATATACTCTACATTGTTGCCAGAGTGATCCTGATAAATTACAAATTGGATATTAAACCCCTGCTTAAATGAATCCCTGTTGCCTTTTGGATAAACTCTAAACTCAGAGAATCCTTTAAGATTTAGCCACTGCTTGCCTCTTGCTCTCAACTCCTTGCAGTCATGAAGTTCCCCCACTGGTCCCACACTTAAACATCTCCACACCTCTCAAAATGCACTCTTGCCTAGAATGACCTCTTTATTTCCTCCCAATTAGTTCCTACTCATCTTCAAAACTCAGCCCAGAAACTATCTCTTCAAAAAGGTTTTTTGGATCCTTAATCATCCTGGGCTTACCTCAATCAAAGAATTTACCATACTTCACCCTGTTTCCTGTCTGTCTTCTCACTAGATTATGAACTCCAGGAATAGGCTACATAGTTTTAGATCTTGACACTGAACAACTGGCCCATAGTAGATGCTTAATAAATGTTGAATAAATAATGAAACCCAATAAAAAGTGTAAACCCAAACTCTGCTCCCTTTGCAAGGAAAGGGTATACCAGCAAAAATCCTTTCTGCCTTCTGTCGAATCAAGAAAAGTTCTTTTCGGAGAATTTCAAATGGAGTTTACAAAATAATCAGAGCATCTAAAGCTTCACCTCAAACAAAGCAGGTGGCAGTCCCCTTCCCAACCACATATTCAAATTGTACTTACCAGGGAAGGACTAGCCAGGATGCAGTGGAAATTCCAATAGAAGGGGAGACCAGAGAGCTCACTCCGCACCCGTAGTATCAGTGTTTCTGCCTCACGATCACAGGAGAAGGTAGCTTTGCCAGGGCAAGCAATGCCCTTCAGCAATGGGCAAAGCAGATCACCCAAATGACAGAGAAAAGCCTCAGGGGGAGCAGTCAGGCGCTTGTTCAGCTCCTAAAAAGACAGCAGAGTCGTGTAGAGTGCAGGTGCTAGAAGGAAACCGACTCCTTCATAAGTAACAGCAAAGGAAAACTCTGGTTACCATGAAGACAGTGGACATTAGAGGAAGGGAAGGGAAGATAAAACAGCAGAACAGAAAAGAAAACAACAAAAAGAAAAGAGATCAATGGCCTACTTCACAATTCTGCCTTTACTGTATGCAGTACAGAAACACTCTCTCTGTCTCTCTACACACACACACACACACACACACACACATACTAAAAGATCCCAGGGCTATAGGCAGAAGTACAGGACATTAACTGGAATTGTCTCAACCTGATTCCACCATCTTTGGCAGCTGACAGGCCAGCAAGTTGGTTGATGTTAATGTCACCTGACCTTCACTAGGAAAGAAATTATATACACTACCACCCCACAGCAGTACTTCCCTTCACACTTACCTTGCCTCGCTGGCTGACTACACTAGTGTCCACCTGTTCATGCCACACTTCTTGAAGATCTGAAATCAGCAAGGCATAGCCCTGCTTGGTGATATAAGTCTTGGCCAAGAGGGAATTCTCAGGAAGCTGTAGCAACGCCCATGGCTGCATCAACAGACCCTGCTCCAGTTCCTCCATCTGCAGGAAGTCTTAATTTGCCAAAATGCCCCAGGGTATTGTAGGCCTGGAGAAAGGGGGCACCACCAGACAGTTCTATATCAAATACGTCGAGAAAATTCCTAATAAAACAGAAGACATATATTTACTTTCTACCCTACTCACCCCTACCCCTCATCCCCCAACCTTCCCGACCCTAGTATATAACCAACTGAGCACCAATCTTAGTATTTCTTGATCACTAAAAACCTATTTAGAGTTTTGAGGAGTTTTTTTTCCATATTAAGTTCCTAGAGGGCATAAAATATCCCTTTCTTCTACAGTGTTTAAGCCTCAGCATATTAGCATTAGTATTTCTGCTTTCTAATAATATAACTTGATATGGAAATCTAATCTAGTTGCATTTTTATCACATTCCTAAAAGATATGTCAATGATATCCTTTCCCAGAACTTCTAGAAGAAACAGTTCTTGTCTTATAAAATATCATGTCATAAGGGTCATCGACAGAAAATTCAAATTATTTGATCATTATCTAAAAACAAAACTCTTGAAGCTCTCAGAATTTCAAATATATATATATTCTTTGAACATATATATATTCCTTAAATATGATGACAAATATATAACTAATATAATAAAGTTATATGTATATATTCTCTAAGACGGATTCTTAATCTAGATTCTATTTGTGTGAACCCTCTAGAATTTAGGCAAAATTTGCGTGTATGTGTGTATACTCATTTGGGGAGAAGAGGTCCCCAGTTATAGTCAGATTTTCAAAAAAATCAATGGCATATAAATAAAGAGCTAAACTCTGCGTCCAGAAGCAAACGGAAAAACTCAAATCCCATTTCAAGAAGAGCCTGAAAGACCAAGAAGTCATAAATACAAGGCACAGCACATCACAGAGGTAGAGACGATGAAAGAACCTCTACTTACTTCACTCATCTCCCACATTCTCAACCCAAGGAACTGCTTTCAATGATATCATGCCAGTTTTTCTACTTCGACAACTCAAATTTGTAGCCTTCACCTAGTTGATGTTCAGTAACTATAGATACTTAGAAGTCTGACTTTCCCCCTGGGTTAAAAAAAAAAGGGGGAGTATCATAATTTCCTTCATTATTTCAGTCTAAATACAAAGTGAAGTGAGGGACATCATACAATATAAAGAAAATTCCTGGGATTTCATTAACAAGATTAACATGCTTTGTTCCTCCAGTCACATCCATCTCAGTCTAAGCCATTATTCTTCCAGTCATAAACTAGTTTTCCAAGTGCAGCCCATCAGTGTGTAACATAACTTAATTTGTACAGTCACTAGACGGCTGAAATATAAATAGATATTGTGATTTTTATTTCCAACAGCCTCAAAATCTTATGTTTGGAAAATGGTATGTCAGTCACATTAACTACGTGCTGTTCCTACAGGGAAGAGATCTTGGAATGATTAAGCTAGTCCTCACTGGACCAGAGTTCCACATTGCCAAAGGTCACAAATGCAAGTGAAGTCGTCAAGTCGTTCTCTCCCTAATAGGCACTCATCAGTGTGTACTCGGAATCACCAAAATTGGGTTGATTATCCTAGGCAGAAGGACCCTCCAACTGTACGGTTTTCGTTTTGTTTTGGGAGTGGGGGGTTTAAAATATGGCCAGGGTCAACAGGCCCTATAAAAAGGTCTGAGACATTCAGCACCAGAACTGGGGTTAGTTAGCTGCTCCTACCACGCGCGTCCTAGTATGAGGTCTACTTCACATTTTTCTTTTTTCCTTCAAGACCACCTTTACCCTTCACGTTAACCAGATTCACCTGTTTATTATTCTTGAATGAAGTCAGGGAGTGCAGAGGGCCAACAGGAGACCGGGGTCGCCTAAGAATCAGGTCTGCACCAAGCCCCGCCCCTCAGCCGTGAGCCCCTCCCTCTGCACAGGTCCTCCACCACCCCGCAGAAGACAGCAAGGCCTCAGCGACACTCCGGGCTGGGCCACGCCCCGTCCCTCTGGGAGGGGACGAACCCTCGTTCCCTTTATCACAGCCCCATCCAAGGATCCCCGCCTGGCCTCTAGTTGTCATCCGCCCTCGCTAGAAGGGGCTTCGCGGTCCACCTTTCCATTTCTGTAGCACGGGCTGCACTGAGCCACGGCTCGGGACCTCCCGGTAACAAAGTCGACAAGTGGCTACTTTGTAGAACCAAGCAGCCCGCCAAAAGAAGAGCCTCACAGGGGTCGCCTCGCTGCCAGCAGGCGGGCTGCGCACGCGCGGCCCCCGCGGCCCCGCCCACGCCCAGAGGTCGGCCCCCGAATGCGCGCCGCGCCCATTTCTATGCTGCGGGGGCAAGTCCTGTTCCAGCGCCAGCCCGCAGGGCCTGCGCAACCCCCTGCTGCCCGGCCCCGGCCTAGGCTCTGGCCCCAATTCAAGCCCGACCCCACTTACCGTGAGCGGCTGCGACAGCTCCCAACCTCCCCGCAGCAGGCCCGCCCGCGCAAATCTTAAGGCGTAGAGGAATTTCCCCCACGCGGCCCTCCACGGGGAGGCGGGACCTTGGGACACAGGGGCAGAGCCCGGATCTGACGTGGGCGGGGCATTTGGGCTCGCTGAGCTGATTAAAGGAGCGCTGAGTCGGAAAGCCACCGCAGCCAGAACAGCAAGAAGAGGTTGGGCCACCTGGTAAAGAGGTGGAGGGGAGACGTCGCTCTTTAAAGTCACACTGGCCGAGTAGAAGGAATGCCGGACGAGGTGCAGGAGAGGGGTCCCCGTAGGTGAACTTGTCGATAAATATCACTTTCCGTACCTGTCCAACCTCATATATATAATTAGAGGGTTGCAAAAATTCTATAGTCTGACCTCATCCTTTACCTGGCCTGTCTCATTTCTCCCTCTATCCATTCCCATAGTTATGTTCCATCACCACTAGGAAGCTCGAAATCCGTCAACTCATCTTGCATTTCGTACAATTTACGGTGTTTCTAGAGCTGGATACCTGAGCTTAAAAAATTCTCTGTCCATTTTCCACAATCAAAAATCTCCCTCTTGCCAAGACCAACCTCAGTGCTGCAGCTTTCATAAAGCCTTTCCCACTATCCCCTGTTAGAATTGTTTCTTCCTCTGCTCCCATAGCATTGTTTTTATTACAGAATGCCTTCTATTTCAGATTTTAGTTAATAATTACTTGTCTTTTTAAACCATAGGTTCCTTGAGAGGGCAGAGACCCTGTCTTATCCATATCTGTAGTTCCAGGACCTTGCTCATGGGAAGCGCTCAATAAATATTTAAGTGAAAGCTGGGGTTCAAGTACAGATAGTTCAAAGGCAAAAATCTCATTTATTCATTCATGGCCTACTAAACCACAGCCCCTGCCCTGGAACGGTTAAGCCTAATTAAGAGAAGGGAAGGCAGCACACCTTTTGGAAATGAGATCTTTAGGTAGGTGGGCCCATTTCACATACACGCACACCCTCTCCTTAGGAGAAAGTAGAGCCCGGGAGCTGACTCTCCAGCAAGCTGGAAGATAGTGCTAAACCAACCAAGGCAGAAGTAGGAGTCCTGGTAATTACTGGGACCTAAGTTCTCCGCTAGACCTGGGGCACTGTTCCCCAAAACCAGGCAGCAAGTCAGTTGTCTCTCCTGGCTCAGCGGGCCCTCCTTCCTCATTCCCAGGGTCTTCAGGCAGCGGGCAGAGGCAACGGAGGGGCTGGGGGATGCGGGTACACAGGTTTGGGACGGGGAAAGGAAGATCATACTCTCGAGCAGCCTTCCTCTTGGTCTTCTGAGGCATCCAAGCCTCTTGGGCAGAGAAAGGAGATGGCAGCCCTTGACCTAGGCCTCTCTCAAGCTGTGTGCCTGCAAAAGAGATTGGTCAGGCCATTGCCCACCCCAGGGAGTGATGACTTCCTGACCACCTCCCAGTCTGATAGGGCCTGTCCTCAACTTACCAGGAATAGTGTTCTCTAGGAGGAATCCCAAGAATCCCGCCAAGAAAATGGGTTCTGTGAGCAGCGAGCGAAGTAACACATCCAAGGAGCTCCAGCCTATAGGGATTTGGGGCCAGGCAGGAGGGGAACCCTGATCCAATGAAAGGTCCTAAACCTAAGTCTTAGACTAAGGACAGATCTTTCTGAATTGTTGCTCTACTCCCTTTGTCCTTTGTCCCTCTACTCTCTACTTCCCATACCCAGGCAATTGCCTTAGGATCTCTGCTCAATACCCTATCTCCACAAGCCCTCCAGATGTGCTTTGATAGTTCTAGGCTCCCTGTCTCTGGAAAGTTTGGTATTAAAAGCCCCAACCTTATTTCCCACTTACCTTCTATGCTCTAGCGTAGGTTTCTCAATCTCAGTACTACTAACAGTTTAGACCAGAAAACTCTTTGAGGGGAGCTGTCCTGTGCACTGTAGGATGTTTAGCAGTGTCACTCTACCTACTACATGCCAGTTAACAATCCCTCCTCCCCTGTTTGTAACAGCTAAAAATGTCTCCAGACATTGTCAAATATTCCCTGTGGGGCAAAACCATCCTCAGTTGAGAGCCACTGTTATTTGCTTAGCTGAGCTAACAAACTAAGCTATTTGCTGCTTCCAGGACATCCCTGTGACTTCCTACTTGTATGTCTTGGTTTATGATGGTTCTTCCACCAGAAATGACCTTCTCACCAAATGTGTTTAAATCTTCCCATCCTTCAAGACTAGCTTGATGTTACTATCTCCATAAAACTTAACTGAATCATCTCAAACAGAAGACATCTATCTTTCTCACCACCGAGCAGCACGGCTCTTTCTCTGAACCTTTCCTGTTATGTGCCTACACATATGAATGCACCTTTGTTTCCCAAGGGACATCATGGTGCTCAATAAATACTTGCTGAATAAATCGAACTATTCATACCAAAGCTCAGAGAAGAGTGTGGAGCCTGGAGTCCAAAGAGCCTGAATCCTCAAGCCCTTGCTTTCCACCTACCAAGCAATCCCTCTTCCCCTCCCCACTCCTCCTACCTGTGCTCAGCAGGACTGGGGCTTCCCGAAGCCATCTTGGCAGCAGCAGGGCCATGAAGATGGCAAAGCCAACAATGAAGACATTCCGCCCAGAGTCGATGTCAGCTAAGTGGAAGCTGGAGAATCCAGTAGACAGAACCACGGCCTGGGTCACCCCTAGCACCCCACCTGTCTCATATGAAAATAATCAAAGGAGTTAAGAGAGGGCTGGCATAGCAGGGAGTATGGCAGGGCAGGGCAGGGCAGGTTGTGATGGAAAGAGATGACCAAAAGGCTAGTTTCTGATTCTTCCAGAAGACCAGAAGCCCAGTCAAGGGCTTCTGTTGGACTGAAAAAATGAGGGCAGCTGATATACACTCATATCTGTATATCAAGGAGGCTGTTCAGAAAGAAAGGGTACCAGCCACAAGCAACCAGTTGGGCCACATTGGGGTGTGGGGGGGGTACTGGTTCAATACCAGTCCTACTGGTACATCCACTCACCAAGCACGGGTAGCGGGATGGTGGTGAGGAGCTGAGCCAGTCTTGGGGAGAGCCCAAGTCCCGCACAGAGCAGCCCCACCAAGTAGGCCACTCGCCGAGATCCAGCCTACGTGAAGAAAAGATGCCAGAAAACCCAGCCAACTTCTCAACTGTTCAGGGAGTTTGCCAGGCCAGCCCATTCTCACCATTTGGATCTCAGCTCAAATGTCACCCTTCCAAGAAGCATCCCTGAGCACTACTTCACTCA